>NW_027507790.1:52308934-52680384 GCF_037356315.1 Lithobates pipiens | reverse complement strand
GGCTTTGCTGACCACTGCAGGCGGTAAACCACCTTCTCTACAGCCAGGGGACAAAGTCTGGCTCTCCACCAGGAACATCAAGCTCCCAGTTCCTTTCTGAAGTTTGCCCCAAGATTCATTGGTCCGTACCATATAACCTCAAAACTGAATCCGGTTTGTTTCAAACGCCAGATTCCCAAAAGCCTCAAAATGTCTAACTCCTTCCATATTGCCTTTCTGAAGCCTTTAGGCCTCAATAAGTTCTCTCGTCCTCTCCCTACTATGACCCCGGTCTCCGAGGAGAATTAGTAGTATGAGGTTAGTCAAATTCTGGATTCCCGGTTCTGTAGAGGCATTCATCATTACCTCATACCTCGTGAATTGGAAAGGGTTTGGTCCTGAGGAGAGGTCTTGGATCACTGCATCTGAGGTCTTTGCATCTCGTCTGTTGAAGAGGTTTCATCTGAAGTTTCCCTCTAAGCCTGGGCAGGCCTAGTAAGAGGGGGTACTGTCAAGGATATGCAGTATTGTTTGTCTGTCAGCTTACCTCTTCATGTGTTCATCTTATGAGGCCAGCCACTCTCACCTGGCTGCTTAAGTAATCTCTCCTCAAAGCATGGCTCAACCCCAGCCCACATCAGGGAACTCTATATTAACCTGTGCACTACAAAGCCAGCCCTGCTGATCAATATTGTGCATTTGGCTTCCGTGTGCTACGTCTGATTCCAGTTACCGATCTTGGCTTGTTCTTGACTATCCTTACCCACTTGTTGCTCTGACCTTTGGCTATCTCCTGACTATCCTTTGTTGTCACAGTCTGCCGCTTCCTCTCTACCTCCCTGTAGGCTACCACGAATGATAGCTGGGAGGCCCTAGGGGTCACCACCTGGAGCCAGACTGCAGCTAAATCCATCCCCACCACTAGGGGTCTCTGGTGAACACCTGCTGGTTAGATCCTGTGCCCTGTGAAATCTCATGCTCTAGCTCCCAGTGTCATCCGTCTTGGTACTACAGTGTACCTGCTCTTCTGTATTACCTAGAGCTCCATCTTCAACAGTCAGCTGTATGGTCCAATATTTTGCGATGCACCCTAGGCCCCAACCTGGACTCAGTTGACCTGACACGCAGCCTGTGCTGCTCCATTTACAAGTTATTGTTTGCTGAAATCTTCTGCAGAGACCATCACTTCTGGGGGGTGGCAGTCTCCTGGTTCCCCTGCTACACTCACTGGTCTTCTTGTCAACTTCTAAGTCACTTCTTCGTGTAACGTGTTGATTGGCAGGTGGAACCAATGAGTGCAGACACATCAGTTCCGCAGAATATTTCAACAGACAATTCCTTTTGATTGGAGTGACCTTTAGTGGCACGGGTAGCAGCAAAGATATATCTATTTTCTTTTGTGGCATGGTCTTTGCAGTTTAATACTCCTGACAGGGTCACTGTCCCAAGAGACCCCAAGAGAGTGGGGCATACATCAGCTGTGCAGAAAGACCTATGAGTCCTGAGAAAAACCAAGGAACTGTAAGATTGTTCAGCATCTACCAAATGTTTTAATAGGTTTTTGATCAGCCAATGCTTTCATAACATGGCAACATTTATATATATATATATATATATATATATATATATATATATATATATATATATATATATATATATATATATATATATATATATATATATATATATATATATATATATATATATATATATATATATATATATATATATACACACATAAACTTTTAACAGCAAATTTCCTAAAGTGATCAAGTTATTGTTTTATATAGCATATACCTTGTCCTTCAGTCCAGCAAATTCAATCATCTCCCTTGCCACAGCAGCATGAACTGGGTTCAGCTCAATGGTGATCAGGCGAACATTAGGCTTCAGTAACCGGGCTATGCGAAGAGCAGAATACCCACAGTATGTGCCAAGCTCCAGGACCAGGGATGGGTCAGTTTCTTTGAGCGCTTTATCCAGTATTAGACCTGTTACACAAAAAACAATTTTGTGGTGAATGTGCCTCAGCATTTAAAATAGTAACTTAAAGCTAAGAAACTAAGATGTGATGTGGACAAACGTTAGGATTACATCAAGCTAGTAGAGCCATAGACTGAGTATAGCCTCAAATACAAAATATATGTATTACGTATAACAGTACCATCGTCCCAATTGATAATTGTCAAGAATTGGGAATTCTAAGGATATTGGGGCAGTTGCTGAGGCTGCTCCCTTGATATCCACACCCAAAAATGTTTGTTGAGGGGACTATTGCGGTACTAAATAAATAATTCATAGAAGACTTTGTTATAAAAAATTACAAGTAATTTAATAAGGGCAAAAAAATTAAATCCATCAGAACTTTCATATTGCTAAAATCATATACATCACAATTTAATAAACTACCAATGGGTAGCCCCGTAAGGTTTCTATTGAAGAGGGGTACAGAAACGTTTCCCTCTACCGGTTTCGCGGCGAACCGCTTCTTCAGGAGGATAGTCTACAGAGTAAATAAAAATATTTGCAAATAATCAAATAGCAGCGAATCATATAATGACATAACAGAAGATTTACAGTAATTTAAATAGTGAGGGGGATCAGCTCACCCACAAAAGGAGGAAGCAGTAGATCACAGGACCCATCGGTTTCCTCCCACGGCAGATGCGGGGGATTGTAAAGGACTCTTCAAATTTAAACAGATATATATGGTATGAGAGTTAAAGTGAGATGAGTAGAGCTAGTAGAGCTGGCCATGCGGTTCGTCCGGCGGTCGGTTCGTGGTGAATTTTGCTCTACACGATTCACCAAACCGGACATCTGGTGCTGTTCACGGTGGCCATATTTGTTTACATTGTGAAGAACTTTGACCCATGACACATTCATCATGGGGTACAGGACAGCCATTTGAGACATTTCAGCACATGGACAATTGGACATACCCCCTACCTTATAAATAGACCTGATCTGGAGGCCATTTTACATTCTGTCTTTTGTCAGTGTAGGGACAGGATGCTGTGTGGAGCAGGGACGGTTAGTTTAATCACTAGCTATTACTATTAGGTCCACAAAGGTCCTTTTAAGGACTGGTATAGGTGTACAGTATATAGGGTTGTAATACACTTAGAATATACTTTCTTTCAAGTATATTATGGTGCACTTCTGACTGCTGTGCTGCCGAGTGCTTGCTGACTGATTCTGCAGCTGTCTTTTATCAGTGTAGGGAGGGACAGTGTGGAGCATGTACAGTCTGCAAATCACTAGCTACTAGGTCCACAAAGGTCCTTTTAAGGACTGGTATAGGTGTACAGTATATAGGGTTGTACATGTATAATATACTTTCTTTCAAAAATAGAAAGCATATTATAGTGCACTACATGCAGTGCTGCTGACCGATTCTGCAGCTGTCGTTTCTCAGTGTAGGGAGGGACAGTTTGGTTTTTGGAGCAGGGACAGTATGCAATTCACTAGCTACTAAGGACTATTAAGGACTGGTATAGGTGTACTATTTGGTGTGCAGTATATAGGGGGTGTAATACATGTATAAAATACTTGCAAATATAGAAAGCATAGTATAGTGCATTTCCTCTGTGCAGCATTGTGACTGCTGAGCGGTTCTGCAGCGATACTACAAAGAGTGACAAACGCAATAAAAAAAAATAAAAAATAAAAAAAAAGTATTATAACTGGTGCGATAGACCAGTGGCCCCCAAAAACAACAGATTGAAGCGGGGTGTTATATACCTTCTTCCACATACATACTGCACTTCTCTAGAGACTTTTGTCACAGGGTCATTTAAAAAAATGACAGGCAGAGGAAGAGGCAGGCCCTTCTACAGGGGTGGTAGGGGTAGGGCAGGAGCAACAGACTTGAGCCAAAGTGACTTAATCGCACGCACCTTCTGCAATTTGCCAAAGGACGCACCAGACTTGGTTGAGTGGCTCACTCAGCCTTACTCTTCTGCACCCTCCTCATCCTCTTGATCTGCACCCTCTTCTTCACTCTCTGCTGTGTGTAGGAATGAGCTTCGAGTTCGAGTCGAACTCATGTTCGACTCGAACATTGCCTGTTCAGAGAACAGTGAACAATTTGGGCTGTTCGCAGCAAATTCGAAAAGCCGAAACACCCTATACAAGTCTATGGGAGAAATCTAAAGTGCTAATTTTAAAGGCTAATATGCAAGTTACTGTCCTAAAGTGTTTGGGGACCTGGGTCCTGCCCCAGGGGACATGGATCAATGCAAAAAAAAGTTTTAAAAACGTCCGTTTTTTCAGGAGCAGTGATTTTAATAAGGATTAAAGTGAAACAATAAAAAAGTGTAATATTCCTTTAAATGTCGTACCTGGGGGGTGTCTATAATATGCCTGTGAAGGGGCGCATGTTTCCCGTGCTTAGAACTGTCCCTGCACAAAGTGTCATTTGTGCAGGAAAAAAAGTCTTTTAAAATCGGCTATATTGTCGGCTCCCGTAATACAGAGAACACTCAATGGCAGAGAACACAGGCAGATCAGTGGATAACACCGCTCAATTTGACAGTTGGTAAAGAGGTGTGTGACAATGGTGCCAATTTGCTTAGTGCATTGAAACAGGGCAAAATTACACATGTGCCATGCATGGCACACGTCTTAAACTTGGTCTGGCATCGATTCATTGTCAAAATACCCTGGGGTCCAGGGCATCTTGCGGCAGGCAAGGAAAATCTCGGCCCATGTCAGAAGATCTTACACGGCCATGGCTCGCCTTGCTGACATTCAGCGGCGACACAATCTGCCGGTCAAACGTCTTGTTTGCGATTGCCCGACGTGAAGGAACTCAACCTTCTATATGTTTGATAGGCTGCTCAAGCAGAAACGTACAGTTAACGACTACCTGTACAAACTCTGAGGCAGAACAGATTCTGGGGAGCTTGGTTTTTTTTCACCGTGCCAGTGGCTGCTCATCGATGCATGACTTCTGCGGCCATTTGATGAGATCACCAAACTGGTCAGTCGCAGCCATGGCGCCATCAGTGACATCGTACCTTATGCCTTCTTTATGGAGCATGCATTGTGTCATGTCATTGATCAAGCCATGGAGGAGCAGGAAGATGAGGAAGTCGCAATGCTGGATGAATTCCCAGGGGCGGCTACTCTATCTGAGACAAGTCAACAGGAGTCTGAAGAGGAGTCAGAGGAGGATGGTGCCGGGGCGGATGAGGAGGAGCAAGAAGAGCATGCTTTAAACCTTTCTGGGATCCCTGTTGTGTGTGGATGGGGAGAGGAGAACGAGGAGGACGACGACATTATCCTGGATGATGAGCAGGAGCCAGGCTACCACACCGCTTCCAGTTTAGTGGGGGCGTGGGGCCTTCATGCTCCAGTATTTTAACAGGGACCCCCGTATAAAAAGCATAAAGGTCAAGGACCAGTACTGGATGGCAACGTACTTAGACCCCCGATACAAACACAAAATGGCGGAAATGTTACCACCGTCACAGAGGGCTGTCAGAATGGAGCACTTCCAATGGAGCATTCTGCTTTTGCGTGCGCTGGCAGAGGAGGAATTCCCACTCCCAGAGAGAGTACCAATCCAACAGTGCCTGCAAGAAGAGGGCGGTTTGAAGATGTGTTGGCGACTTCTGATATGAGGTCATTCTTTCAGCCGACCCATCGACAGGTCTCCGGATCCAGCATCAGGGAACGTCTAGACCGACTGGTGTCCGACTACATCGGGTTAATGGCCGATGTGGACGCTCTGAGGAGTGATGAACCCCTGGACTTCTGGGTGGGCAGGCTTGACCTCTGGCCAGAGCTTGCCCAATTTGCAATGGAACTGTTGGATTGCCCCTCGTCCAGTGTCCTGTCGAAAGGACGTTCAGCACAGCAGGGGGGGAGCGTGACCGATAAGCGCACTCGCCTAGCTCACGACAGTGTTGACTACCTCACATTTATAAAAATGAATGAGGCATGGATCGGGGAGGAATTCAACACATGTGAACAGTAGACCATGTATATGCATAAACAATTTATTTAATCTAGCACATGGACCTTTTTTCTACCTTTGGCTCACTTCCTTGTATAAAAAAAGCACACCGTACTATATGCCCGTACCCTCCTGTTTGAAGAGGTGGAGCCGTGTCATATTTTTGGGTCCTGCAGCAAGTTGCTGGTATCAGTGCTCTCTATCTCGGTGCTGGTGTCAGTGCTCTCTATCACGCTGCTGGTTTCAGACAGTGAGGGAGATAGCAGCGGAGAAGCCAATCAGCAGGCAGTGCCAGCACCATGGCTGAGGATCAGCACTGGACTGGCACCTCCGGACCACCGCAGTGGAGCCCTGCATAGGTGGGGGTAAGGGCCGGGCAGAGGGAGGGGCTCAAGCACAGGTTGGCACACTGGCACAGGACTGCGCTGCCCTGACTGTGGCACTGATCATTTCCTGCACCCCCTTTATAGCCTGCCCTGACCTTGCCTCTCCTCCATGGCCCTCATGTGCTCCTGAATTGTCAAAATTTCACAGATAAAAAAAAGAAAGGATGCTTGTCGTTGTCCATCCCAGATTCACTTAATACTTTGTTATTTCAGTGTCTGTGTTGTGGGACTATGTGTGCACAGCTAGTAAGTATTTTGTGGCTGAAAATATGACCTGGAGGTTTTTAAGGTTGACCTGCCATTAAAGTCAATGGGGTCAGAACAACCCTTCAACTACCCCTTGTACGGGAGGGGTCTGGCATTACCCTGTTTCTTGAATTATTACTGGGTGGTGGTTCTGGTGACTATCAAGTGGTGGCTCTCTGAGTGCCCAGCCAACCCTGCATCCTCGTTGGAGGCGGCACTGTTGGGCTCTTATGCAGAATTAAGGAACTTGATCCATAGGGGGCCCCAATCTAACCCCGGAATAACCCTTCCGATGCGCACTACCCTCAAGGTATGGTAATTAGTCAACAGACAGTTGGTGGGCCCAGGGATGTGGGCCCCGATGACCCCCCTTTGGGGAAACTCCCGCTTGCCCTCCATCCGTGATCCAATTGTCTGATTTTCACTCCATCCGTGATCCAATTGTCTGGGCCAGGCATGGAGTCATAACACTAGGGGACATAGTGTCTCAGGGGCAATTACTCTCCTTCGATGCTCTAAAACGCGATCGGGACCTGCCGAACCACATGTTTTTCAGATTTCTGCAGCTGCGGCACGCCTTCCGGTCTAAATTCCCATCCCAGGTGAAACTGGGGGTATCAGCAGTGGAGAACATGCTTGGTTCTACAAGGGGAGGGGGGGGGGGCGCACACTGTGCACATTATATAATACGCTAGCTACACATAACATGACTAGGGTCTCCCATTCAGGGCCGCTGATAGGCCAGTACATCTGGCCCTGCTGTACCGGGCCTGACCAGCAGGGGGGCCCGGGCAACCTAACTGCCAAAAATTGTATGTATTAAAAAAAAAAAAAAAAAGTTCCTCCTCCAGCACACCGCCACCCGTCCCACAACTAACCCGTGCGCAACCGCCCCCCCCCCCCGTGGGTAAAGTTTTTTTTTTTTCCAGTATGTTTTCTACGTATGCGGCTGCCTGTAGTGGGGGGGACTCTTTCTTCTTTTTCGGGCGCGGAGGAATACATCTTCTGCACCCGCTCCGCACATCGCACAACGCACAGCATTAACATCGAAAGGTTATGCTGCGGAGTGATATGCCCAATCCTCTCTCTCTCTCTCTCTACACATGACTAACCAGAAGCAGAGAGAGCAGGGGCCGGGCGATCGAGGTGAGAAGTTGGGGACAAGGTGAGGGGTCTGTGTATTCTTGATCTTGAGGCATAAAAGATAAAATAATTGTTTTGTCGATGTGGTAAAAAGTAAAAAGCAACAAATAAAAAGTGCCATCCGCCCCCAGCAGTGCCATCCGCCCCCAGCAGTGCCATCTGCCCCAGTGCCATCTGCCCCAGTGCCATCCACCCCAGTGCTACCTGCCCCAGTGCCATCCACCCCAGTGCTACCTGCCCCCAGTGCCATCCACCCCAGTGCTACCTGCCCCCAGTGCCACCTGTCGTCAGTGCCACCAGTGCCACATAGTGCCATCTGTCATCAGTGCCACGTATCAGTGCCATTTGTCATCAGTGCCACCTGTCAGTGTCACATGCCATCTGTTGTCAGTGTCACGTGTCATCAATGCCACTTATCAGTGCCATCTGTCATCAGTGTCACGTGTCATCGGTGCCATGTATTAGTGCCATCTGTCATCGGTGGCACGTATTAGTGCCACGTATTAGTGCCATCTGTCATCAGTGCCACGTGTCTTCAGTACCACGTATTAGTGCCACGTATAAGTGCCACGTGTCATCAGTGCCACATATTAGTGCCATCTGTCATCAGTGCCACCTGTCATCAGTGCCACGTATAAGTGTCATAATTGCCACGTATCAGTGCCATCTGTCATCAGTGTCACGTGTCATTGTCCTGGTGCTTCAAAAGTGTAATAAGTAGTCAACAAGTTAGATGTGTAATTTATGTTCCTAGAACACATGATGGCGCTACCTGCATGTTGGGCCTCTCTATGTGGCCAGGCTGTGAAAAAGTCCCACACATGTGCCATTGTAATACTCAGGAGGAGTAGCAGAATTTTTTGGGGGGTGTCATTTGTGGTATACACATGCCATGTGAGAGAAATAACCTATTACAATGACAATTTTGTGGAGAAAAAAAAAAAAAAATGAAAAATCTTAATTTTGCAAAGAATTGTGGGAAAAATGACATCAAAAAACTCACTATGCCTCTTACTAAATACCTTGGAATGTCTACTTTCCAAAAAGGGGTCATTTGGGGGGTATTTTTACTTTCCTGACTTGTTCGGGTCACAAGAAGCGAGATAGGCCACCAGTACATCAGATGTGATCAATTTTGTGCGATTCGCACCACACCTTGTAGACTCTCTAACTTTCACAAAGACCAAATAATATCCACTAATTTGGGTTATTTTTACCAAAGATATGTAGCAGTATAAATTGTGGCCAAAATTTATGAAGAAAAATTAATAATTTGCATAATTCTGTCACAGAAACAAAGAAATATGCGTTTTTTTTCAAAATTTTCGGTCTTTTTTCATTTATAGCGCAAAAAATAAAAACCCCAGAGGTGATCAAATACCACCAAAAGAAATCTCTATTTGTGGGAAAAAAAGGACAAAAAATTCATTTGGGTACAGTGTTGCATGACTGAGTAATTGTCATTCAAAGTGTGAGAGAACCGAAAGCTGAAAATTGGTCTGGGCAGGAAGGGTGTTTAAGTGCCCAGTAAGCAAGTGGTTAATGAATTCTAGCACATGTAAACACAAAAGAATACCCTTTTTTTTTTTTGTTAAATATAAAAGATGTTGCACCGAGTAAATAGATACCAAACATACCATGCTTTAAAACGATGCCCACCTGTGGAATGGCAGAACACTACGGTAAATTTATATTATCCATAGACGGCGCTTTAAAAGCCTTTAGGCTGGGTCCACACCGCTGCGGCAGCGAGAACCGGATGTGATTCGCACCGCACTGCAGTTTCAGTGTTTCAAGGCGGGGTCTGGGGAGGGGCAATGGGTGGGGCCAGGGGTGGGGCTGGAGGAGGGACTAGGGGCGGGGCCAGGGTGGAGCTGAAGGGGGGCCCCGTCAGGTAGGCTGTACGGGGCCCCATGATTTCTATCAGCGGCCCTGCTCCCATTTGTTTGAGCTCTGGCACAGCGACATTCCAGAACTTACTGAGGAGGACTGGGAGGAGGGTATACAGCAATACCTGCCCCTGGTAATATCAGCAAGGGACAATACAATTGAAGTTTCTACACTGGGCATACTTTTCACTGGCATGCCTGGCAAGGATTTACCCTGACCAACTGGCTACCTGCCCTAGATGCAAAATAGATGGTGCTGACTTTTTCCATACAGTGTGGTCTTGCCTGGGGGTGGTGGAATTCTGGAAAGACGTCCTGGCTGATAGTCTCACTCAGCCCAATACTTCTCCTGCTGGGCATTTGCGATTTTCTGGAAATCTCCTGGGGGAAGAAACTGTTTATTTTCTACACCACACTCTACGCGAGGAAAGCAATTTTACTGCAATGGAACCAACCCCTCCCACCCACTAAACAACTGTGGCAGTCCTTGGTAAAACCCGACTCTGCCGCTATACAAATTGACATATCTGGGTAGGAACTGCTCCAAAAAATGTGGGAAGATTTGGGCAGCGTGGGTGGAGGCGAAGCACCAAACCATTGATTAGGCCTGGGGGGGGGGGGGGGGTAGAGGATGGTGGGATCCCTTCCCCGTATCATATATGGATCTTGTACTAATGTAGGAGGTACCGGGAAACATCTGCTATCTGTAATGTAATGACTGGAGAATATACGAACTACTAGGAAAATAACTACGATAAGTATGTACTGAAACTTGGATATTTGTCTGCAGGGTTTCTTTTGTAACCTGTTAATGCATGGTTTGTTTTTGGATCTATAAATAAACTATATGTTAAAAAAAAAAGTCAATGGGGTCCGCCGCGTTTGCGAAACGTCCCATCGGAAGTTCGTCCATCACTACAAGCTAGGCGAGTGGCTTTATTTTACATGTTTAGGTTTAAATCTGTACCTGTGTTTAGAATATAACAATCTCAGGGGCCGATTTAAAATAGAAAGCGATAACCATGTTCCCACATCGTCTTTTAGGACAGCCACCTACAAGAGACCTCGGCTCTTCCCTTCTTAAGAATCACAGCTCAGCCTAGATTTAAAAAGTCATGCTTCCCCACTGACTCCTCAGTTTTTGGCGTTTCCTCCGGCAGGAGACACTACGAGGAACCGTGGCTAGGGAGGGAGGCTGAAGCCTGCATGTCCGGGAAGGAGACAGAGGTCTCTGGGGACTAGTGGCGGTGCGATGCCTCGGAGAGAGGTTAGTTGGCAGCCACGCTGTTTTTCCGTTACCACCCCAGCTTTCCGAAAGTTGTGTCGTGGTATGCTTCGAGGGCCTGCTTTCAGATTCTCAGGAGGAGAAGCTGTCTATCCCCCCGCCCCCTTCCCATTATTGTTTGAAAGCCGCACGGAGCTCACATTGGGTTGTGCAACATCACATCCGGCGTTGAGGGGGGGGGGGGGGGGGTTTGCACTTCTTGATCTGCAGCTTCCGGTTCCAGCCAGGCTGAAGGAGGGCCAGGCTTTGGCTGATGGGGGAGCCAGAAATGTCACACAGGCGGCTGGAGGTGCATGGTGGGAACGTGTCAGAGGCAAGGGCCATCCTGGCATGGCCATCAACCATCATAAGGAGGACCAGGGGGGTTGCGTCCCTTACCCGTCTGTCAACTGCAGCTCCACTCCTCTTGGCGGCCAGAGGGGAGGATACAGATGGAACCCGGGGGCTGGTGGTTCTATATGCTCTCCTGGGGATGGCCCTTACGGGTCTGGCTGCTGGAGGCGGAAGGTCCCAGGGCTCAGAATACCTCACAGAAACAGGGGGCGGGTGGAAAATCCCACAGCCCCAGACTGTGCCTCACTAGCAGTAGTAGGGTACCGTACCCTTTCCTACTGGTCACCCCCTCCGGGGAGGGAAAGGGGGTTGGAGGTTTCCCTTGTTGGTTACATGCAAAAGCCCCGCAGTGATGTCTGTCCCATAAGCTCGGTCACATAGGCGGCATTTGATATACCTGGCACATTGGCTGGGTGGTGTGCACTCATGACCAGAAGGTACACAGAGTCTGCACTATAGGCACTGCAGTGAAAACTTTGCCCGTGTAGGACCAGCAAACCAGCTCACCTTAAATCTTCAGGTTATCCTGGTCAACCCACAAACAGTGAAGAAAAAGAGCTCACATTGAAGGTGTTGCACCTATACTGTGCCTTAAACAATGAGGTCATGAGCAGGGGCGGACTGACAACTCATGGGGCTCCCGAGCAATAGGAGATTATGGGGCCCCCAGGCAATCAGACATTATGGGGCCACACAGTATACACAAACACACACACACAGTATACACAGACATGTTTCTATTGGCTGAGAAGGTACTGGAGATGTGGGGTAGCTATAATCTAAAGCCGCGTACACACGGGCGGACTGTATGGCCAACTTAGTCTGTCGAAACACATTTCAGCGGACAGTCCGCTCGTGTGTGGGCTTCAGCAGACTTTTTCAGCGTTCAGTCTGGCGTACTAAGTATTTTGGAATTTCCGTAATACTGTCCGTCATACTTTGGTTTCAGCGGACAATCCGCTCGTCAGTAGGCTAGTTCGACGGACTAAGAATGGCGCATGCTCAGAAAGGATTTACACGGCGAAAGGTTGCATTGCTTTGTATTGGACTTCCTATTTCTAGTCCCGTCGTACGTGCTGTACACGTCATTGCGCAAGCTTTCGACGGACTGTTTGTGCATCCGTGTGTGGTCAAGTCCATTCATTCGAAGGTATGACGGACTGTCCGTCGGATTGTATGACGGAGTAAGTAGGCCATACAATCCGCCCGTGTGTACGCGACCTAAGGATTTTTAGACCAAAAGTATGTTGGTAAGGGACATTTCAGAGACAGATGTAAAAAAAAACAACTGATTTTTACATACTTTCCCTGGTTTTACTGAGGCTGGCAACCCTGGTAGGACCCCCTAGTGGCACGGGACCCTCGGGCAGTGCCCGAGTGGCCCAATGGTCAATCCGCCCCTGGTCATGAGTTTGAATCCCATCCAAGCTATCATGTTTCACTAGTGTTTTGAGGTTACAGGGTTGCAGGCCGGATGGTGCCTGATGGCCACATCCCCTGTATGCACCCGATATAGGAAACTTAATGGGATCTCTGGTGACAAAGGCCTGAGATCAGGGGGTGGTCCCCTTGGTGGCATCACGGAGGGTTAAAGGCCTTCAGGTGACCAGACCCTAGTAAGATACACAGGTTTCTAAAACACCTGTTAAGAAGTGGGAGAAGGCCTGGATGGTGAATGCAGTAGGCCTCCTCATTACAAAATTTCTCTGAAGGAGGGGGTTGCAGGAGGTCAAGAAAAACACACATGCTCCAAGACCAAGGACAGGGCAGTGGGAAAAGGTGTTCCTGTCCATTAGGTCTGATGGAAGCTGGAGAAGACTAGGGTTCAGTTTCTTGGAAGGCTTCAGTTCAGTACCCTCTGCTCCCACCAGACTCAGTTTTTTTCCACAGATCTAGACTTACCGGCCTAGGCTTGGGAGACGGAGGGGTATTGTTGGATTCCATACTCAAGAGAATGAACTTTGTATCACACAGGCTTAAAGGATCGTGGTTCTCTGTCCTGAGGGCTCGGGGACCCTGGTGGTCTGGCCACTAAGGAATACCTCAAGATTATATTTTATGCTCCACTTATCTGAGACTTAGAGGCATTACAGCAGCTTGACCAGCTTTAGGTCTGCAGTTTCCCAAGTAGGATGAAACTTGACTTCTTGCAGGCCCTCGTGGGACTTTCCTTTGAACTTTGGTTCATGTGTCAATACGGGGTTTCCTTCCTTGTTCTTTGGCAGGGACTAAAGTAAGGTTTAAAATCTCTAGCAGTACCTGGGCAAGATGGCATTAGCTAACTATCGGACAAGCCTATATGTAGGGAGATCTCAAAGAAGCGGATGCTACTCTGCACCAGATTTGTGCAGCGGCAACGGGATTCAGCTCTCCCACCTTTTACCTGACACTAGAGGCTGATCTTGTTGTCAGCAAAGGGATCAGGCTCTTTGGACAGGGCCGCTGATAGAAATCATGGGGCCCCGTACAGCCTACCTGACGGGGCCCCCCCTTCAGCTCCACCCTGGCCCCGCCCCTAGTCCCTCCTCCAGCCCCACCCCTGGCCCCACCCATTGCCCCTCCCCAGACCCCGCCTTGAAACACTGAAACTGCAGTGCGGTGCGAATCACATCCGGTTCTCGCTGCCGCAGCGGTGTGGACCCAGCCTAAAGGCTTTTAAAGCGCCGTCTATGGATAATATAAATTTACCGTAGTGTTCTGCCATTCCACAGGTGGGCATCGTTTTAAAGCATGGTATGTTTGGTATCTATTTACTCGGTGCAACATCTTTTATATTTAACAAAAAAAAAAAAAGGGTATTCTTTTGTGTTTACATGTGCTAGAATTCATTAACCACTTGCTTACTGGGCACTTAAACACCCTTCCTGCCCAGACCAATTTTCAGCTTTCGGTTCTCTCACACTTTGAATGACAATTACTCAGTCATGCAACACTGTACCCAAATGAATTTTTTGTCCTTTTTTTCCCACAAATAGAGATTTCTTTTGGTGGTATTTGATCACCTCTGGGGTTTTTATTTTTTGCGCTATAAATGAAAAAAGACCGAAAATTTTGAAAAAAAACGCATATTTTTTTGTTTCTGTGACAGAATTATGCAAATTATTAATTTTTCTTCATAAATTTTGGCCACAATTTATACTGCTACATATCTTTGGTAAAAATAACCCAAATTAGTGGATATTTGGTCTTTGTGAAAGTTAGAGAGTCTACAAGGTGTGGTGCGAATCGCACAAAATTGATCACATCTGATGTACTGGTGGCCTATCTCGCTTCTTGTGACCCGAACAAGTCAGGAAAGTAAAAATACCCCCCAAATGACCCCTTTTTGGAAAGTAGACATTCCAAGGTATTTAGTAAGAGGCATAGTGAGTTTTTTGATGTCATATTTTTCCCACAATTCTTTGCAAAATTAAGATTTTTCATTTTTTTTTTTTTCTCCACAAAATTGTCATTGTAATAGGTTATTTCTCTCACATGGCATGTGTATACCACAAATGACACCCCCCAAAAAATTCTGCTACTCCTCCTGAGTATTACAATGGCACATGTGTGGGACTTTTTCACAGCCTGGCCACATAGAGAGGCCCAACATGCAGGTAGCGCCATCATGTGTTCTAGGAACATAAATTACACATCTAACTTGTTGACTACTTATTACACTTTTGAAGCACCAGGACAATGACACGTGACACTGATGACAGATGGCACTGATACGTGGCAATGATGACACTTATACGTGGCACTGATGACAGGTGGCACTGATGACAGATGGCACTAATATGTGGCACTGATGACACGTGGCACTTATACGTGGCACTAATACGTGGTACTGAAGACACGTGGCACTGATGACAGATGGCACTAATACGTGGCACTAATACGTGCCACCGATGACAGATGGCACTAATACGTGGCACTAATACGTGCCACCGATGACAGATGGCACTAATACATGGCACCGATGACACGTGACACTGATGACAGATGGCACTGATAAGTGGCATTGATGACACGTGACACTGACAACAGATGGCACGTGACACTGACAGGTGGCACTATGTGGCACTGATGACACGTGACACTGACGACAGGTGGCACTGACAACAGGTGGCACTGGGGTGGATGGCACTGGGGGCAGGTAGCACTGGGGCAGGTAGCACTGGGGTGGATGGCACTGGGGCAGATGGCACTGGGGCAGATGGCACTGGGGCAGATGGCACTGGGGCAGATGGCACTGCTGGGGGCGGATGGCACTGCTGGGGGCGGATGGCACTGCTGGGGGCGGATGGCACTGCTGGGGGCGGATGGCACTGCTGGGGGCGGATGGCACTTTTTATTTGTTGCTTTTTACTTTTTACCACATCGACAAAACAATTATTTTATCTTTTATGCCTCAAGATCAAGAATACACAGACACCTCACCTTGTCCCCAACTTCTCACCTCGATCGCCCGGCCCCTGCTCTCTCTGCTTCTGGTTAGTCATGTGTAGAGAGAGAGAGAGAGAGGATTGGGCATATCACTCCGCAGCATAACCTTTCGATGTTAATGCTGTGCGTTGTGCGATGTGCGGAGCGGGTGCAGACGAAGTATTCCTCCGCGCCCGAAAAAGAAGAAAGAGTCCCCCCCACTACAGGCAGCCGCATACGTAGAAAACATACTGGAAAAAAAAAAAACTGTACCGACGGGGGGGGGGGGGGTTGGGGTTGCGCACGGGTTAGTTGTGGGACGGGTGGCGGTGTGCTGGAGGAGGAACTTTTTTTTTTTTTTTTTAATACATACAATTTTTGGCAGTTAGGTTGCCCGGGCCCCCCTGCTGGTCAGGCCCGGTACAGCAGGGCCAGATGTACTGGCCTATCAGCGGCCCTGTCTTTGGACACAGAGTCCTGTAAGCCGTAGTCCCACCCCAAGGGTAAGTGCTCGCTTATCCCCTCATAGGTGGCTGTCCTGAAAGACGATATGGGGAAATTAGAGCTACTTACTGGTAACGTCTTTTACAGGAGTCTCTCAGGACAGCACCGTGTACCCATGCTGGTTGGTTTCCTTTTGGGTTCCTGATTCAGGAACCATCAAAAAGGTAATTTATGGTGTATATGCCTTTTAAATCTAGGCTGGGCAGTGTTTCCTAAGAAGGGAGGAGGTGAGGTCTCTCATAGGTGGCTGTCCTGAAACACTCCTGGAAAAGACGTTGCCAGTAGGGATGAGCCGAACACCCCCCGGTTCGGTTCGCACCAGAACTTTCGAACGGACCCCAAATTCGAACAAACTTTAGAACCCCATTGAGGTCTATGGGACTCGAACGTTCAAAATTAAAAGTGCTAATTTTAACGGCTAATATGCAAGATACTGTCCTAAAAAGGGTTTGGGGACCTGGCTCCTGCCCCAGGGGACATGGGTCAATGCCTAAAATGTTTTTAAAAATGGCCGTTTTGGCGGGAGCACTGATTTTAATGATGATTAAAGTGAAAAAAAAAAGTGAAATATTCCTTTAAATATGGTGCCTGGGGGGTGTCTGTAGTATGCCTGTGAAGTGCCACGTGTTTCCCGTGTTTAGAACAGTCCCTGCACAAAATGACATTAAACAGAAATAACATCATTGAAAACTGCTTGCGGTTTTAATGTTATATCTGGTCCCTGCAATATGGTTGAAAACCATTGAGAAAAATGGCATGGGTAGCCCTCCCTACCCATTACCAGCCCCTTTGGGTCTTGTACGCATATCAAGGGGAACCCTGTACCCATATTAAAAAAAGGAAATGCGTGTGGCCCCCAGGCCCTATATACTCAGAACAGCAGTATACATGCGGTGCAAACAAGACAGGGACTGTGTAGGTTTGTTGTGTTAAGTTGAATCTGTTTGTAATTTTCAACTGGTACATTTTTAAAGTGTAGCTCCAGTCAAAAAAACTATTTGTAAGCTTTTTGGAAAACATAGGGAAGGGTTATCACCCCTGTATAATTTGTTTTGTCGTACATCTTTTTTCATCTCACTTGCTGTTGTCTCCTTCCGTTTGCAAGTAGGAGATGTTTGTAAGTTGGATGTTTGAAAGTAGGGGCCTGCCCTATATGCTCTGCAGAAATGGCGGAACAAGGTGTTGGTTTTGCCACAACATTGTAAGCCCTCAAAGTGACTCTTGCTGGGCGCTGGAGCGCCCTGCTGTGAACGATTATATCAAGAATTGTAATTACATGCCATTGTTGAACAGTGGTAGAAAAATTTACCTTTGGTGGTTGTGGTGCTGGTGCCACAACACTATAAGTTCTCACAGTTACTCTGGGTGGGCACAGGAACGGGCCCTCCTGTGAAATATTATATCAAGAATTGTAATTACATGTCCCTGTTAAACAGGGGCAGAAAAATTGGGCCGATGGCACTGGTGCTGGTGCCACCACACTGCAACCTCTCCCATATACTCTAGTTTTATTGCAGGAATTAGCCCTGCTGCAAAGCATTGCATCAAAAATTGTACTTAAACGCCCCTGTTAAACAGGGGCAGAAACATTGGGCTGATGGCATCACCCAGAACCAGAAATGTTCTTCCAACATATCAGCGGAGGAGGAAGAGGATAGACAATCAACATAACAGGACAGTCACTCAGCATCAGCATAGGCAGTCTTGAAGGGATGTGATATTTCAAAAAAAATTATTCGGTTACATCAGCTTCAGGTGCTTGGTAGCTGCGGGTGATCCAAGACTGATTCATCTTGATGAAGGTCAGTCGATCAACTGATTCGGTGGACAGGCGCACCCTGTGATCGGTAACAAAGCCACCAGCAGCACTGAAGGTGCGTTCCGAAAGAACGCTGGATGCAGGACAGGCCAGTAGCTCAATTGCATACTGTGCAAGCTCTGGCCAGTGATCCATCCTCAAGACCCAGTAAGCCAGAGGATTTTCGGTGGGAAAGGTGTCCAAGTCTGACCTTGCCCCTAGGTATTCCTGCACCATGTAAATCAGACGCTGGCGATGGTTGCTGGAACCGATCATACCTTGGGGCTGCGGACTAAAAAATTGTCTGAAAGCATGAGTCAGACGGCCACCTTCTCCACTGCTCCTTCTGACCGATGCCTCAGCAACACGTTGTCCAGGACCAGGAGTTTGTAACCTCCCAGTCTCTGGGAACGCGTTGCACAGACCTTTCTGCAAGGCCTCCCGGAGATGTCTCATCCTCTGCTCCCTCTGCGATGGCAAGATAAGGTCGGCAACCTTACCCTTGTACCGTGGATCAAGGAGAGTGGCCAGCCAGTAATGGTCCCTCTCCTTGATCCGAAGAATACGAGGATCCTTCCGCAGGATCAGGGAGGCCATGCAGCGTAGGTTAGCTGAGGCATTCAGTCCGGAGTCCTCTGGGTCACTAAGGACAACATGATCCGCAGCTACCTCCTCCCAGCCACGTACAAGTCCACGTGTTTCTTGGGACTGTAAATCATCCCTACAAGACTGCTGCTGCTGCTGATGCTGAGTGCCAGCCTCCACCTCCATGCTGACACAATCATCCTCCTCCTCCTCCTCTTCCTGTGTGATGGGTGGCATAGCAGGAACACTGTCTGGATAAAGGGGGCCTTGAGAGGCAAGGAAGTCCTCCTCTTCCTGCCTCTGTTCTGCCTCAAGTGCCCTGTCCATTATTCCACGCAGCGTATGCTCCAAGAGGTGGACAAGAGGTACAGTGTCACTGATGCATGCACTGTCACTGCTCACCATCCTTGTGGCCTCCTCAAACGGTGACAGGACAGTGCATGCATCCCTGATCATGCCCCACTGGCTTGATGAGAAAAATCCGAGCTCCCCTGACCCTGTCCTGGTGCCGTAGTCGCACAGGTACTCATTGATGGCCCTCTGCTGCGTGTGCAGCCGCTGCAGCATGGCCAACGTTGAGTTCCACCTGGTGGGCATGTCACATATAAGGCGGTTCTTGGGCAGGTTCAACTCTTTTTGGAGCTCAGCCAGCCGAGCACGGGCATTAAATGATTGGCGGAAATGCACACAGACTTTCCTGGCCTCCTTCAGGACATCCTGTAAGCCGGGGTACCTGCCTAAGAACCGCTGCACCACCAGATTAAGGACGTGAGCTACACAGGGCACATGGGTCAGTTGTCCTTGTCGGAGGGCGGAGAGGAGGTTGGTGCCATTGTCGCAAACCACCATTCCTGGCTTAAGCTGGCGTGGCATCAACCACCTCTCGGCCTGCCCCTGCAGAGCTGACAAAACATCCGCCCCAGTGTGGCTCCTGTCCCCCAAACAAACCAGCGCAAGCACGGCATGGCATAGTTTTGCCTGCGTACTTGCGTAGCCCCTGGAACGCCTACGGAGCACCGCTGGTTCTGAGGACAGAGCACTGGAAGAGGCCATGGAGGAAGAAGAAGAGGAGGGGGTGGAGGAGAGAGGTGTGTCACAACCAATAGTAGCATTTTGGAGGCGTGGTGGCGGAACAACCTCCAACACTACTGCACCTTGTCCTGCATCCTTCCCAGCTGCCAGAAGAGTGACCCAATGGGCCGTGAAAGACAGGCAACGTCCCTGTCCATGCCTGCTGGACCATGAGTCAGCGGTAATATGCACCTTACTGCTGACCGCCCTGTCCAGTGAGGCAAGGACATTGCCTTCCACATGCCGGTAGAGAGCCGGAATTGCCTTCCGTGAGAAAAAGTGGCGTTTGGGGACCTGCCACTGAGGAACCGCACATTGTACAAACTCATGGAAGGGGGCCGAGTCTACCAACTGAAAAGGCAGCAGTTGAAGTGCTAGCAATTTAGCCAAGCTAGCATTCAACCGCTGGGCATGTGGATGGCTGGGAGTGAACTTCTTTCGCCGGTCCAGCAGCTGGGGCAGGGACATTTGCCTGCTATAATCGGACGTGGGTGTACCGCTAGCAGAGTGCCCGGAAACACTTGGCTGTGACACACCTAATTCTACACCTTCATTCCTCTCAGAGCAGGTTTCAGAGAGGACTGAAGGTCTAGTGGGGTTGGAGATGCCAGCTGATGAGGAGCAAGGAGAGGGCCGCTTTGTTCTTTGGTGTGGGTCTTTGAGGTACGCTTGCCAACGAGCTGCATGGCAGGTCAACATATGTCTGGTCAAGCATGTGGTGCCCAAGCGGCTGATGTTTTGGCCACGCGAGATACGCTTGAGACATATGTTGCAAATAGCAGCGGTGCGATCTGATGCACTCGTCTCAAAAAAGGCCCACACCAAAGAACTTTTAGCATAACGTGCAGAGGCAGCGCCCTGCACAGGCGGAGCTCTGTGGTGTGATTCAGTCAGTGTGCTGCCCCTAAGCTGGCCCCCGGAGGGCATCCAGCCTCGTTGGACATGTGCCTCCTCCTCCTCCTCCTACCAGGCACCCACGTGGAGTCAGTGCCCTCATCATCCCCTCCCTCTTCATCGGTGTAGCAAACCTGGCAGTATGCTGCAGCTTGTGGAACATGACTGCCAGATTGCTGTCCTTCTTGAGCATCCCCTCTCTCTGCATTCACGCTACTGCCTTCCTCTAGCTGAGTGTCATCATCAGAGGCTACAAAACACTGGGCATCCTCCTGGAGCATGTACCCAACACTGTGCTCAAATAGTTCAGGAGACTCCTCAGGAGGACGTGGTGGGTCTAGGGAAGGAGTCACTGATGATGACATTGAGAGGAGGGAAGACGATGCGTTGGCAGCTGCTTTGCTAGTACCCTGAGACTGAGTGAGAGAGGATGAGGAGGATGAAGAGGGCTTGGTCATCCACTCTACCAAGTCGTTGGCATGTTGCGGCTCAACATGTCCAGCTGCCGAAAAGAAGGACAAGCGTGTCCCATGGCCACGTGCTGATGACAATGCATCGCGTCCACGACCAGCACTGTTGTCTCTAGACACAGAGCCTGCTTGCCCTCTTTTATCGGCTCGCGCCTGTCTGCCTCTCCTTGCTGGCCTTCCAGACATGGTAATGGCCTGAAGGGAGTTGGGTAAAAAAAAGCAGTTGGGTAGTGTATATTGTGCTAGAGGCACACAACACCCACTAACTCCTGCAGATGCCTTTATTATAGAACACCAGAGATAAAGGGGTATATACAGATGTATACTGTGCTGTGCTGGAGGCACACACACCTTCCAATAACTCCTGCAGATGGCAAGTGGGCTCAAATAGAGAACAGCTATGTAGGTGGATATAGCGGTATGTACTGGGTACAGAGCACGCAGACAGCACGCACTAGCTCCTAACACTACTGACTGCAAGCTCTATTATAAAAGATAGATCACTAGCTATATATAGGTGTATACTGCGGAATATATCGGTGTATACTGCGGTCAGGGCACGCAGACAACAACCACTACACAACAGCAAGATCGAAAATCGTCCGAAAACGATCGGTGTGTACTGTGTTGAAGGTACACAGAACACCCACTGCTTCAGACGCCAACACACTACACAAGACCGCCGCGCTGGCGGCCTTATATAGTGTGGGGCGTGCACTACACAGCCTGAGCTATGATTGGCCACAGGCATCCTGCCTGTGGCCAATCATGGCTCTCCTCGCTGCTGGCGCTGTGATTGGCCAAGCATGCGGGGTCACAGTGCATGCTTGGCCAATCATGAGCCAGCAATGCACTGCGCCATCGCAGTGCATTGTGGGCCGTGAGCGCCACACGAATTTGGCGCGAACGGACCAAAATGTTCGGACTTTGCCGAACGGACGAACAGCCGATGTTCGACTCGACTCGTATGTTCGACTCGAACACAAAGCTCATCCCTAGTCACTGGTTCACTTTTTTTATGGATATTATTTTTCATTAATTTGTCACTGGGTTTTGATCTTATTTAATTATAATTAATAATCACTGTATTCATTTAAATTATATTCAATAAATAATAAAATTCATAGTCAATAATTAATGAATTTCTTTAATTATTTATTCACTTTTTGAATATAATTAACTGTTATTAATCACTATATCGTATTTAATTTTGAGCATTTATCACTTAATTTTGATTGTATATGAGTTGTTCTAGCTGATTTCACTTAATCTATTGGAAGATTGTGATTCATTTTCATTTCTTTGCACAAACAGTAATAGCCTCAGTGGGGGTAGGTAGCGCAGCTAATTTTGTTCTTTATATGTTATGACGAAACACGTTGGGGCGTGGCTACTTGTCGGGGAAAGTGTAAGGCATATATAACTGGTGAGTGGAGTCAGACACTGCGGTGTGGTGGAGGAGCGTGCCTACAAGATTTTACTATTATTTAAGAGTCACTGGTCATCTTATTCATAGTTTATTCATTTATTTAAATTTTCACTGTGATGGACTTTTTTTTGAATAGGAAATGGACACTTTATTATATACTTTGAAATATTTATTTAATTTAGTGCTATTGTCTGATATTCACTGAACCTCACAGGGCGATTCTTTTGCACATGTAGGTTGTTACAATTTATTTGCTACCATTTATTTGATACAAGTTATTCTGGTTCACAGTAGAATATTTGATAATCATTGGGTTTACACTGGTTTATTATTAATTTTTGTTATAGTACGTAGTGATTAGTGTGTCGTTATACTATATACACACTATATATTTAGCGCCACTTTCACGGTTTGTAAAGGGAACATTGCACAGAATGTGTAATGTATCATAGGGAAAGCCAGTTCTGCATTGGATATTCTATTTTTCCATTCTCTCTTGTAAACATACAATGCCCATCTTAACCGAATATTGGGGGAATTCAATAACGAACTACTGACCTTTAAAATGGCCTTTGCCATTTGCCTAGCAACCAGTGGGTGGAGCCTGATCGGAAAGCTGTGACACTAGTTCCCCGTTAGGTTTGCCTTGTAATTGACCGCAGGCAGTTGGCGGATTATATACCCAATAGCAAGCGGTCTGCTTGCTGTCGATCACAATGGGGAGTGGACCTGATGGGGAACTAGTGCCTGAATTCCCATTAGGCTCTGCCCCCCACCAGGTGCAAAACACCACACCGCTGCACTTTTGGATCTGTGCAGCAGCAGGGAGGAAGCATCATTCCACTGAGGCCAGTCTCAGAGCGCCGCCACAATTGGTGTGTGGCCCAGATTTATGTATCCGTCTACCAAAAAGGTACATGAATCTGTCACCCGCACTGACATTTGTTTTGTGGAGGCACAATTGAATATTAAAGTGTGTCTTAGACACTCTGAATTCCCCTGTATGTCTAATATTATGAAACATTTTATAATTTTCTACCCTACCATTACGTTCACATCTGTGTGTTTTAAATGCAGTTATTTAAAAAGAAATCCCGCTTCCTGCCTCTTTGATGTGCTCAGATGAAAATGCACATTATATAGAGTTCAATAGTAACACACTTTAAAAACGCATGGAAAACACACTACACAGAAGCGAACAGGCCCTACAGTACATGCTGCTATGAGTATATGCTCGTTGAACATAACCTATAATATCCTGTTGCATATTACCTTTTTCATCACCCACATGCATGGCCCATTCCTTCTGGCTGCAGTATTTATCAATATGATCCACCACACTTTGAGGGTCACCTCTCACTGCATTCTGCTTCACAAACTCCAGGATCCTCTGTTCCTTCTCTCCAGCCATAGCTGCTACAGAACTTCTGTTCACAGACTTAGATCTGTCAAATAAACAAACAGATATAGCACTAAGCACACTTAAGTTACAGTTAGGGAAAATATACATGTCATGGCTGTGTACCAAATACAATTCATCAGCAACAAATAATATACAAATTAATATGAAATGGAGTACAGGCCTACTGAATGCTGCTAAAAGTCCTTCCCTCAAGACCTCAAATTAATCACAATTGCTTATTAAAATACACATCACAACTGTATACATATCAGCTTGAGATGCATCGTACTCACACAGAGCTACAGAGCTGTAACCCGCAAATCTAACTCACACCTATGTGCCAGTTTAGGGGTTACAATTCCAACTGTAGCGCCACCTCTGAAGGAGCCGCTTGGTGATTTTGGGTTCTCTGTTCTATGCCTCAACTCCAAGAATGGCCTCAGCCCCTCTGGCACACCAGGTTAGTTATAAAACTTGAAAAGGAAAAAAAAAAAAAGAAGAGTGGGTTGCGCTAAAATAAAAAATATGAAATATGAGCACAGTTACACCAATGAGAATAACTGAAAAAAATTATTTTGTCAATCCTATGCAAAAATAAATTAAATAAATAGTGTAGGAATGTACTGTAAAGTATCAATAAAGATAACAAGTGTAAATCCCTATTGCTAATAAAAGCAACATAGATAATAATTGATTAATCTAATAACCAAAAACCAGCCAAACTGTGTTGGTGAAAAAAATTAAAAAAGAATTTTTCAAAAAATGCAATTAGCTTAATAAGTTAGTGAAACATAATTATAAACAGTGAGAAAAATATTATAATGTCCATAAAATCTTTAGGAGGAAAAATATGTTTGCAATGACTCCACGGTGATACAGTGACAGCAAACCATCCAAAATTGATGTGAATAGTGCACGACCTCCACCACAGATATTACTGCCGCTTACCGAAGGTGTATGGTTCCTTGTTACAGAGAACCATACAGCGCAAGTGACTGACTCCCCCAGTCCAGGGTATTCACAGGTGTATACAGGAAGGTACAGGAACCCGTTATTTCTCCCAGCCTGCAAACAAACTTCCTCTCATCAGTTTTCATAAAGGAAAAAAAACTCACAATAGTGTAAAACCCAAATGATTTAATAAAGTAAAAATACAGATTGCGCACTTACAGAGTGTCACTTAAACAAGTCGCGTAACAGATTCGAGCCGGCCGGTCTCGATATGTAGCGCCCAATACTTCCGGAACAAACACGTGAGCTGGTGGCGTCGCTCCTCCTCTGGTCAGAGGTCAAGCCTGCCCACCCAGTAGTCCAGGGGTTCATCACTCCTCAGAGCGTCCACATCGGCCGTTAACCTGATGTAGTCGGACACCTGTCGGTCTAGGCGTTCCCCGATGCTGGATCCGGATGACACCTGTCGATGGGTCGGCTGAAAGAATGACCTCATATCAGAAGTCACCAACACATCTTCAAACCGCCCTCTTCTTGCAGGCGCTGTTGGATTGGTACCCACAACTCTTTCTCTGGGAGTGGGAATTGCTCATGCCAGCGCACGCAAAAGCAGAATGCAGCATTTCTTGAAGCAAGGCCTGGAAGTGCTCCATTCTGACAGCCCTCTGTAACGGTGGTAACATTTCCGCCATTTTGTGTTTGTACCGGGGGTCCAAGTACGTTGCCACCCAGTACTGGTCCTTGACCCTTATGCTTTTTCTACAGGGGTCCCTGTTAAAAACACTGGAGTATGAAGGCCCCCCATTTGCACTAAACTGGAAGCGGTGTGGTGGCCCGGCTCCTGCTCATCATCCAGGATAATGTCATCCTCCTCGTTCTCCCCTCCCCATCCACACACAACAGGGATCCTAGAAAGGTTTAAAGCATGCTCTTCTTGATCCTCCTCATCTGCCCCGGCACCATCCTCCTCTTCAGACTCCTGTTGACTTGTCTCAGATAGAGTAGCCCCCGCCCCCCCGGGAATTCATCCAGCATTGCGACTTCCTCATCTTCCCGCTCCTGCTCCTCCACGGCTTGATCAATGACACAACGCAATGCACGCTCCATAAAGAAGGCATAAGGTACCATGTCACCATGGCTGCGACTGACCAGTTTGGTGATCTCATCAAATGGCCGCAGAAGTCTGCATGCGTCACGCATGAGCAGCCACTGGCGCAGTGAAAAAAAAAAACAGCTCCCCAGAAGACCAAGTTTAAGACGTGTGCCATGCATGGCACGTGCATAATTTTGCCCTGTTTCAAATCGCTAAGCAGATTGGCACCGTTGTCACACACCACTTTACCAACTGTTAAATTGAGCGGTGCTAGCCATTGATCTGCCTGTGAACGCAAAGCTGAAAGGAGTGCCGGGCCAGTGTGGCTCTTGGCTTCCAGGCACAGACGCAGCACAGCATGGCAATGTCTCACCTGGCATGTCGAATAGGTTCTGGGGAGCTTGGGCAGCGCAGCGAAAGAGACGCTAGCAGCGGAAAAGGAGGAGTCAGCCGAGGAGGAGAATGGGAGTAGGAGGAGAAGGAGAAGAGGAGCCAGGCCTGCATGCAATCTGTGGTGGTAAAACCAAATCTACACGGGTGCCACGGGTTACATGCTTGACGGCCATCAGAAGGTTCACCCAGTGGGCAGTAAGTTATATACCTTCCCTGCCCGTGTTTGCTAGACCACGTGTCTGTGGTCAGATGTATCTTGGCACCGACACTGTGTGCCAGAGATACATTCGCTTGCCTTTCATTGTGGTATTCCAATGGCCACAAATTTTCGAAAGGCCTCAGAGTACACCAGTTTATATGGCAGTAGTTGGCGGGTTATGAGTTCTGACAAGCCAGCCGTCAACCGTTGGGCAAGAGGGTTATCCGGCGTCATCATTTTTTTTACGCTCAAACATTTAGCCCATGGAAGCCTGCCTTTTTGCAGAAAAACGTGAGCTTGCCGTGATGGAAGGTGGAATGGAGGACAATTGTGAGGAGAGAGGATAAGGAGAAGTAGAAGACGAGGCTGGACGGTGAGAGCCTGGAGTGTGGCTTTGTGTGTTCCGTTGCTCCCACTGGGCTCGTTGATGGCAGCTCATGTGCCTTCTTAAAGCGGTCGTCCCTAGGTGAGTGTTGGGCTTACCGCGACTTATGCGTTGACTGCAAAGATTGCAGATGGCAACACTATTGTCATTAGTGGACACGTTAAAAAAAGCCCACACTGTGGAGCCATGTGCCGGCATCCTGGGAGTGCCAGCTGTGACCGTACATGGTTGGATCCTTGCTCCTGATACATTCGCATTCTGCTTTGTCCCTCCTGTGCAATCCAAGTTCTTCCTGCTTCTCCTCCTTATCTGCTGGTCCATATCTCCCTCTGAACTCCCCTCTTCTTCCTCTTGTGGGCACCCATGTGGCATCAGTAGACACGTCATCATCGACGTCACCTTCCCCACCGCTATAATTAGTGAACTCGGAGTAGGCAGCAACAAACCTCCTCCTTGGGCTGATCTGGGTACTGTCGTCAGACTGCTGAGCGGCGGTTGTTGCTACCTCCTCTTCCTGATCCAATGCCAAGAGTGGCTGCGCATCGGAAATGTCTTGATATGGATCAGAAAATAAATTTCTGTGACTCAAGCGGAAGGTACATGATGGTGGTGGTGCTGGTGGTAGTGTCTTTAGGGGTGCATATAGCAGAGAGTGAAGAGGGTGCAGATCGAGAGGATGAGGAGGGTGCAGAAGAGTAAGGCTGAGTGCGTCAAGTCTGGTGCGTCCTTTGATGTAATCGCACACACCTTCTGCAATTTGCCACTTTGGCTCAAGTCTGTTGCTCCTGCCCTACCCCTACCACCACTGCGGAAGGACCTGCCTCTTCCTCTGCCTGTCATTTTTTAAATGACCCTGTGACAAAAGTCTCTCGAGAAGTGCAGTATGTATGTGGAAGAAGGTATATAACACCCCACTTCAACCTGTTTTTTTGGGGGCCACTGGTCTATCACACCAGTTATAATATTTTTTTTTATTGCGTTTGTCGCTCTCTGTAGTATCGCTGCAGAACCGCTCAGCGGTCACAATGCTGCACAGTGGAAATGCACTATACTATGCTTTCTATATGTGCAAGTATTTTATACGTGTATTACACACCTATATACTGTACACCTATACCAGTCCTTACAAGGACCTTTGTGGACCAAGTAGCTAGTGATTTGCAGACTGTACCTCAGTCCCTACAATGATAAAGGACTGCTACAGAATAGAGCAGCAGTCAAGTATAATATTATTTCTATATGTGGAAGAAAGTATATTATATATATGTGTACAACCCTATATACTGTACACCTATACCAGTCCTTAAAAAGGACCTTTGTGGACCTAATAGTATTAGCTAGCTAGTGATTAAACGGACTGTCCCTGCTGCATACAGCGTCCTGTCCCTCCCTGCACTGACAAACGACAGGCTGCTGCAATCACCAGCACAGCAGTGCACTCAACCCTATATACTGCACTACACCTATAACATACCAGTCCTTAAAAGGACTTTTGTGGACCTAATAGCTAGCGATTTGTGTCACTACAGTCTCTCCCTGCTCCACACAGCGTCCTGTCCCTACACTGAAATAAGACAGAATGTAAAATGGCCGCCAGATCAGGTCTATTTATAAAGGTGGGGGGGGGGGGGGGATGTCCAATTGTCCATGTACTGAAATGTCTCAATTGGCTGTCCTGTACCCCGTGATGGGTGTATCATGGGTCAAAGTTCTTTCACACTGTAAACACATGTTCGCCGAACAGCGGCAATAGTCCGCAAATTGCAAACACGCAAAATTCACCACGAAACGACGCGGGCGAACAGTTCAGCCATCACTACTGGTTCAGGCTCCTGATGCTCCTAGCAATGTTGTAATTGGATCTCTTGCTGATGGCCGATCAAGATGACTGGTAGGGAAACTTGCAAGGTGAACAGGCAATGACCGTCCAGATACCTGGATGGGCATCTCTTTTACATACTTAGAGTTTTCCTAAAAACTCGTTTCTCCATCTCGCATTGTAAGTTTAGATCTGCATCTGCAATTGTATTAGAGATGGTTTTCCAGAGTTTAGCGATATTTAGCTTTGCCGCCAGGGGTATTACCATCTGTGATCTGGAGGGAAATTTTTCTATCCCAAGATGTAGTAATGCTAGTGAAAGGTTAGGGGCTGTTGGTGACCAATTCTGAAGATCAAGGCAAATATTTGTTTCCAGTATGAGCATGATGAACATGATGTATGCTATAGTACCAGTACTCCGTAGTGCATTTAAGTTTTGTGCTGCCCTAGGCCTGACTAAACTCATGCACCCTCTAATTTAAATATGGCCCACCCCTTTCTGTCAAGGCCACATCCCTTGCTTTTCAAGACCCGTCCTGAAATTTTCAAGTGGGGACACTAGTTCTGAGGGTCTGGGGGGGGGGGGGCAATAGATTCCCTTAATATGCACAGATTTCCTCCCACTTCCTGTTTGGCTATGGGGCAAGAAGTGAAAGGAAATCTCTGCAATGGGACTGACAGGGGCAATAACCCTCCCTTATTCTATTCAAAAAAAAAAAAAAAAAGGAAGAAGGGGCAGTACATCCACTTTATGAGGGTGTTAGACTAATTAGCAGCCCGGCCAGCAGGGACACTTTCCGTACTGCCCCCCTGCAAAGTGCCGCCCTAGGCCTGGGCCTTGTCGGCCTAGGCCAGGATACAGTGTTGTCAGTACTTCCACAGTACTTCCCTGGACCTCCACAAGATGTCCTTTTTTAGATATATTTATTGTAGAGATGTGATATGTTACTAAGTTTGCGTTTCTGCCAGAGGTGTACTTTAAGATTTGACAAGTGTATGGTTAGTGTTTTGAGAGAGATCGGTAGAGTATGGGATGGGTGAGTTTTGGATGTTGCCTGGGTGAATTTCTTCCAGGCTGTCAACGTGGCCGTAACTGATGGAGGGGTAGTCATTGTGTCGGGGGGTTGAGCAGGAGGATGTCATGCAGATTATTAAGTAGGGGGACAATTCCATTGTAGACTAGGTTTTATTTGGAGTCGGGTGCCACCAGTAGTAAAGCCATTTTAAGGATAGAAGCGTGATAGTAGGTTTGAATGAGAGGGAGACTTACTCCTCGTTTATGAGGTCTAGTTAAGATGTGGTGGACACACCTGGGTGGTTTAGTGTCCGACATATCTTGATATTTGTTTTTGTATTGCGGTAAAGAAAGAATGTGGTATAGAAATCAATACTGCATGGCATAAGTAGAGGAGTTTGGGGAGGATCAACATCTTGAAGGAGGCAATTCTTCCTAGTTTAGATAGGCCATTTGTGCACATTTGATTTAGTAGTTGTGGAAGTCGTTTTTTTGGAAAGCACAGTAGTTAAGGTCATAGTGGTGGCGCCATGAGGGGGGACAATTTTATCCATAGGTATGGGCTAGATTTACTTATCCAAGTAAAAGGAAGAGACCTTTCCAGGAGGGACTTTTGCCTATGTATGAGGTTTAGGGGAATAGAATTTGTAGAAGGAGGCGAAGATAAAATTGGTTGAGTATGTTTTGGATCGCTGGCATGGCATGGCCTGGGTTAGTGAGCAAAAGTATGACATTGTCAGGAAAGAGACTTATTTTATGCTCCATGTCCTTGTGTACAATGTCTGAAATGCACTTGTCCACTCTAATCTTTGCTGCCAGGGGTTCCATTAGTAGAACAGAGCAAAAATGAGAGGGGAGAGCGGGTGCCATTGGAGATCCCAAAAAACTTGGATAAAAAGGTTCTATTAGTCAATACTCTTGCTGAGGTGTTGGAAAACCACTAGTCTGTATGCTGTTCCAACGGACCAAAAACGACGCATGCTCTGAAGCAAGTACGAGAGATGGAAGCTATTGAACTTCCTTTTTCTAGTCCCGTCGTACATCACCGCGTTTTTGATGGTCGGACTTTGGTGTGATCGTGTGTACGCAAGACAGTTTCAGCGGAATTCCATTGGAAAAACCTTCAGAGTTTATTCCGACGGGAAAACCAGTTGTGTGTACAGGGCACGAGAATGGTTGGGGAACGTTCAGCCGATTGGACAGGGGTAATAGTTGGGAGGTCAATCGAGGATTGGAAGCTTTGCATCCTTGGGTTTGATGGTTAAGGAGTATCTTTAAAATCGCTAGTGAGATTGTAGAGAGAGGAGTAGTAATCTCTAAAAGCATTAGCTATGTCCTGTGGATTAGTGAGGAGTTGGTTGGTGGTAGGGTGGTGGAGGGAGGCGATTTTACACCTAGTTCGTTGAGCTTTGATCTGTCGGCTAATAGGGCTCTACCAGAGCACGCAAAGGTCGGACTTTAAAGGCAGAAAAACAAACAAACAATGAAGTAGTAACACATTTTATTTTTTTCAATAAACTCCTATCAATATTAAAGATAGATGAAAAAAAAAAAAAATCATAAAAAAAAAAAAAAAAAAAATGATGTAGCTTGTACAATGAGCCCCTATGCGTCTGTTTCGCCGTTAGGCTTTTTCAGGCACGAAGATCACAAATGTTGCACTAAGATATGCCTAGTCAAGATATACCCAAAGGTCAACCCGAGCAAGCCATTAGGATTTATGCCGTAATAGATGAACAGAGCAACAGATCCCTGGTTAAGCCTAAATTATTTGAAATCTTTGATATAGAGGGACAAGCATTCCCATATACTCTCAGAACCTGTTCTGGCCGTAAAGAGACCTTCGGTAGAAGGGTTAATGGGTTCATGGTCTCATATCAATAAGGGAGAAGGCATACTCCTACCAACATTAGTCGAGTTTGACCAGATATTATACAAAAGGGAAGAAATTCCTACTCCAGAGACTGTAATGGACATGAATGCTGAAATCTTGATCTTGCTAGGAAGAGACATTCTCAGGAGTACACAAGGTAAGCAAGCAGTGCAATGGACCTGATGATGCCCCTTACGCACAAAAACTTAATCTAGACTGGGCAATCGCGGGCAACGTATGCTTGGATATAATGCGCACATCATCCGAGATCCACTCCTTCAAAACATACATGTAAGGTAAGAGATTCTTCGAATAAAGCCCACATAGGGTTTCTGTTTTGGAAAGCTAAGTTAGCACCTAAGCCTGAACACACGATTCCCAGGCTCGAACTATGTGGGACTGTGCGAGCTGTAGAAATAGCAGATTTCATACTATGCAAGCTAGACATTCAGATAGATGAAGTCAGATTCTACACAGACAGCAAAGTTGTTCTGGGCTACATATACAACCAGACTAAACGTTTATATCAGGGGAGAGGGAGAGGGAGAATCAGGAAATCATCTAAACCTGAACAATGGCATTATGTTCCATCTGAAATTAACCCTGAAGATCATACCACCAGGCCAGTGTCTGCAAGTGTCTTTGCAAATTCTTCTTGGTTAACAGGGCCTGAATTTCTGCTGGATCATCTAGAAGAAACCACAACTGATGTCTTCAGTCATCTAGAACCTGACAAAGATGCAGATACCCCAACTATGCTTACCCCAGCTACTCTTCTTATGCAGAAGCTTGGGTCTGTTCCTGTTCCACCTGGAAACTTTAAAGCAGGAGATCTGTGCTAGGACCAGTGGAAACTAGTACAACACCTTGCCCACTGCTTTTGGAATCATTGGAAGATGGAGTATCTTTCTACTCTGCAAGGACGCAGAAAATGACAGTGGTTGAACCCTAACATACAAGTTGGAGATCTTGTCCTGCTTAAGGACCACCAAGCTAAAAGGATCAAATGGCTCATGGGACTTATTGTCAAGAGCATTCCTAGTGATGACGGTAAAGTACGTAAAGTAGAGGTGAAGGTTTCAAGACAAGGGACTGTAAAGGCTTTCATCAGACCTAGCAGGGAACTTATTCTGCTGATGAACTTGTTTGCCTACGCTGCTGGATCCTACCTGTGGTTTCAAGAAGAAAGTGTCTTGAACTTTAGTTGACATATCTTGAAGCCTTAAATTAAGAGTTATTGTTATTGCATTATATGCATGTTCTTTTAAGTCTTTCAGGTCTTCAAGACATCCAGCAAATTACACTGTTATTTGCAGTTGCATCACTACCGTTCTGATGTATATAGTGGCATTTACCATGCCAGACGGGGTGTGTGCTGCCCCAAATTATGTTATGACATACTTCCTTTGTATGTAATGCTCCACTCTTCTTCCTGTGTCATCAATGGAGTAACAAGCCTCATGTAACAGAGCACATGTATTCTACATTGCAAGATACAGACAATATCATCCTTTGACCGCACAATACCATAACAACCTGTTCATATCCTGTCATTGCTAATGTGATGATCAGAATAAAGTATCCGTGGATGGAAATCGGTATTGGCGAGTTCAAGCCATCTGATGAGGATTGTCCTCAGTGATTATATCTGCTTATACAGGCCAGGCATAGAGGTCTCACAAGGGATAGATCGCTTCAACAATCGGAGTCAGAATACCAGGTTTACACCACTTATTCCCAGATATCAGTCCTGGTTGTTAGAGATGTGGAATAGCGTATCCTAGCCATTCCACATCTTTTGGTCGTGTCTGCGGAGCTACCCCTTCTAGCAAGGAGGTCCGTGTCTTGATTCTTGATCTTGCTAGTTTGTCCCTTGAACAAGACCCAGTTGCATGCCTACTATACCCTAGCCTGCTATTCAAATGAAAGTAATTGCTACTTGCTAGTGAGACAACTCCTGGTGTGGCCAGGGCTTATATACCAATACCACTCCTACAGTATCACAGTGGATTAATTGGGTGAATGAGATCATGCATTTAGAGGAACTTGCTTCATGCCTTAGGAACCGTGAGGCCTCCTTCCACAAGACATGGTTTTACTGGACTCTGGTTTTCTTTCTCTGAGAGACACCTGGAGCTCTTCGTGCCCAGTCTTGTGTAAGCAGAGATTTGATGGATTTTGAGCAGGACCATTTTCTGCTTCACTGACCTTTCCCAAACACTACCCCCACCTGTGACTTGTATCCTACGTGAAAGTAATATCCCAGAAGAACCCAACTGGTCTGCTCCAAGGGTCAGCACTTGGAGCATATCTGTAATTTAGAGTCATTACTGCTGCTCAAAATGAATTCCAATTTGGGGGCATTTTTAGCTTCAATGGATTTTTACTGATGCAAAATTCAAGAAAAACCCTCAAAATATACTGTGAAAAAGTCTGCAGATTGCACAAGAAAATGGTCATAGGCGATGTTTAATTGTTTTTAAATTGAGAGATTCTTGGATCAATAAAGTGTATTGCAGCAAAGAATGCACTTAGAATGATAGTCTTTGTGAGCAGTTGAAGATCAAATACCGTATTTATCGGCATATAACACACACCCCAAGTTTAGGAGGGAAGTTTAAACAAAAAAACCCCCCAAAAACATCAATGCAGCCTTATCAGTATCCATCTGAAGCCTTGTCATGCAGCCTTGTCCATCGTTGTCCCCTTGCCAGCGTTATTTTCAGGTTTTATTTTTAAAAATGGCGCTGCCGAGATGTCCTGTGTATCTCGGCCGCCTTCGGCCCTTCTCGGCAGCTTTCGGCCGCTGAGAAGGGCCGAAGGCGGCTGATAGCCGACCCAGAGGCTCAAAAATCGTGGAGGATCGGCGTATAACGCGCACACGCGATTTTCCCCTGATTTTAAGGGGGGAAATGTGCGTGTTATACGCCAATATGGTAACTCTTTCCTATATTACTATATGTGGTGTTATCAAACAATATGCTGCAAATTTATGACATAAAAATACAAGTTTTTTTTTTTTTAATAGGACTATTCACTTCACCTTCCACAAAAGCTGATCTTTTGAGGGTCAATCATGACTGGAGACCAGAAAATGAAACCGATCTTCATGTCTATTCTGATAATGTCTGCGTTTAAAAAAAAATAAAAAAAAGGCACCCTTTCTGTAGTAAAGAAAAAAAAAAAAATAGTTAAAAGAAATTCTGTGGCAAAAGACTTTTGGGATAACTGGATAAAAGGTGTACTTTGCTTCTACAACAATTAAATTTCCCCCCCCCCCCCCATGTTTTTCTTCTCTTTTCATAAGTAAACTTGCACTTTCTCCATGTATAGGCACGGTGGAATCACAAACCACACATGTTAAATGTCCCCATGAGTTCTAGTAGTAAAATAGATGTGACAGCACTGGTGCTTGCTCAGCCCAGAGTTTACACACATTACAAGTAGAATAAAGAAATATTATTTTGTGCTTAAGACAGTAAAGTGTAAAAATTCAAATGATAAAAAAAAAAAAAAAAAAAAAAAAAAAAACACGACAATTGTAAGAGAGGTGGGTAGGAGTGAAAACATATGTAGCACCCGGGTCCTAAACAGGGCTGCTAATAAATCTAGTTGTGCTAGATGTTAACTAGCCTGGCTAATTGGTAGGTAATCCACCAATTCATGCCCCAAGTCTGAGTTTGGTGTAGTCTCTTCTGTCAATAGGTGGCACTGTTGCTTTTGGCATTAGAATGATGCATAAACCATAAATTCAGGTAATGGGAAACGAGGTTGTCTCAGCCAATCAGCAGGAGTGTCTTTAACCACTGTGTATGCTGGGATAAGCTATTTATTTGGGAGTAGTGAGGTGATTGGGGTTCTTCCCACCCGAGGCTGCAGCCTGGGTGGGTGTGTGTGTTGACTAGCTCCTAGTCCTGAAGCCTGAGGCCCATGTAGGAGGCATGCTGGCTGCTAGGTCCATTTAAGGCTTATCCAGCAGTTTAGGGTTCCGAAAAGGAGGAGCAGCCAAGGTTAAGCCTGAAGCTTGGGGCAGAACCGTGTGTGTTAGAGGCTCGACCATAGGGAAGCCTGATTGTTTTCGGAGGTAAAGGAGAAGCAGTTGCCACAAAAGGGACAACCACTCCTGTTACTGTAGACAAGTTTGGAAAGGATGAAGTTCTGAAGGAGTACCAGAGCAGACATTTCACTAACCGGGGACAGGAAGCAGGGCTGTTTTTAAGGCAGGGCAAAAGGGGCAGCTGCCCTGGGCCCTGTCATTGTTGTGGGGCCCAAAAGCAGCTGCCTCATACTTGCCAACTATCCTGGTTTAAATTCCCTCGTCCCTTGAAGTTTTAGTCCTGTGCTGTGTCCCAATATCTCAGTGTGAAGTGCTGCTACTAATGCTGCCCAGCACTGCCCTATTGTTGTGTACAGATGACTCACCTCAGACCCTGCTTTTAAATGTAAATAGCCGCAGCATTCATATGTATATCATGCCCCCCTGAGGTCATATCCACAGTAATCTCTAGCAACCAACCAACAAGCAGAAATCATGTGCTGTAGCCTCTAGCAACTAATCAGTGAGCCTTAATATGTGGTGTAACCTCTAGCAACCAGTCAGTTTGCGGTAATGAGACACTGTAACCTCTGGCAACCAATCGCAATCGCTGCCTGATCTCATTCAGTAAACTGATTTTGAGTCTAGCTACTATTTATTGTATGTCTCAGAGTAGTTACATAGTTACATAGTTAGTCAGGTTGAAAAAAGACACAAGTCCATCCAGTTCAACCAAAGATAAATAAATAAATAAAATATACTATACATACATATATATATACACACACACACATACATACATATACCAGCCCATATACCCAATTCTATACCCACAGTTGATCCAGAGGAAGGCAAAAAACCCCAGCAGAGCATGATCCAATTTGCTAAAGCAGGGGAAAAAATTCCTTCCTGATCCCCCGAGAGGCAATCGGATTTTCCCCGGATCAACTTTACCTATAAATTTTAGTACCCAGTTATATTACGTATACTTAGGAAATAATCCAGGCCTTTCTTAAAGCAATCCACTGAGCTGGCCATAACCACCTCTGCAGGGAGTCTATTCCACATTTTCACAGCTCTTACTGTGAAGAAACCTTTCCGTATTTGGAGATGAAATCTCTTCTCCTCTAGACGTAAAGAGTGCCCCCTTGTCCTCTTTGTTGACTTTAAAGTGAATAACTCGACACCAAGTTCCCTATATGGACCCCTTATATATTTGTACATGTTGATCAAATCCCCCCTTAATCTCCTCTTATCAAGAGTGAATAAATTCAGTTCCTCTAATCTTTCCTCATAGCTGAGTTGCTCCATGCCTCTTATCAGTTTGGTTGCCCTTCTCTGCACTTTCTCCAGTTCCCCGATATCCTTTTTGAGAACTGGTGCCCAAAACTGAACGGCATATTCCAGATGAGGTCTTACTAATGATTTGAACAGGGGCAAAATGATATCTCTCTCTCTGGAGTACATACCTCTCTTAATACAGGAAAGGACTTTGCTCGCTTTGGAAACCGCAGCTTGGCATTGCATGCTATTATTGAGCTTATGATCTACCAAAACCCCCAGATCCTTCTCCACTATGGATTCCCCCAGTTGTACTCCCCCTAGCGTGTATGATGCATGCATATTCTTAGCCCCCAAGTGCATAACCTTACATTTCTCAACATTAAACCTCATCTGCCACATAGTCGCCCAATTAGACAGAGCATTGAGGTCTGCTTGTAAATTGGTGACATCCTGTAAGGACGTTATTGCACCACATAGCTTGGTGTCATCTGCAAAGACGGAAATGTTACTCTTGATCCCAGACCCAATATCATTTATAAAGATATTAAAAAGTAAGGGTCCCAGCACTGAACCTTGGGGTACACCACTCATAACCTTAGACCATTCAGAGTAAGAATCATTAACCACTACTCTCTGAATTCTGTCTTTTAGCCAGTTTTCTATCCATCTACAAACTGATGTTTCCAAACCTGTAGACTTTACCTTACACATGAGCCGTGTGTGCGGAACAGTATCGAATGCTTTTGCAAAATCCAAATATATCACGTCCACCGCCACCCCTCTGTCCAAGGTTTTACTTACCACCTCATAAAAAGAAATCAGGTTTGTCTGACAACTTCTGTCTTTCATGAATCCATGCTGTCTGTTGCTCAAAATATTTTTTTCCTGCAAGAACTCATCTATGTGGTCTTTTATTAATCCCTCCAGTATCTTCCCAACTATAGAAGTTAAACTAACGGGTCTATAATTACTTGGTAAAGACTTTGTTCCCTTTTTAAATATAGGCACCACATTGGCCCTGCGCCAATCCAGTGGTACTATTCCTGTCATTAATGAGTCCCTAAAAATTAGATACAATGGCTTTGAAATTACAGAGCTCAATTCTTTTAGGATCCGTGGGTGGATGCCATCAGGTCCAGGTGCTTTCTCCACCTTTATTCTGTCCAAATATTTCTGGACCATATCACTTATGAGCCATTGTGGATTAGGGGCTGCGTCAGTACCACCCCCATTGTGGACATGAGCTCCCCCATGCTCCTTTGTATACACAGAGCGGAAGAAAGTATTTAATAAGTTAGCCTTCTCTTTGTCCCCAGTCACCCACTCCAGATTATTTTGCAAAGGGCCTACATGCTCAGACTTAACCTTTTTACTATTAATATATTTGAAGAATTTTTTGGGGTTTGTCCTACTGTCTTTTGCAATTTGTCTTTCATTTTGAATTTTTGCATCCTTGATTTCCTTTTTACATATTCTGTTAAATTCATTGTAACATTTAAATGACACTAGTGTTCCTTCATTTTTATATTTTTTTGAAAGCTCTTTTTTTATAGTTTATAGCTTTTTTAACTTTGGCCGTGAGCCACATCGGCTTTATTTTTAACCTTTTAAACTTATTGCCCATGGGAATATACTTTGCCGTGAGATCACAAACAAGCTTTTTGAAGAATTCCCATTTCTGTTCTGTGCCCATTGGTGCCAATATTCTCTCCCAGTCTAAGTCCTGGAGAGCAGCCCTCATCCTTGGAAAATTTGCTCTCTTGAAATTAAGTGTTTTTATCTTTCCCGTATGTGATTTTTGCTTACAGCTAACATCAAATGAAATCATGTTATGGTCACTGCTACCCAGATGTTCCTTTATCTGAACATTAGTAATACGTTCTGCATGGTTTGAGATTACCAGGTCCAACAGAGCATCATTCCTAGTTGGGGCCTCAATAAACTGTACCATAAAATTGTCCTGTAATAGGTTTACAAATTTTTGCCCTTTAACTGTCCCAGCAGTGCCATTACCCCAGTCTATTTCTGGGTAGTTAAAATCCCCCATTATTATCACTGTCCCAGCCCTTGCAGCCCTTTCTATCTGTGCAAGGAGCAGAGTCTCCACCTCCTCATTAACATTGGGTGGTCTATAACAAACTCCAATGATTAACTTTGAACTACGCGCATCTGTATGCAGTTCTACCCATAATGCCTCAGACTCATCACACTCTCCGCCCACCAGGTCCTCTTTCTCACTTGCTTTGAGATTATTTCTCACATACAGACAGACCCCTCCACCTTTCCTTTTTACTCTGTCTTTCCGAAAGAGTGCATAGCCAGGAATATTAATAGCCCAGTCATGTGAGGAATGAAGCCAAGTTTCAGCAATACCGATTACATCATAGCTCTCCTGATGCACCAGAGCTTCCAACTCGCCTATTTTGCTTGGCAGACTTCTGGCATTGGCAAACAAACATTTTAATGTATTAATATATTTTGACCGGTCACACACTATCCTCTTGGGTGTTCCAAGATTACAACTAGGACTTGCTACTATATTTACCTTGGGTTTATGTGCTTCGGTTACCCCACCACTAATGCCCCTAATATTACCCTCTGGAATATGCTCCACGCTGACTATCTCTGTCTCTGAACCCACCCCCCCATCACCTAGTTTAAAAAACCCTCTAACTTTTTGGCCATCCTCAATCCCAGCTGATCTGCACCCTCCTCATTTAGGTGCAGTCCATCCCTTCTATAGTACCGGTTGTCGACTGAGAAGTCGTCCCAGTCCTCCAGGAACCCAAACCCCTCCTTACTACACCAGCTTTTGAGCCACTTGTTTACTTCCCTAATCTCCCTCTTCCTTTCTGGTGTGGCTCGATGTACTGGTAGTATTCCTGAGAATACTACCTTGGAGGTCCTTTTCCTCAACTTAGCTCCCAAGTCCCTAAAATCATTCTTTAGGACACTCCATCTGCCTCTGACTTTGTCATTGGTGCCAACGTGCACCATGACAGCTGGGTCTTCCCCAGCCCCTCTCAGTAATCTGTCCACCAGATCCGTGATGTGCCGAACCCGAGTGCCCGGCAGACAACATACAGTTCGGCACTTCAGGTTGTTGTTACAGATTGGCCTCTCTGTCCTCCTAAGAATTGAGTCCCCTACCACCAGAATCTGTCTTTCCTTTCCCTTCTCTCCCCCCCCCACTCTCACTGGAGGAGTTCTTCTCCTGGCAGCTAGGAGAATCCCTCAGCTCCAGCAGTGCTGGTCCCTGACTGGGATCACCAATGTCACTCAATGGAGCGTACTTATTGGGATGCTCCAGCCCTGGATCGGCCTCCCTGGCACTTGCCCCTCTACCCTTCCTGACTGTCACCCATCTACTCTCTGCTACTGCCTGCACCTTCTCGTCTCCACCCACCTCTGTGCTGGCCCCTGCCGGCACCTGCCGTGTACTATCCTGGTTCTCATTTAGGGTGGAGGGGCCTCTCAGTGCTGACAGTTGCTTCCCCAGATTCAGAACCTGGGCTTCCAGGGAAACAATGTGCTTACATTTTGCACAGCAGTATTCACCCTCGATCAGATGATCAAGGAACGCATACATGCCGCAAGATGTACACCGAGTCGCCTCTCCACACCCGCCAGTCATCGTACCTATTAATTTAATGAGGATTAGAGATTATACCCAGTCCAAATTACATAACAACTAGCTTCCTGACACTAATACTCAACAAGACAGTACACAGGTACTCACAGACCACTGTGCACCCACAATACACAATTACTAATGATACACACACACTACTCAGACAACACTCAGGTACTCACACTACACAGGTACTATGACCCCTGTTATAACCTCCTGTTTTCAACTCTGGGTTTTAACTCACCACTTTGACCAGTTCCACTTCGACAGAGTTCTCACAAACTCAAGATGAGCAGGCTCAAATGAGTTCAACCCAAGCTTATATAGACCTCAAGCACCTGTGCCCAATTAAACCCTCCCCTTAATTAGTAGGCTGAAGGAAGGAAAGGAAGAAAAAAAAACAAGTGGGTGGGGAGCAAAACTGCATGGAGGCCCTGAGTATGCTGTGTGGAAAATGCTTGAAGTACACTGGGTCTCTCCCGAACAGGAGGCGACCCCCAATCACCTCAGAATCCTTCCTATAGTTTCCCTGTCTCGGGCTAGCCAGCCCTGAGACAAATAAAGTTGGGTGGATCCGCACCCCAGGCCATAGCCTTCCTGGGGGCTGGTCACGAGGACCAGGGCCATGAAGTCAGTACATTATTCTGGACCGGAAACCCCGAACCACGTGACGTCCGCATCTTAAATACCCTCTCCCAGAAAGCACAGCGAGAGCGCCACTCCCACTGGCCGGGGCTCCGAGAGAGATTAACTTAAGCACCTAACCAGACCATAATTCCATGTCTGCCAGAAGAGACAGTGCCCCCTGTGGCCAGGCCAAACACCTCACAGTCCAGTCAGACTGATGCCGAAGTCCAATTTAGACAATTCTACCTAAACCAAACTGCAGTTTAGGCAAACTTTAACTTTGAAAAAACCCATAGCACATGCTCTTCAGGAGCTGCCGCTACACACGCTTGACACCATCTGAACCAAATAAGTTTATCTTGGTCTCATCAGACCACAGGACACGGTTCCAGTAAACCATATCCTTAGTCTGCTTGTCTTCAGCAAACTGCTGGCTTTCTTGTGCATCATCTTTAGAAGAGGCTTCCTTCTGGGACAACAGCCATGCAGTCCAATTTGATGCAGTGTGCGGTGTATGGTCTGAGCACTGACAGGCTGACCCTCACCCCTTCAATATCTGCAGCAATGCTGGCAGCACTCATAAGTCATTTCCCAAAGACAACCTCTAAATCTGGTACTGAGCATGTGCACTCAACCTCTGGTCGACCATGGCAAGGCCTGTTCTGAGTGGAGTCTGTCCTGTTAAACCGCAGTATGGTCTTGGCCACCATGCTGCAGCTCAGTTTCAGGGTCTTGGCAATCTTCTTATAGCCTAGGCCATCTTTATGTAGAGCAACAATTATTTTTTTCAGATCCCCAGAGAGTTCTTTGCCATGAGGTGCCATGTTGAACTTCCAGTGACCAGTATGAGAGCAAGAACACCAAATTTAACACACCTGCTCCCCATTTACACCTGAGACCTTGTAACACTAAAGGAGTCACATGACACCGGGAAGAGAAAAGAGCAAATTGCGCCCAATTTGTACATTTTAACTTAAGCTGGCCATACACCTATAGATTATCTGCAGATTTTTCTATGGTTAGATGGAAAAGTGGGAAATTCCTCCATCCACACAGTTTAGCGGACAAGGAGAAATCTGTTGCACTTTTTCCATTTAACCATAGAAAATCTGCAGATAATCTATAGGTGTATGGCCAGCTTTAGGGGTGTACTCACTTTTGTTGCCAGCGCTTTGGACATTAATGGCTGTGTGTTGAGTTATTTTGAAGGGACAGCAAATTTACCCTATTGTACAATGTACCCTGACTACTTTACATTGTAGCAAAGTGTAATTTCTTCAGTGTTGTCACATGAAAAGATAGAATAAAATATATACAAAAATGTGAGGGCTGTACTTTTGTGACATACTGTATATATGATATATATGTGTGCACGTACATGTGTTTGATCTTAGGGGTGCACACTCCAATGTGACAGATTGCACACCTACACCAGTACGGTTGGAAATGATTTTCTATCTTGTCATATGCAATCTGTACCTGTATTATAAAGCAATAATGCGACCCGACAACGTGGTTATAGCAGTGGCAAGCCTCCATCCCTAACAATATTAAACAACAGGAAAGAGAAAAGGAATACTGTGTGTGAGGCATGTCACTGAATGGATACCTTATTCGTATCATTCATAGAATTATTTAATTTAAAATCACTAGGGATGGGCTCTGCCGTGTTCGCACACTCCACGTGCAGAGCCCACCAGTAAGTCGGCACAGCGATGCGCTAATCACTGGCAGTGAGACATTTCCCGATCTCTGCAGCCGCACAGGAAAATGTCTCACTGCCTGTGATTAGGGTAGCACTGTGCCAACTTCATGGCGGGCTCTGCACATGGAGTGTGCAAACACGCCCGAGCCCATTCTTACAAATCGTGTTATAAAAAAAAGTGTCAATTTGTGATACAGGACACAATGTACTATGATACATGTGTATGAATATATAGTTATTATACAAAATATAACAATTAGCGGTACAGTTACATAAAAACACTCATCCATTCATAAAAGTTCAGTGAACAAACAATTGCTCATGGTGAGCCAAACTTGTCTGGGCATCAGTTTGATGTATACTCTACACATGTTTCATGGCTTATACCAATCATCAGGAGTAAAATGCTCTGAAATAAAATCAGTCATATCTATAGATATAGAATACCCTTTAAACTGAGAGCAATCTCTCAAAATAAAGGTCTATAACTTACAATGCAGCCCAGTGGTGATGCCCAGCCTATGTCCAAGGGAAAACAGGGGACAGGGATGAGCTCCCCGGGGGCTGAGATGAGGAATCCCATCCAGACCAGAGACAGCAGCCAGGTGAAGACCAGGCGACCATGTCATGACCATGTGAATCTGGTGTATGCTTAACAGATCACACTGCTCTGCAAGGATATGAAGATGGAAGATGGAACCATCTGAAACGAATGTATTGATTAATGTAGCGTTTCTCAACTCCAGTCCTCAAGGCGCCCCAACAGGTCATGTTTTCAAGATTTCCATCAGATGAAACAGCTGTGGTAAGAACTAAGGCAGTGACACTGATCAAATCACCTTTGCAAAACAATGGAAAGCCAGAAAACATGACCTGTTGGGGCGCCTTGAAGACTGGAGTTGAAAATGAATCAATTAATGGGATGAACCCATGCCTGTGAGTGAGTGAAGGTGATGAATGGTGTGTAATTACTGCAGTGATATGGAGTATGTTAACTACAGCCAGGGAAAATGTGTATATATATATATATATATATATGCCCACAATAGATAAATCCAAAACCAAACCCACCATGTGGTGGTGACCTGTAAAATTGAAATGAACCCAAAAAGTGTTGTAGTTGTGAAACTCAATTATTATATGGTAAATCAGTCATAGAGTGACAAACGCTACAATAAAATCTCAAATCATTGCTATTAATGGCAGCTGAAGTCCTCTGCGGTGGCATACATTGTCCATATTCTCTGTACTCTACAATAGCTAGGATTTCCATTGCAATTACACCTGAAAGTTTCTTTCCATACATATTCTAAACTTGGGTATACCACGGTAGTATTGCATGCAACATTTTTTTTTTGTTGTAAGAATATTTGTTAATTTTTATAATCATTAGTGGGGGTCAAATTGACCCCCAGTGAGGAGAAAAGGTTGAAGGAGCAGGATGGAAAATGTTTCTTGAATGTACGATCTTGTGTGCGATTTTCATTTGGTAAACTCCATTCATGCCAAAATCAAATGTTAAAAGCAAACAAAACCTTTTGAACGACAATGGAATGTTCTGTGAATTTCCGTCTGAAATTCTACTAGTATATACCCAGCCTTAGCTATAGAAATACATGATAACAGGGTAAAGGAAGTCAGAAACACACAGGTTCCAGGTGCTGTCCATGAGGAGTACACCCGGGATACAATAGCACTGAGCTGTGTACTCGCAGCCTGCATGGAACACATCTATGTTCTCTCACCTTGTGTGTTCTGTGTATGCTCTCCTCTGTAGTCAGGAAGGACTGGTTCCTCTATTACACAAGCATGCTATTTATCTTTTCCACAGAGAGGCCTACACTGGGAATGACTAAGCGGTAGTGTGTGTGTAGTACTGAGTACAGTTATCCCAGACAATGAGGAGGTGGGGGGGGGAGCTTGTTGGGAGCTGTGTGCTCCATTCCATTCACAAAAATTCCTCCTAATACTAACACATAAACCAGTATATTCCAGTCAGACTTATAAGGCTGTGTATACACTAGTAGAATTTCATTTTAATTGTGAAACTGTTTGTTTTTCTAATCTTTAGTAGAATCAAATCGTCTTTTTCACCACAGGGATGAACAAATTCCAAGGAGCAAGATATAAATATTTTTTCTGCACTGTAAATGTTTCTAAGGCCCTTTCCACACAGGGTGGTCTCTGTTGGAGTCCATCTGTTCAGCAGGGAATCTGTCCGCTGGTGCCCACTGAGCAGACGGGTGGCTGATCCGTGTCCATTCTGTTTACACTCCTCTATGGGTGGTTGGATGTAAACAGACCGTCTGCCCATTTACACCCGACTGCCATACGGTCCACCAGACAGATATGGAATAAATCCCCATCTGTTTTTAGCAGAGTTAAATTGGATTGGACGTCCGCGGGTGTCAACAGACACATGTCAGTTGACACCCGCCACTCCATAGAAAAGACTGGAGAGCCGTTTGGGTCCACCAGAAAAACTGACAGATGGACCTAATCAGTCCGCTAGTGTGAAAGGTTCCTAAGGTCTCTTTCCCACGGCCGATCTGTTCAGGTCCGCCTGTCAGTTTTTCAGGTGGACCTGAATGGATGCTCCATAGAGGTCTATGGAGCGTCGGATGTCAGCGGTGACATGTCCGCTGACATTCAAGCTGCTCCGATCCGAAAAAGTGTGACGGAGGAAAAACCTACTTTTCCATCCGTCATCGGATGACGACGGACTATAGATTCCGCCATCACCCGATCTCCCATAGGGGAGAGCGGCGCTCTGACAGATTGGTCCGTCAATCCCCGCTGAGCAGGAAGATGACAGGTCCGTCAAGCGGATATCCACGGGGGGCTGACCCATGCGCTGTCATAGATAGGGATGACACCATTGCGGTCAGATATCACTTCCTACATGATGGTGTCACCCCTCTGGTGGGTGTCATCCGGGTGCAATCTGCATCCCCTGCACCCACATAGCAACGCCACTGAGTGGGGGGCTGGAAGACAATAGGATTTGACATGTCAGATTTCTTCTAATTTTGCAGGGTTTATAAATAAAGGAAAAGTCAACCGGTATAAAAAACCAAACATAAGTACACATGTCGGCGGGCGGGGGTCGGGGGCTCACCGTGGCTGAAGCTCCAAGTGGGCCCCGGAAAGCCCCTAGTCTCGAATGGGCACCGTTCTATTTATAGCCCCGAGTGCCGCCGAGCAGGGACCGATCTTATCCCAAGCGCCGAGTCACATAGTAGGTCCTGCTTTCTGGAGCCTGCAGTGCTGATGGACGTCCCACTGGTCCAATGGTGGGACCGCGGGACATGTGACCTCCACCATAGGCGCTGCAGGCTCCAGAAGGTGGGAATTACAATGCAGCCACAGCGTGAGGTCCCTGCTCGGCTCTCCTCCTCACCTCCAGTTGCCTGCTGTGAAGATGGGTGTGCACCGCACACAACGGCTGAGCTGCTGCTGCAGGACACATGGAGTCTCCTGGTCAGGTAGGTCAGCGTTTATGTCACCGTCACCAGTGTATGTAGGTCAGTGTACGTGAGGTAGGTAGGTCAGTGTATGCATGTCAGGTAGGTAGGTCAGTGTATGTATGTTAGGTAGTTCAGTGTATTTATGTCAGGTAGGTCAGTCAGTGTGTGTCAGTTAGGTAGGTCAGTGTGGTAGGCATGTGGTCAGCATTTAGTGGTCAGCATTGATGGGCACTAGTAAGCCAGGCAGCAACCAGCAAGTGAGCCTACCCCCCGCCACACAACCCCACTGCCCAGCCAAAAAACACTGCACTGCTGCCAATTTCCATCTACTGCCTTCGCGCACCCCCCCCCCCCCCCCCCCTTGTTGGACCTCCTGCAATGCTGTTGGCTTCCCTCTTTTCCTCTCCCCCTGCTGCTGTGGGAGATGTTTCAGGATGGAGACTGGGGGGAAGGGACTAGTAAATATGTCATTTATAGGTCCCCTCTTTTTCTAAATGACCACACTTGCTCACTGTGTCTATTGATAACTGAAGCATAGTAAACTGTTTACTATGCCTCAGCTTGTGAATGGAAAGGAAGGCACTCAGCACAGAGCACTTCATATTTATTCACTACCCTATGCAGCTGAGGCTACAGAGAAATGCATGTGTGTTTGAGCTTTGGGGTGCACACCCTAATGCAGTTGGATGCACACACCTATGGGCTCTATATCAGGTAGAAATAGTTGTGGAGATGGTGCAAGGATAATGATCTGCAGTTAACTGCTTAAGGACTGCCCCCGCGTACACATACTGCGGCAGAGCTGCCCTTAAGCACAAAATCACGTACCTGTACGCAATTTTTATCTTTGGCTCTGGGGCGTGTGCGTGCTGCCAAAGGCCCGCTCCCACTGTGAGCAGGGCTGGTGCAAGGATTTTTGACACCCTAGGCGAAACCTAATTTTGCCACCCCCCCTCTGGCTCCGCCCCTGACTCCACCGACTTTGCCAGGTTAAATGGTTTAATTCAACCCTCTAACTGCTACATCTGCAAGACAGCTCGTTCATTTGAAATACAACAGACTTACTAGCAGGATCACCAGGTGAATATAAAAGAGAAAACCTAAAAACAAAACTAATGCAGCCACCCATCTAAGAATTGGTAAGCTGCAGTATAATACATATTTTGCTTTACTTTAATACCACTTTAACTGGATAAAGTTAATCAAGTAATTCTGTTATACATCAATGTATAGGCAGATGATGAGAAGGAAGGAGTTAAAACAGGAGATAAACAGACTGGAGTAAAGCTACTTCCAGTGCTGGCAAGGAGAGAGAGCGAGGGGGGTCAGGGGAGAGAAAGAGGGGGGGTCAGAGAGAGAGAGAGAGAGAGAGAGAGAGAGGGGGGGGGTCAGAGAGAGAGAGAGAGAGAGAGAGAGAGGGGGGGGTCAGAGAGAGAGAGAGAGAGAGAGGGGGGGGGTCAGAGAGAGAGAGAGAGAGAGAGAGAGAGAGAGAGAGAGAGAGAGAGAGAGAGAGAGAGAGAGAGAGAGAGAGAGAGAGAGTCAGAGAAAGAGATGGGAGGTCAGAGAGAGGGAGAGGGGTCAGAGAGAGAGGGAGAGGGGGGGTCAGAGAGAGAGCGAGAGGGGGGGTCAGAGAGTGATGGGGGGTCAGAGAGAGAGAGAGGGGGGGTCAGAGAGAGAGAGAGAGAGAGAGAGAGAGAGATGGAGGTCAGAGAGAGAGAGGGGGGGTCAGAGAGAGAGGGGGGTGAGGGGGGGGGTCAGAGAGAGAGAGGGGGGGTCAGAGAGTGATGGGGGTCAGAGAGAGAGAGAGGGGGGGGGTCAGAGAGGGAGAGGGGGGGGTCAGGGAGAGAAGGAGGGAGAGGGGGGTTGGAGAGGGAGAGGGGGGTCAGGGAGGGAGGGGGTCAGAGGGAGAGGGGGGGTCAGAGAGAGAGAGAGAGAGAGAGAGAGTCAGAGAGAGAAGGGAGCAGGCTCTGGTCAGTGAAAGTGCTCGCTCACTCACTTGGAATGGTCTCCGGGGGCTCACTGGTTCATGCAGAAGTTTCTCAGTGTGGCTGTTGGCTCGGCTGCTTGTTTTTAATCTTCCCGCCCACCTCCCCTTCACAGACGGAGCTTACATGAGGGACGAGGCTTGAGAGAAGTGTGAAGCTGCTTGTAGTGATGTCCAGTTCATGAACGAATCGTTCTTTTGAACCGGTTCTTTTTAGTGAACTGGATGAATCGATTCTTTTCAGTGAACTGATTCGTTTGAAACAGTTCACTCTGCACTCAGTACATAGCAGAGCAGCAGAGCTGGCAGTGGTAATATGATCCTAGAGTGAGAGAGCTCGGCCCCTCCCTGCAACCAATTAGCTGACTCTAAGCACAGTGACACTCAGGAACTGGATACAAACTTAAAACAAGAGCCAGGAGTTCACAGTACACCGAGTTAAAGAATCGAACAGTACACAGAGTTAAAGAATCGTACTTGTTACCGAGTTAAAGAATCGTACAAGTTACCGAGTTACCGAGTGAAAGAATCATATCAGTTTTTAGAACACAGTACACTAAAAGAACCACGAGTCACCACCAGTAGAGAACACTACACTAAATCAATGATCAGCTAGCAGTAGCACACTTACAGACTGCTTTATAGACAGAGAGGACAGAGTCAGGATAAGAAGATATCCTCATTCAGATTAATTATTTAACCCTTTAATATTTAGTTGGTTTATGCTAAAGAAGATATTCATGTTAAGAAGGACAGGAATGCCTTCTGGGACATGTGTCTAATTTAGTAGCTATATAACTGAATGAGAGAGCTGTCTAATTTTTATAACACAAAAATACATTTTATCCTGCTTTATGGTAATATTTTTCTGCGTTCTGGTCCTGAGATTTCTATGCCCCCTGGATCCTTAGATTATTATTTATTTTTTTTAATTCCTCCAACCATGACCATTTTTTAAATAGTGGTATAAAAAATAACACAGACAAAATAGGAAAAAAAATCAACAGTTTTTAATAGAACAATATAAAACTATTTGAAAGTACTGGAATAATTACGATAAAAAAAAAACATTTATTCACATGCAGATATCAGGGGTGGTGGGGATGGTTTTAGTTTTTATTTTATAAATTTTTTCACTTAACAAGCCCCTATGTGATAGTTTGTTGAAGTGACAGGTTCTCTTTATTGCATATGGGGTCTGGTATATGATTATATGAGTATAGGATTGTGCTCAGTGACCTGGGTAGCAGGTGTTCTGTCAGATCAAGCGATCTATAGGAGCAGCCAATATTGTGACTTTCGGTGATGCACAAACAGTCGTGTAAATGAAAAGCGTGTTTTTGTGTGTATTTTCTGCATTCTGATGGGCCAACTTCACAGGTAAGATTGCTAGCTATCAGATTTGTCCGTAGTCTTTACAGTGCATAATGAGGCTCCTTTTACACTTGTGTGACTTATCATGCAACTTGGGACTACAAAGTCGCATGACAAGTCGTACCCCAAGATTTCCAATGAGTACCGTTCATATCTGTGGGTCTTCCAGTCACAGCGACTTCAAAGTAGTTACTGCACTACTTTGGTACGATTTTGATGCGACTTGAGGCAGAGACCTCAAGATTACATAAGTATTCCTTCAAGTCACATCAAAATCGCATCAAAGTCACGGTAAAAATCGTGGCAAAAATTGCATGACTTTCAAGTCGCACAAGTGTGAAAGGAGCCTAACGATTGGATTTTACTACCGTGGACACTTCGCCTGCACGCGGAAGTAAAATACAATCATTTTTCCTGTGCATGCGCTGTAGAGAGAACGGAAAAATATGTCTAGCAATGTTAACTGTGTAGTTAGCCCATCATATGCACAAAAATCCGCTTTTCATTTTCACAGCTTTATGTGTCACCAAAATTGATGACGCGGCTGATCTGACAGAATAATAGGATTGTGCTACTAGCAAGGAACTAAATGCAAATAAACCTCCCAGGACCTGCCAGCCTTCTGAGAAGAATCATTCTTTTGATTCTAATCATTTAAGAAGGCTGAGTCAGAGCTTCGGTTCACTTGCTTGTCAGTAGACTCAGCAAGTGAACCGAAGAACCGAAGAATCGGTTCATTGAATCGGTTCATTTCACTGAGTAGTTCGAAATGAACCGATTCAGTTAAAAGATCCGGACTTCCCATCACTAGCTGCTTGGGGCAGACATGCTGGAGGTGGATTGGACAGAGCACACAGGAGGGGCGGGACTCGGGAGAAGTGTGTAGCTGATCTGATATGACATCATGATGTCAGAGCAGAGAGGGGGGAATGATTGCGGACACACGACAGGGCAGTGGACCCAATGTTTGCCAGGAACCCGGGGTTTGTTCAGAGAGAGGCAGAACCGGGCAGTCTGTCTATGTAAACAAGTGAGATTGCCATTCTGCTAGAAGATGGATGTCTTCTTAGCCCTTGTACACACGGTTGGACATTCCGATGGAAAATGTCCGATTGGACCGTGTTGTCGGATAATCCGACCGTGTGTGGGCTCCATCAGACTGTTTATGTTGGAATATCCGACCGACAACGTTTTAGAGCTGGGCTACAAAACTTTCTGACTACATGATCCGATCGGACTTTGTCCTATCGTTTGTAGAGAATTCCGATCGGACAAAGTGCCACACATGCTCAGATCAAATTCCTAGACCAAAGCTATTGGCTACTAGCCTGAACGTAGTCCCGTCGTAACGAAATAACGTCATCATGTTACGAACGATCGGATTTTCCGACAACTTTGTCCAACCGTGTGTATGCAACACAAGTTTCGGACAAAATCCGACGGATTTTGTTGTCGGAATGTCCGATCGTGTGTACAAGGGCTTAGAGCTGGGCTATAAAATTTTCCGACAACATGGTCCGATCGGACTTTGTCCGATCGTTTGTAGAGAATTCCGATTGGACAAAGTGCCATGCATGCTCAGATCAAATTACAACACCAAAGCTATTGGCTACTAGTCTGAACGTAGTCCCGTTGTAACTAAATAACGTCATCACATTCCGAACGATCGGATTTTCCGACAACTTTGTCCGACCGTGTGTATGCAACACCAGTTTCGGACAAAATCAGACGGATTTGGTTGTCGGAATGTCCAACCGTGTGTACAAGGGCTAACAGTTAAACCATCCCCAACACAGTAAGAAAGCAATCCCAGGGAACACATTTAACCCTTTCATCACCCCCCGATGTTAACCCCTTCCCAGCCAGCATCATTAGTTAAAGTGCATTTTTTTTTTTTTTAGCACTGATCACTGTATTAGTGTCACTGGTTCCTAAAAAGTGTCAAACGTGTCCCTTAGTGTCTGATTTGTCCCCCACAATAACGCAGTCCTGCTAAAAAATCGATGATCACTGCTATTACTTGTAAAAAAATCTATTATGGCGTTACTGATTAAAATTTTCCTGTTCGATTAATCGATTTTTTTTAAATTGATTAATCGACTAATTTCGATTAATTATAATGCACATACAGTTTTTACAATTTTTTTTTTATTAAACTTTAAGAAAAACTTAGATAGTTTAACTTTAACTGTAATATCCACATCTGCCCCCATACTGTAATGTCCACATCTGCCCCCATACTGTAATGTCCACATCTCCCCACATTTCCCCCATACCGTAATATTATTCATTCATCCGATTGTCCGCTCTCTCCTCTGTCTGGAATAGCAGAGTAGACGGCACAAGCAGGCGGGTGATGATGACATCATCGCGCCGCTACTAGGCCGCCGCCGGGTGGACCAAGATGGCTTCTGCTCCGGAGCTAGGCTGGAGCCGCAGCCTTTCCTATGGGCGAGACCGTGGAGCTCAATCCGTGGATCGTCCTCGATCAAAATAAATTTGATCGATCAAAGAAATTAACGGTTAATCAAGCAATTAATCGTTAATTTCCGCAGCCCTAAAATCTATATATGCTTATTGGGATTTTTTTCACCAAAAACATGTAGCAGAATACATATTGGCCTAAACTGATGAATACATTTGATTTTTTTATATTTTTTAATGGATATGTTTTATAGCAAAAAGTAAAAAAAAATGTTTTTTTTTAAATTGCCGCTCTTTTTTTTGTTTAGAGCGCAAAAAAATAAAAACCACGGAGGTACTCCTAACGAGTATGTGCTATGTGTTTAAATTTAGTTTTTGCTCAAAACTATAGTAAGTTTTGAGGCTAATTGTGCTAAATTGTACTTTGGCATCAGTTTGGATGGGCTGTATAGAAGTTCTGCCTGGTCATAGGTGGGGTTGTACACCTGTGGGAGGCTTTAGAACGCAGTCTGGTTGGACGCATTGGGTACCAATTTCCATCTCTGAAACAATCAGTAGGCGCGTTTGTCTCTCTGCGTAATCCGAGAGAGGGTACTTAAGGTGTTGAAGTCACATGTTTCTGGGTTCCGGTCCAGAAGTTGTTGCTGACTCTGTGGTCCTGGTACTCCTCAGCAGCCCCCAGGGGTCCTCTTGGCCTGGGGTGTGGATCCATCCATTCCCGAGCCTCAAAACTGGCTAGTTCGAGGCGCAGTAACTGGAAGGAGGATTCTAAGGTGTCATGCCAGAGCCGTTCCAACTTTGGAGAGGCCCAGCAACTCTGCATGAGACCAGGGGAGGACTCTTCAGTAGGAGAGCCATGCACAAGGCTGGCTGCTCGGTAAGAGCCTGGAAGTAGAGCTGCCACAGACATTGACTGAATCCACAATTCTTACAGTATCGCTGGACTGGCTGAAAGATTCTGGTGCAGTAAGAAAAGTTCCTCCCCCTGCCCTTCCTGTTACAACTAAGTTCTTAAAGCGGGAGTCCACCGGGACTCCGCGTTTTTTTTTTTTTTTTTTTTAAAAGCCAGCAGCTACAAATACTGCAGCTGCTGACTTTTAAATAGTGACACTTACCTGTCCAGCGCGCCCGCGATGTCGGCACCCGAAGCCGATCGCTCGCTCGTGCCGCCGCCATCTTGGGTATGGGAATCAGGAAATGGAGCCTTTCGGCTTCATTTCCCGGTTCCCTACTGCGCATGCGCGAGCCGCGCGGCGCAATCCGGACGGTCCCCGCTGCCTCTGGGAGCTGTGTGTTTCCCAGCAGGCAGCGGGGCACTTGCTGAAGGGGGCGGGCGCTTGCGGAAAGGGGCGTAACGTACGCCCCTTTCCGCAGAGAGCTAGCCCGGAAGTGGGTGCAGTTACCTGGATTATCCAGGTAACTGCACCCCCCTCCCCCCTGAAAGGTGCCGATTGTGGCGCCGGAGGGGGGGGGATTCCGATGAGCGGAGGTCCATTTTAGGGTGGACCTCCGCTTTAAACAAAGCCTGTGTGAGAGACCTTGAAAGCTCGAATTACCTGTTGGCTGCTAAACCAAACTTAAGGATTTATCCAACAGTTAAAGAATCCAGTTGCGAGTGGCTATTCCCTGGATTGTGTACATAGAGAAAGACTTTTATTGAAGTCAGCAGTTCAGTTCCAAGCACTTGAGCTAAACTTTACCCCAATGCCCTCTATTCCTGACTTAGCCCTTGTACACACGGTCGGAGATTCCGTTGGAATGTTTCCTATCGGACCGTTTTGTCGGATATTCCGACTGTGTGTGGTCTGCATCGGACTGTTTCCGTCGGAATATCCGACAGGCCAATTTTTCCAACTTGCCGGTAAAATTTTCTGACAAAATGCTCCGATCGGACATACTCCGATCATGTGTAGCCTACTCAGACGGACAAGGTGCCACGCATGCTCAGATCAAATTCCTAGACCAAAGCTATTGGCTACTAGCCTGAATGTAGTCCCGTCCAACGAAATAACGCCATCACGTTATGTACAATTGGATTTTCCGACAACTTAGTCCGACCGTGTGTATGCAACATCACTTCCGGACCTCTTCCGGAATTAATCCTTCGGAATAACTCCGACGGATTTGGTTGTCGGAATCTCTGACCGTGTGTACAAGGGCTTAGAGACTTAGTTTGTTCAACCGTTTAATGCAAAATAAAAGTCCTGACAAGGAATTCAAGTGTCGGTCTCTACATTTACTGGGTTATCAACCCTGAGAACCCCTAGACAAGAACGAGTTACGAGCTGGAGGAGGTAATCGCTAAGCCCAGAAAAATCCTTTGGGGGGGTTAGTGCTACATGATAAAAACGAAGGAGATGATCATATATATATATACAAGTATTTATAGATGGGGAGGAGAAGGCTGAGATGGTGAGTAATATTTTGTTTCTGGGTACAATAAAGAAAAAACTTTTATGGTCACACATACAGTATATTGGGTTTAATCAGAAAGCTGCAGCCGCAATTGTACTTTCTGAGAAGACCTAAAAAAGCTGGGTTTGCGACAATGGAATGTTCTGAGAATTTCCGTCTGAAAGTCTACAAGTGTATACCGAGCCTTAGCTATAGAAATACATGATAAAGGAAGTCAGACACACACAGGTTCCATGTGTTGTCCATGAGGAGTACACCCGGGATACAGGAGCACTGAGCTGTGTACTCAGTGCCGGGACAAGGTCATCCAGTGCCCAGGGCAAGGATGCCAAACTGCGCCCCCCTTTCCCTTAGGGTTAGGGTGCCCCCTACCCCTGCAATAAACCATTGTGCCAGGGGCAGCTGTCCCTCCTGCCCACCCCTTGTCCCAGCCCTGTGTGTACTCACAGCCTGCATGGAACACATATACGTTCTCTCACCTTGTGTGTTCTGTGTATGCTCTCCTCTGTAGTCAGGAAGGACTGGTTCCCCTATTACATAAGCGTGCTATTTATCTTTTCCACAGAGAGGCCTACACTGGGAATGACTAAGCAGAAGTGTGTGTGTGTGTGTGTAGTACTGAGTACAGTTATCCCAGACAATGAGGAGGTGGGGAGCTGTGTGCTCCATTCCATTCACAATCATTTCATAGTTAGTAAGGTTGAATAAAGACACCAGTCCATCCAGTTCAACCTGAGTGAGTGTCTATCCCTATCCCTGTACATTGCACACTCACATTGGTCCCTACCCTGAAGGAGCTCACAATCTAAGGTCCCCATTCATATACTAGGGCCAATTGTGGACAGAAGCCAATTAACCTACCTGCATGTCTTTGGAGTGTGGGAGGAAACCGGAGTACCCGGAGGAAACCCACGCAGGCACAGGGAGAACATGCAAACTCCAGGCAGGTAGTGTCATGGTTGGGATTTGAACCAGCGACCCTTTTTACTGCTAGGTGAGAGTGCTAACCACTACACCACTGTGCCGCCCAAATTTCTTCTAATACTAACAAATAAGCCGATATATTCCAGTCAGACTTGTAAGGCTGTGTATCCACTAGTAGAATTTCATTCAATATTTTTAATTATGAGACTGTTGATTGTTTTTCTACTCATTAGTAGACTCAAATCGTCTTTTTGACCACAGGAAGGAGAAAATTCCAAGGAGCAAGATATAAACATTTTTTCTGCACTGTAAACGTTTCTAATGCCATGTACACACAAGCGGAATGTCCGACAGAAAAAGTCAGACGGAAGCTTTTCATTGCATATTCCAATCGTATGTGGGCCCCATCGAAAATTATGACAAACCTAGAAATAGAATGTTTTAACCACTTTCAGACCGGACCATTTTGCTGGCTTAAGACCAGAGCACTTTGTTCGATTCGGCACTGCGTCGCTTTAACTGACAATTGCGCGGTCATGCGACATGGCTCCCAAACAAAATTGATGTCCTTTTTTCCCACAAATAGAGCTTTCTTTTGGTGGTATTTGATCACCTCTGCGGTTTTTATTTTTTGCGCTATTAACAAAAAAAGAGCAACAATTTTGGAAAAAACACATTCATTTTTACTTTTTGCTATAATAAATATCCCCCAAAAATATATATAAAAAAAAGTTTTCCTCAATTTAGGCCAATACATATTCTTCTACATATTTTTGGTAAAAAAAGTCGCAATAAGCGATTATTGATTGGTTGGCGCAAAAGTTATAGCGTTTACAAAATAGGGGATAGTTTTATGGCATTTTTATGAATATTTTTTTTCTACTAGTAATGGCAGCGATCAGCGATTTTTATTGTGACTGCGACATTATGGGGGACACATCGGACATTTTTGACACATTTTTGGGACCATTGTGGACTCTGGGTGATGGCTCAGGCCTAAACCATGTGGGCCGAGATCTCTTATTCCATCACGAGCCAGCTGCTAGAATGTGCTAAGTATACTCTTGTATTGTGTTCTGATTGTATGCTATGTAATCTTGTAATTTCTAATAATACTTTATATAAACTTTCTTATTTCCTTGGGAAATAAATGAGAATGGATTACTCATAAACCGTGTGTTTGGTTTTCGTAGCTAACTTTGTATTATTGTGATATTAACAGTAGCATGCGCTCAGAATTTTAATAGACTAACTAATCTATAGGGATTAGACAAATGAATACACAGATATAATAGTTATTATTATCGGTTATATCAATTGTCATTTATACGCTGGCAGTGAAGGGGTTAACCAGGAGGTGGCAATGTTTGGGTTAAGTGTGTCCTAGGGTCGTGTTTCTAACTGTGGGGGCCATGGCTGTGTTTTACAGATCAATGATCTCTGCTCCAACCACAGGGAGCAGAGATCAGTGTCACTTGTTGCTAGGCAGAACGGGGAGATGCTGTTTACATCGGCATCTCCCCGTTCTTCTTCCCCATGAGACAATTGCGGGTATCCCTGCGGCGATCGAGTCCTTGGGGTGCGCACGCCGCCGGCGCCGCGCACGTGATGGCACGACGACAAATTCAAAGGGACGTACCTGTACGCCCATTTGCCTGCCTGTGCCATTCTGCCGACATACATTGTCGTGCGCCGGTCGGGAAGCGGTTAAATATTTCTGATGGAACCAATTCCTATCGGGAAAACCAGCCGTCTGTATGCTGTTCTGACGGACCAAAAACGCTCTGAAGCACATACGAGACAGAAGCTATTGGCTGCTGGCTATTGAACTTCCTTTTTCCAGTCCCGTCGTACATGCTGTACGTCACCGCGTTCTTAACGAACGGACTTTGGTGTGATTGTGTGTACGCACAACAGTTTCAGCGGAACTCCATCAGAAAAACCTTGGGAGTTTATTCCGACAGGAAAACCGGTCGTGTGTACGCGGCATAAGGCACTTTCCACACGGGACGGGCTCTGTTGGAGGCCATCTGTTCAGCAGGGAATCTGTCCTCTGGTCCCTACTGAGCAGGCGGGTGGTCTGCTTTGCAGTAACACAGAATCACAACCTGTCCTTCTTACAGAATGGCAATCTGCCTTGGTTACATAGGCAGGTCACAGTTCTGCCTTTGTCCTGAACAATTGGCGGACCCACTGATTGGCTCCCACTGTGTCCAGTCAAGTGGACGTGGGTGGCCGGCAGTGCGTGAGACCCTGAAGTGCAGGATCACGTACAGGTACATGATCTTGCCCAGGAGAGCTGCCTTGCAGCCGTATGTATACAGTATACAGTCGGCAAGTGGTTAATAAGATATTTCTCACACACAGCATGGGCATACTTTACAAACTAACAACCTGAAATACATTCTATACATATGTTCTTAAATGTACATGTACAGACAGGTAGAAGTCAATTTACACATTAAAAGGGAAGTCATCAAGATTAATATAGCTGGCAGAACTATATACTGTAACTATAATGAGAAAAATATTCACTGGCCAATTATCAATTTTCTCATTACATTTACAGTTTGCCTAGAATTAGCATAGGAATAGACTTCTAAGAGGACTTTCACACTAAGCCACCCCGGGCATCGGCAGTATTTTTAGCGCAGCTTTACCGTAGTTTTAGCGGCACAATTTGGCCGCTAGCAGGGTGGTTTTAACCCCCCGCTAGCGGCCAAAAATGGGTTAAATCTGCGGTATCGCAGCACTGCCCCAATGATTTCAATGGGGACCAGCGGGGGAGGAGCCGTGAGTTCACCGCTCCAAAGAAGCTACTGGCAGGACTTTTTCTGACACCCTGCAAGCGCACCACTCTAGTGTGAATGGAGCCGCTTTTTTCAGGCGCTATACAGGTGCTATTTTTAGCGCTGTAGCACCTGAAAAACGCTGGCAGTGTGAGAGGGGTCTAACTGACGCACCTGACCATAAGACGCACCTAGGTATTAGAGGTTGAAAACAAGAAAAAAAAATATTCTGACCCAAATGGTGTACTAAAATATTTTCTAGTGCCCATGAAATGCAAAGTGACCATGCCATAGAAAATGCAGAGTTACGCAGGGACATTTTCCCCCATATTTCTGGGGGGAAAAAGTGCGTCTTATAGTCCGAAAAATACGGTAAACACTACTGTGCAAAAGTTTTAGGCAGGTGTGAAAAAAAAACGGCTGTAAATTATTAATCCTTTGAGAAACAGAAGTGTCAATAGTTTATTTTTTTATCAGTTAACAAAATGGAAAGTAAATGAAGAGAAAAGAAATCCAAATCAAGTTAATGTTTGGTGTGACCACTCATCAGTCCAGAGCAGTGTTTCTCAACTTCAGTCCTCAAGGCGCCCCAACAGTTCATGTTTTCAGGATTTCACTCAGATCAAACAGCTGTGGTAATTACCAAGGAAGTGAAACTGATCAAATCACCTGTGCAAAATAATGGAAAGCCTGAAAACATGACCTGTTGGGGCGCCTTGAGGACTGGAGTTGAGAAACACTGGTCCATAGCACCTGCTGACATTTTTCTCTGCTCCAGTTCCTATGTTTTGGTGCATAGTTTAGTCACTTAGCTTGTTTCTGTCCACTCCCTCCTATATCCTTGTATACAGATGGCCATACACTATGCAATCTGACTGTATAATTAGTGATAAGGGTGATCACGGATTGATTGTATTTCATTTAACCCCTTGCCGCCGAGCGTACACAGATGTGCATACTCGGCGTTCGAGAGTTATACCGGGATGATGCCCGCAGCTGCAGGCATAATCCCGGTACCAGTTTTTAGAGCCGACAATAACAACCGAATCGGTTAAAGGCTCTTATACCGGAGGAGTGGGAGGGAATGCCCCCCCACTGGGAGCCCCGATCAACAATTTGCCGCTTCTGGCGGCTAGGGACAGATTGGAATGAAGCCGTATATGATTGTAAAACACGGAAGAGACGTCATGACGTCACTTCCCGCTTACTTGGCTGCCAATGGCGCGGGTTTTAAAAGAATATACGAAAACGGCGATCTGAATACTTTGAAGTGCAAAGGTGGTGGTGGAGGTGTTTTAGACCCCCGATCCCTCCATAAAGAGTACCTGTCACATGTTTACATTCCTTGTGACAGCAATAAAACTGATCAAATTTTATATATTTTTTTAAAAACAATTTATTAATTTTAAATGAAATCAGAAAAAAAAGTTTTTAAAGCGCCCCCGTCGCCGCGAGCTTGCGCAGCAAAGAAAACGCATACGGAAGTCGCGCCCAAATATGTAAACGGTGTTCAAATCACACATGTGAGGTATGGCCACGATCGTCAGAGTGAGGGCAATAATTCTAGCACTAGACCTCCTCTGTAAGGCCGCGTACACACGCGCGGACTGTTCGCCCAACCTTGTCCGCTGAACAGTGTTTGGGCGGACAGTCCGCTCGTGTGTGGGGCTTCAGCGGACAGTTTCAGCGGAACAAGGTCTTACGGAAATTCCGAAAAACTGTCCGCTGAAACAAGGTTTCAGCGGACTGTTCGCTCGTGTGTAGGCTTGTTCGGCCAACTAAGTCTCGCGCATGCTCAGAAAGGATTTCCACGTCGGAAGGTTGCATTGCAGTGTATAGGACGTCGTATTTTTCGTCCCGTCGTACGTGCCGTTCACGTCATCGCGCACGGTTTCAGCAAACTGTTCGTCCGTCGTGTGTGGCCATGTCCGTCCATGCTAAGTTTGAGCGGACTGTTCGCTCAAACTGTTGGACGGACAAAGTTGGGCCAACAGTCCGCGCGTGTGTACGCGGCCTAACTCTAACCTGGTAACCGTAAAAAAAAAATGTAAAGTGTTTCTTATGGAGATTTTTAAGTACCGTAGTTTGTCGTCATTCCACGAGTGCGTGCAATTATAAAGCGTGACATGTTTGGTATTTATTTACTCAGCGTAACATGATCTTTCACATTATACAAAAAAATTGGGATAACTTTACTGTTTAGTTTTTTTAAAATTCATGAAAGTGTCCCTTTTGCCAAAAAGTTGCGTTTAAAACACCGTTGCACAAATACCGTGTGACATAAAATATTGCAACAATTCCCATTTTATTCTCTAGATTCTCTGCTAAAAATATATATATAATGGTTAGGAGTTCTAAGTAATTTTCTAGCAAAAAATATGTATTTTAACTTATAAACACCAAATGTCAAAAATAGGCTTAGTCATGAAAGGATTAAAAAACGTGCACATGGCAGTGGGTGGGTGGATGATACAGGGTGTGTGCTAATGAGGTCAGCTGGTCAACTCATTCCTGTGTCATGACCTACAGTCTGTAAGGACATAGGACAGAAGCAATAGATACATTTGGAATCCTGGATGGAGGACAGTAAGGTACGTGTCTGTAGATTTTATGGAAAGCTTTGATATTTTGCAAAAAAAGTACATGAATACTATATTGGTACATAGGGGAGCTGGAATTTAGAAGAAAAAAAAAAAAGGTGAACCTAGCCTTTAAATACCTATTATTTTATGTTCACCTGGATGGGATCTGTTGTCCATCATAGACATCCACAATGACATATTGGATTTCAAATGGATAGAAATGGATATACAGTTTACATCGAAAATGCATGTCCAAGGTTTAATTGGAATCATAACCACTTCACATCCTGCTAGGGCTGAAACGATTAATCGATATTATCGATAATAATCGATAATGAAAACCGTGGCTTCGGCCTAGCTCCGGAGCTGGCGGCCATCTTGGTACACCCGGCGGCGGCGCGCTGCGCGCTGACGTCACCCCCAGTGCGGCGTTCACCGTATAATTGCTCTGGTGTTCTATTATTGTTGTTTACACTTTGCCAACACATTTGTTTTATGAAAGATGAAAGCAAGGCAGTTACATGGCGTACTGAAATGTATCATCGAATCTGGACATTCACTACATTAGTCACTTTCTTTATACAGTAATCCTTTCCAAAAAAATAAGTGAATATGTCTGTTAAAATTAAACTGGCAGGCTGCTTATGTCCTGTTCTGTGTAAAATTTGAGGTCACTAAACGCCTAACCACCAGAATGTTAAAATCATTATGGCATGTTAAACCCGAATTCAAACTATTACATACACAAATGATATACATATGTGAGGGCAGTTTTACCTGGCAAAGAATTTGTATTTCTCTACATCCTGTTCTGACAACTACATATTCTGCCTCACAGCACAACCAGGTTGATGACACCGCTTACATCACCGAGAAAAGTGCTTCCCTTTCAATCCAATGGGACTCTTCACACCACTGCGTTACGGGGGAGGGGGGGGGGGGGTTGCGCGTTTTGAAAAGTCCTGCGTGCTGCATCTTTTGTGCTGTTTTGAAAAATGCACCAAAAACCCAGCTTCCCATTGAAATGAATGGAAATTGTAGTAAAAACGCACCGCGTTTTGCATTTTTAAATCGCATTTTCATTTTTCACAGGTGCTGGCAACCCAAAAACACGCTAGGAAGTTCCACCATGAAGGGGTGAGAAAACCCGAGACACCGGAGGGGGGGGGGGAGCACTGAGAGGAGGTGGGGCAGTGACACCATGTGAGAGGGGAGGAATGTGTCATCTATACTGGGGGGGACACGTGTGTGTGTGTGTGTGTGTGCGCGTGCGCATATATATATTTCTCCCCTTTTTCAGTTTTTTTATCCGATTAATCGAAAAAATAATCGGCCGATTAATCGATTATGAAGATAATCGTTAGTTGCAGCCCTACATCCTGCCCATTGTCATGTGCCCATTGTCATATGACGTCCGCAGATGGGATCTTCCATCCTGGGCGGGCATTATATGATCTCATCTGCTTCCTGGCAGTATAGGGGGTGGGCGTGCGCAGCCGCATCACCGAGGAGCTGATGCGCATGCCCAGTGTCTGTAATTTCCACCAGGCACCCACGATCGCTTCTGACGGAGCAAGAACGTGGATCTGTGTGTGTAAACACACAGATCCACATCCTGTCAGGGGGGAGGAGACAGATCGTGTGTTCCTAGTATATAGGAACACCAATCGGTCTCCTTTCCTAGTCAGTCCCATCCCCCACAGTTAGAATCACTCCCTAGGTAACACATTTAACCCCTTGATTTCCCCCCTAGTGTTAACTCCTTCCCTGCCAGTGGCATTTATACAGTAATCAGTGCATTTTTATAGCACTGATCGCTGTATAAATGTCAATGGTCCCAAAATATTGTCAAAAATGTCCGACCTGTCCACCGTAAAAATTTTATAAATCAACTTATTTTGTAGGCACTATAACTTTTGCGCAAACCAATCAATATACTCTTTTTGCGATTTTTTTTTTTTTTTTTTTTTTTTTTTTTTACCAAAAATATATGTAGAAGAGTACATATGGCCTAAACTGAGGAAAAAATTTTGTTTTTGTTTTTTTTCTAAATTGGGATATTTATTATAGCAAAAAGTAAAAAATTGTGTTTTTTTTTTTCAAACTTGACAATTTTTTTTTTGTTTATAGCGCAAAAAATAAAAACTGTAGAGGTGATCAAATACCACCAAAAGAAAGCTCTATTTGTAGGGAAAAATTTAATTTGGGTACAATGTTGCATGACCGCGCAATTGTCATTCAAAATGTTACAGCGCTGAAAGCTGAAAATTGGCCTGGGCAGGAAAGGGGTGAAAATGCCCTGTATTGAAGTGGTTAACCACTTAAGGACCAGCCTCGTTTTGAGATTTTGGTGTTTACATGTTTAAAACAGTTTTTTTTTTTTTGCTAGAAAATTACTTAGAACCCCCAAACATTATATATTGTTTTTTTCTAACACTCTAAAGAATAAAATGGCAGTCATTGCAATACTTTTTTTCACACCGTATTTACGCAGCGGTCTTAGCCCTTGTACACATGGTCGGACATTCTGACAACCAAATTCGTTGGATTTTGTCCGACGGATTTTGTCCGAAACTGTTGCATACACACAGTCGGACAAAGTTGTCGGAAAATTCGATCGTTCAGAACGTGATGAAGTAATTTCGTTACGATGGGACTACGTTCAGGCTAGTAGCCAATAGCTTTGGTCTAGGAATTTGATCTGAGCATGCGTGGCACTTTGTCCGATCGGAATTCTCTACACACAATCGGACAAAGTCCGATCGGATCATGTTGTCTGAAAATTTTATAGCTCAGCTGGAAAACTTGGTCCGTTGGATACTCCGACGGAAACAGTCCGATAGAGCCTACACACGGTTGTATTATCCGACAACGCGGTCCTATCGGACATTGTCCATCGGAATATCCGACCGTGTGTACAAGGGCTTACAAGCGCACTTTTTTTGGAAAAAATTCACTTTTTTTTTATAAAAAATTAAGACAGCAGTAAAATTATCCCAATTTTGTTTTTTATATTGTGAAAGATAATGTTACGCTGAGTAAATTGATACCCAATATGTCGTGCTTTAAAATTGCGCCCGCTCGTGGAATGGCGACAAATGTTTACCCTTAAAAATCTCCATAGGCGATGTTTAAAAAATTGTACAGGTTACATGTTTTGCGTTACAGAGGAGATCTAGGGCTAGAATTATTGCTCTCGCTCTACCGATCATGGCAATACCTCACATGTGTGGTTTCATATTCATATGCCGGCGCTACTCACGTATGCGTTCACTTCTGCACGCGAGCTTGGCAGAACGGGGAGCGTTTAAAACATTTTTTTTATTATTATTATTTATTTTACCTTTTATTTTTACACTGTTTCAATAAAAATTGTCACTTTTATTCCTATTACAAGAAATGTAAACATCCCTTGTAATAGAAAAAAACATGGCAGGTCCTCTTAAATATGAGATCTGAGGTCAAAAAGTCCTCATATCTCATATTTAGACTAAAATGCAATTGTAGCGGATGACATTTGGGACCAAATGTCACACGCTTTGTATATTTAGTTTTTGCCTCGGGACCTTACAGTACTGAGGGTTAATTGTGTAGGTAAGACTTAACACCAGTCTGGCCAGAACCAGGCTTGGTTGGATGTTTTGGTATGGCCCTCTCGGAGCCAATCATCGGGAGTGGCGGACCTGCTGAAGAGTCTCGGAGGGGGTACTTAAGCAGGTGTGGGTCACATGTTCGGGGTTCTGGAGTTGTTTGAGAGATCCATGTGGTCTGTTCTGGTTCTAGGACCGGGGTAGCCTTGTGAGGGGTCCTGGTCAAGGGGTGTTTGACATCCCGCAGCATGTTCCTGTCAGTGGCCTCTGATAGACCCGACTGGTCTGGGGTAGGGATCCGTCTGTTCCCGAGTCTCGGAAGCTGTCCAAGGCGCTGTAACTGAGGGAGGATTCAGAGTGTCCGGGTGTGCCGACAAGTGGCATCCTGAGAAGTGCCTGGTTACTGAGTTGGGAAGGACATTGACGAGTCCAAACTTTTCCAGTACCTCCAAGGAAGCGGGAAACGTTCCAGGTGCAGTCGGAAAAAGGTTCCTGTTTATCTTCGGTTGATTGTTCAAGTTTGTCTGTTCAGCCTTGAAGTACCGGGCTGCGAGTGGCTTCTCTCTGGGTGGAAATAGAGACTTTGTTAAAACCTGCAGTTCAAGGTACCCGAGTACCGTGCCCGTGCCCTCTGTTCCCAAAGAGACTGTGTTTTGTGAGAGTTCTACTACAAAATAAAACCTTTTGAAAGGACTTTATCTGTGTCAGTGTATAAGTCTTTGGGTATCAACACTGGGAACCCCTATACGCAGAAGAGCAGGCAAAGAGAAGGTAACCGGTAAGCCCATTCAGTCAAGGCCACCCTGCAACGGGTTGTGGCCACTAAACAATAAAATAAAAAAATAAAAAAAATTGTAATTTAAAAAAATAATTTAAAAAAAATTGGCCCTTTATGAGCTATGGGCGGAAGTGACGTTTTGACGTCACTTCCGCCCAGCAATTATATGGAGATGGGTGGGGGCCATCTTCCCCTTACTCATCTCCATACTGAGCCAGCAGGAGAATGCGATTGCCTCCGCCGCTGCCAACAGCTCCGGTAAGCGGCGGAAGGCACCGGATGGCGGCGGGAGGGGGGAGGCCCCTCTCCCACCACTGATAAAAGTGATCTTGCGGCGAATCCGCCACAGGGACCACTTTTATCTTGTAGCGGACCGCCCGCTGAAGAAGGGGATACCGGGGTTATGGCAGGTAGCTGCTGCCATAACAACGATATCCTCCTTAAAACTGCGGTGGGCGGTCCGTCAGTGGTTAAAATGGACATACAGCATATTTTTATTATTATACAGGATTTATATAGCGCCAACAGTTTGCGCAGTGCTTTACAAAAGGAAGGCAGACATTACAATACAATTTGGTACAAGAGGAATCAGAAGACCCTGCTCGTTAGAGTTTACAATCTAAGGCCCCTTTCACACTGGGACGTCGGCGGTAAAGCGCTGCTATTTTTTGCAGCGCTTTACCACCATTTTTGCATGGGTTTTCGGCCGCTAGCAGGCAGAAGATTCTACCTCTGAGGAATCTGAGCCTGAGGAAGCTCAGGGACTATCTGTGTCTCAAGCCCAGAAGATTCTAGTGCAGTCCCTTTGTGAAATGATTTGCTCCGACTTTAGTCTGCCTCTGGAAGATACCTCAGCGATTAAGTACTCCTCTTTGGAATCTCTGTATCTGCTGCAGAGTTCTCAAGCTTTTCCCTTGAATCTTCTCTTAGAACAGATGTTATATGCAGAATGTACCACCAAATAATATTTTCTCTCCTCTATCCTATGGTGGAGAAGTTCTTAAAGAAGTGGAGTGTGACCACAGTAGATTCAGCTGTCTCCTGCCTTAATAAAAATTCAACTTGTCCAGTAGATAACATCAAGGTTTTTAAGGACCCAGCTGACAAGATGCTGGAATTCCTTCTGAAAACTTATTTTTCTTTAGCAGGCTCTGCTATGCAATTTACTGTGGCCACTAAAAAGCCTAAAAGATTGCGTGAGGAATTTATAGAATAGCCTCTGGCCTTGTATTTTGCAGTGGATACACTGAGGGGCGCTATCCAGCAGATTTGGCATTTGGTTCTAGTGTCAGTTCAAAAAACTGGTCTGCCAAGCTGCCTTGTAAAAAGTCGTTTGCAGGTTTCCCTTTTCATGGAGAACGGCTGTTTGGTGATGATTTGGACAAATATAATCAAAAGATCTCAGGCGTGAAATATTCCCTTTTACTGTTTAAAAAGAAGGGCAAGCATTCACCCTATAGAGGCTCAGCTGTTTCAGTGGCTAGTACCTTGTCCCACAGACAGTCATGTTGGCGCTCGCAGGCAGCAGGATGCCAGGTGAAAACACAGACCCGGGGCATAGGAGGATCTGGTTGGCTAAATCAAGTCCAAGCCCAAGTTTGGCAAGGCACTGTACGTAGCTTCTTGGAAAAAGGAAAGGTGAATGGAAAAAGGAAAGTTGTGGTAATACCCATGTGAAATGCTGAGCTTCCATGATTGAAAACAAATATATTAAATGGCAGAGCCAGGGACAGTAAAGCTGGAAAGGAAAGAACTAGATAATGCTAGAAGTTCTCCACCCTGGAAGAACGGTACTTTTCCTTTCAAAAGCTGGCCTATTGTCTCTGTGAATACCATCTTGATCATTATTACCACATGCTTGGTTGATGTTGTCTTCTGGTAAATGTATTCACTCTTCTCCGCTGGGTGGTGGATGCACATGCCACGGTGACTCCTTAAGCCATTCTTAGATTGTCCCCTGTAATCATCATTGACAAAAAAGAAGGCTCCCACTGTGTCAGAGACAGCAGTGTGGCGGTCCTATCCCTGGATTAGATAGAACAAAGAAACCCCCTAAATGGGACTCTGACAGACCACCAACACAAAAAATAGAACTCCTAAAATGTTTTTTTTTTTAATACAATAAGTCAAGACTACACAGACTAAAAACAGACGACTAGCATCTGCACAATAAGCAATACAATACAAAACGAAAATAGAACATCACAAAAACACTTATGCTCTCATAAGGGGGGAAAAACCCCAATACGTGATGCCTGAAAACTTTCATCAGGGGTAGAGTGTAGAGTGAGATGAAGTGTAATTAAAGCTCACGATAGAGCCATTCCTCAATAAGATGTCATCAAATAAGATGGAGATGCAACTGGAAGCCAAAACAAGGTCCCTAGTGACCCACGCCCAGGAAGTAGTTCACCATTCCACAGAGTATATAGGCCGGTGTAAATTACAGGTTAAGAATCCACCCCTCACTAAAGATGTGGGGGGGGGGGGGGGGGTGTATAAGCTATAGCCAACGTAGATCCAAGCCTCAAATATGGCCCCCAGGAGGTCCCCTGTATTTTTTAGATCCCTTGTTGGAAACACCAGAAAGGAGGTCCTATGAAGCATCACGCCTTGATCAGATGCAGCCCCTTAACAAGCCCTTGATATCTCTCCCTTGAGACAGAGACAGAGGATAGAGATTTCCCAGTCCCTTTCTCTGTAGCCTCAGCTGCACTGAAAATGAATGGAGAGAAGACAGCGGCTCCTCTCCATTCATAAACTTAGACATCGTAATCACAGGAGGGTACAATGTTTCAGTTATGTGAATGGACAGAGTCGGTGTTCATACAGAAATGGAAGGAGGAGGACATGGAGAGGGACAGCAGAACAGAGGGGGACACGGAGGAAAACTGGAGGGGGACAGCAGCAGAACAGAGGGGGACAGCAGCAGAACGGAGGGGGACACGGAGGAAAACTGGAGGGGAACAGCAGCAGAACGCAGGGGGACATGGAGGAAGAATGGAGGGGGACACAGAGGAAGAACAGAGGGGCACAGCAGAACGGAGGGAGCATGGAGGAAGAATGGAGGGGGACAGCAGAACAGAGGGGGCATGGAGGAAGAATGGAGGGGGACAGCAGAACGGAGGGGGCATGGAGGAAGAATAGGAGGATGCATGGAGGATGTGGTGACAGTCAGCGGTGATCGTGTGCGGGAGCGTTACAAGCACCGATCACCGCTGTATAGATTTCACTAAAGCAGCTGAAAGCCGCAGGGGGAGAAGCTTGTAATTCCCCCACGCACCGATCACTGCTGACTGTCCAGGTATCGGGTGAAGAATCGGGAGCATTAGCCCGAGTACAAGTACATGGGCAAATGCTCAGTATCGGTGCCAATATCTATACTATCAGGACAACCCTATCAGGAATGAAAAAAAAAGCAGATTTATGTAGGATTGTGAAAATCGGGGGAGGGGTTTCAGAAGATCTAAAGTTTTTTAGGGTAGTGAGGGTCCACTTCTTTTAGTGCTTGTTCAGAATATCTACAATATTTTAGGGTGCATGAACTGGGGTCTGATATAAAACCCAAAACTTTATATATTGCAGCTTAATAATCATTAGATGTGGTGGCTGCATTCGTTTTATTTTAGGCTTTTCCCCTCTGTTTTCACTTGGTGATCTAGCCAGTGGTACACATCCAGTATTGGAGTGCATCCAATCTGGATAAAGGAGCACAGGAGGCACAGCAGCCAGCAGCATGGTCAGTCTGGGAAGGAGGGTAGTGTTAGATGTATTAGCAGATTTAGATACACTAATAAGTTGAAGCCAAACTCACTAGCCTATGGAAAACAGGATCCAACATTCCCCATACCTCACCACACTGGACTTCTCTACTTTCTGCTCTGCTGTCTGAAGTCAACATGGGAAAGAGAATGAGAAAGACACACTCTGACACACAGGGGGGCTCTCACACACAGGGAGGTCTCACACAGGGGCTTGCTCACACACACAGGGGGGCTCTCACACACACGGGGTTGTCTCTAACACATAGGAGGGTTCTCTCACACATGGGGGGGCTCTCTCACACATGGTGGGGGGGGGGGGCTCAGATTCCTAACAAGGTCTATGGCATTTGCAGCTTGCTGAAATAATGTTTCCCCAGCTTCTAGAAGCTCGCACCATTTATCTCCAGCACTGCCCCAGTCTGCACATGTACAGGGCTCTATGCTTATATCTCAGGACAGCTCCTCTATCTTTGCTGGGAATGTGGGGCTGTCAGCAGCTCTGCACATTTCCTGTGCTTGCACAGAGCTATAATGGGAGGCAGGGGATGAATAAAGCAGGACACACAGAAGGGAGATCAGGAAAACTGACTGCCATGTTCATACATGAAGAGGAAAGAGGAAGACCCTTACATTCAGCTGTGTTCCTTACAAGGGGCGGGGCAAATGAACACTGTGCTCCATCACCACTATTTCATCATTTACTGAAGCGGTAGAGGGGCGGGGTGATGACTGCTGGTTGGCTAAAAGGGGGAAGGGTAAACAGACTGACAGGAGGCTGGGCTAATAGGGACAGATTTTTTTTTTCATTGCACCCAGCTAATATCAGGCAAATAATACAGTAAGTACACAGCTGTTAGTGGGACATATCCTGTCTTCAGTATGGGGGACAGCTGGAGCTGGGGGGTTAGATGAGCACTGGATCTCCTCCCCATAAACAAGTATTAGATGGATCAGCAAAGGACAATTTCCAACTGAAAAGTCTCAGCATATTCTCAACATATATAAGAATTGTTTGTCTCTTTTAGTAAACCTGCTCTGCAAAGTACAGGGCAGGTTAACAGGACAGCCAGGTAAAGTTTGGAAGGCAGAGCAGTCAGGACTCACATAGAAGACCATCTGACATCCATCCTCTGACATCTTCATGTTGGGAGAGCTGTAAGCAGTGATCGGGGCTGTTATCTTCTTGCTCTGCCCACCTGTAGAGAAGCTCTCAGTGTCACAGCCCCGATTTAGCCGGTGTTCTGTCAATATGTGCCTGCCGTCGAAAAGTGCCCATGCATGCGCAGAACGGAGGGGCACTCCAGCTGAGTTGCCGATCAGTTGGAGTGATGTAACCATAGCGCATGTTCACATCATAGGAGCCTTTTTTCGACGGGAGATACAATTTCTCTGGCACAATTTAATGCTATGCAAACAGTGGAAGGACACTTTATTTGTCATATTGTGCCTCGCTGTTGTGCTGCAGGTTTACAGCAAGGCACAATGTGACACCCACTTTGCATAGCTTTCAATTGTGCCCGTGAAATGGTATCGGGAGTCAAAAAAACCCTCCTATGATGTGCGCATGCGCTATGGTGACGTCACGCCAGCTAATTGGCAACTCAGCTGGAGTTGCCTTCTGTTCTGTGCATGCGTGGGCACTTTTCGACAGAGGGCACAAATCGATAGAACATTGGTCAGACTAAAGAGAAATCAAGCCCGGGAGAGGGAGTTCCTCTCCCTCTGTGACGGGACATGGTTGCCGCTGTAGAGAGGAGGTAGGCAATATGTATGGGCGCATCCTTAGCCCCGTGTTTGGGCAGGTTGTAACATCGAGGTGGAGCCATAGCCTGGGTATTCTGTGCACAGAATAGCACTGGTCCCTTGATGTACTTCAAGAAATGGATTTTACTAATAAGAACAAAAATCCAATTTTTATGCAGGCAGCCTGTAGTGGGTGGAGCTGCTTTGCCCCTCCCACAGCTTTGTTCTCTGCACAGACTACGTCACCACTACTTTTACAAGATAATAATCTGGTTTTACAAAGCCATTTGGTACATTAAAAACTGAAAATTGTATACTCACCTTTCCGTAATTTTCCTTTCCTGACGCATCTTCATGGCAGCACACACTAGGTTGTGACTCCGCCCCCACAACCTGACAGGATTGGATTAACTATAAATTTGAAGGGGAGACCCCCCCCGCTGCATTCTCTGTAAATATCATTACAAAAGAAACAGGGAGGGCAACTGTGTGCTGCCATGAAGATGTGTCAGGAAAGGAAAATTACGGAAAGGTGAGTATACAATTTTCCTTTTTCCTGACGCCTTCATGGCAGCACACACTGGGAAATAACTTGCCAGTCGGGTGGGTGCAAGTAAAATAGTATTAATTCCTTATAATGCTTATATAAGAATTGGCTCTAATGATGGATCTGCCGAAGTCTGCCATGGATAAATGAGCAGAATCCACCTTGTAGTGGGAAATAAAGGTATTCCTGGAGAACCATGTTGCTGCCCTGCATATTGTCTCTAGTGAGACCCTACAATACGCTGCCAGGGAGGTAGCCACTGCCCTAGTTGAATGAGCCCTGATGTTTTCAGGAATCGCCAGATGCTGGGTGGAGTAAGCTTTCTTAATGGTTCTGACTAAGCAGGATGCAATAGTGCGTGAAGAGGCTGCTTGCCCGCTCCTGGTTCCATGGGGAATGATCAAAAGAGAGTCCGTTTTCCTAAAAGAGGTGGTAGCAGTTAAGTAGTTCATGATGGTTGTTTTGACATCTAGTGGATGAGGATTACCCTGATCGTCCATGAAGGATGGAAGGATGATGTCTTAGTTGTAATGGAAGGAAGTTGCCACTTTGGGTATGAAGTGTTCGGAAGGTCTTAGGACTACTTTGTTGGGAAAGAGAACTAAGTGGGGCTCCGAAACCATTAATGCTTGGATCTCCGACACTCTCCTAAATGATGTAATCACAATCAGAAAAGACAGTTTTAAAGTCAAGTCCCATAGAGAGATAGTTTCAAATGGAACAAACGGAGGAGGAGAGAGAGCATGGAGAACTACTGAAAGAACCCATGATGGAAAGACTGGCCTCCTGGGGGGTTTAATCATTAGATAGGCTCTCAAAAATTGGATTACCAATGGGTGGAATGCCCACTTAGTATCTGTTTTAGCTGACAGAGCTGATACTTGAACCTTTAGGGTACTTAAGCTTAGACCCTTGTTGACCCCTGACTGGAGGAATTCCAGGACTTGAGAAGATTCCGGAGAAAGGGAATCCTTTCTGTTGTGCCATGAAGCAGAGTCTTTCCCAAACCTTTGAATAGATGGTATTGGTAGTGACTTTCCTGGCTTGCATCAGGGTTGATATGACTTCATGAGAACAGCCTTGCTCTCTTAGTCTAGCCCTCTCAATCTCCAGGCCATCAGGTGCAATTTCTCTGGTGCAGGATGTAAGAATTGACCTTGAGACAGAAGATCCGGAGTTACCGGGAGAGGAACTGGAGGTTGAAGGCTGAGCTGTAAGAGTGTCATGAACCACGGCCTCCTCGGCCACAGTGGAATAATCGCAATTACTGTCACCGAGGATCTCCGAAGCCTGGATAGGAACCTCGCAATTAACGGAGTTGGAGGGAATATATACCCCAACTTGAAGTTCCATGGGTGAACTAGACAGTCCACTCCCTCCACCGATGGAAATTAACCTCTTGACAGGAATCTGTGGCACTTGGTATTCATCGGAGTGGCTGCTAAATCTACTTACGGCGTTCCCCAGATTTCCGTAAGGAGGGAGAAAGTCTGAGGGTTCAACGACCACTCGTTGTTGGATAGCGTTTCTCGACTCAGGTATTCGGCTAATATGTTCTGTACCGCTGGGACACACACTGCTTTTAAACTTGTTAGATGTATCTGAGCCCATTCCAAGATGGGCCGAACTTCTTCCATCAAGGTGGCACTCCTGGTACCCCCTTGCTTCTGAACATAAGATACTGCTACTTGGATGTCCATTCAAATGAGCACATTCTTGTCTGTCAGAAATGGTGCGAATGTCCTTAAGGCATGAAAGGCTGCCCTGAGCTCTAAAACGTTTGAGACCAAACCTTGAGCCTGAAAATGCCACTGGCCCTGGTCTGCCTGGTCTTGATAGTGGGCCCCCAACCACTCTGGCAGGCATCTGAAGTGACTACTTCCGGGTCTGGAGGAACTATCGGTTTGTATTTCCGAGATTGCTCGGGCGCTTCCACCACCATATTGTTTGCTTCACCGATCTGGAGATGAAGATGGTCTGACGCATTGAGACTCCATCCCACTGCCTGAGGAATGAGTTCTGTAAGGTTCTCATGTGCCACTGTGCCCATTGCACCATGGATATGGTTGCAGACATGGACCCTAGTACACTCAGACAGGCTCTGGCTGGTAAGTGATTCGTTGATAGCAACTTCTGCATTTTCTGTATCAGAGACTGGATCTTCTCTTGTGGGAGCTGTATCTTGTTTGTTTTGGTGTTCAGATCTGCCCCTAAAAATATCATATTTTGTGTGGATCACAGACAGCTCTTTTCCCAATTGATTATCCATCCAAACTTCTGGAGGGTTGTAAGGAGGATCTCCTGGTGATGAATTAACGTCTCTTGATCTTTTGCTAAAAGTAGGATGTCGTCCAGGTAATGGTGGACACGTAATCCCTTACCAACGGTAACAATACTTTCGTAAATGTCCTGGGTGCCGAAGAGATGCCGAACGGGAGGCACCGGAATTGGAAATGACGTTGGTTTATGGCGAACCGGAGAAACTTTTGAAAGGCCGGATGAATTGGTATATGCAGATAAGTGTCCGATAAATCTATTGAAAGCATACAATCGCCCAGATTTATTGCCAGAAGTATGGATTGAAGGCTTTCCATTTTTAAAGCCTCCACTTTGATATCTTTGTTGAGCATTTTGAGGTCTAATACAGGTCGCAAATCCCCTGTCTTCTTTTTCACCAGAAACAAGGGAGAGTAGAACCCTCTTCCCTTCTGGCATGATGGGACCTCCAGGATCGCTCCCTTTTGTTTAAATTCTGCTATGTACTTTACTATCAGAATCCTTTGGGGTACTGAGGATGGTACTCTGGTTGTCTGGAAATGATTTGGTGGGAGTCTGTTTTTGAATTTCCACCTGTGTCCGAATCGGATTGTGGATAATGTCCATAAATCCTTTATATGGTCTGACCAGATTTTGGTGAAGTTTCTTAGCCTTGCGCCCACCTGAGCCTGGTGGGCGCGCAAAACTTCAAAATGACTTCTGCTGTTCCCCTGCCGGGGTGGCCTTAGGTTTCTGTATCCTCAGAAAAGAAGGTTTTGTATTTTTCCAGTCCCTTCTAAATTCCCTACCAGGACGGTAGGACCTGGACTCTCTATATTTGTCCGGAAGATTACGTCTGTAAACCGGTCCCTTCTGTGTCTTGGGTCTCCTATCGGAGGGGATCAGGCCTGACTTCCCTTCTGTTACCTTGGAGATGGCAGAGCCTAACTTGGCACCGAACAGATTTGCGCCATCATATGGTATTCTGCACCAATTTGTTTTGGATGCTGTATCGGCCATCCACGGTTTGAGCCATAGCACTCTTCTCGCTATTACGGAGGCCAGCATAGCCATGGCTGAAGATCTTATAATATCTACTGATGCCTCTGCTACAAAGTCCCCTGCTAGCTTGATTTCTTGCAGAGAGGAAATAATCTTTCCCATTTTGAGGCCATCCTGTAGGTCTTTTTCTATTTTAGATGCCCATCCTGAGATGGCTCTGGCCACTGCTGCTGTGGTAATTGCTGGTCTACAGGCTCCCCCAGCCGTGGAATATGCCTTCTTCAATTCTAGGTCCATCTTTTCGATCGAGTACATCCCGAAAGGAAACCGCATCCTCGATTGGTAGTGTGACGTGGCGGGCGAGACGCATTAATGAGGAATCGATGATGGGAGCATTAATCAAAGGCTTCACTTTTGACTCCTTTAAAGGGTACATCTTGGCTAATTTGTTTGTAAGACTAGATCTTTTGTCAGACCTCTCCCATTCGTCTTTAATGAGATCCTCCCAGCTCCTTTATAATTGGGAAGGATAACAGATCTTTTTTTAGGTTTGGAAAATATTTTCATATTTTTGGAGGTTCCGCCGTATTGTCTTGCCAGCCGATTGCTTCTTTAATGGACTTTGCAAAGGGTTCCACCAGGGAAAAATCAAAGCCCACTGACATCTCCTGACCCTCATCTTCAGAGGAAGATTCTGATGCCTGAATGAGATGAGGGTCTGCTGAAGACGTACTGGGAGCAGCTCAATCCAATGCTGGTGTTGTTGTTTCCAGTATGGACTCCCGCACTGATTCTCTTATGAGGTCTGTAGCTATTTTTGCGTCTGCCTCTTTCTCTTTAGTAGCTTCATTGAAGCAAGAGCGACAGGCAAGTTTATCTGGCAGTGCCAGAGCGCCGCATACCCAGCAAGTGTTTGCTGCAGGTCGGGTGTGGCGGCTTTCACAGTGTGAGGAAGGAGATCTCCTGTGACTTGATCCACTGTGGCGTGAGTAGCTATGTCGTGAGTGGCTGTGCCTTTGGTGCCATGAAGGAGATCTTGAGCGGCTCCTGTGGGACCTCCTGCTTGACGTATGGCTAGATCTTCTCCCATGCCTGGAACTTGCGGCTCTTGATCTGGACGGGCTGCCAAAAAACATTTAACATCTGGCACTCTTTTTTGCTCCCCTTCAATACTTACCTTGTCCGGTAAAGCCTCTTACCTAACTTGCTGATGGTGGTCTGTGTGGGCAGTGGACTCCATAGAAAAAAAGGGGGGAAGGACAGTCTGTGAAATAGAAAAAAATAATGTGTACATATATATATATATATATATATATATAATTATTTAATTAATCATTTATTTATTATTTATAACAAAGGTTAATCTGAAAGAAATAATATAATAATAATAATAATAATATAGGAGTCCCACAGGGAATTACCTTGAGACTGAAGAAGGATTCACATGCAGAGGCAGCAACTAGGGTCGCCCCCTTTTCTTCAAGTCAAACCCGAACACTTCCCTTACACTGTAAGGTGGGACTCTGCAGACTCTAATGTAAGGGAAAACTGGGGACTCCAACATAAGGGATGCCCTGGGAACCATGATGTAAGGGGGAACACTGAGTACTCTGATGTATGGAGAGGACTCTGATGTAAGGGGGGACACTGTGGCCTCTGGTGTAAAGGGGAACTTTGATATAAGGGGTGCTCTGAGAACCCTGATTTACCTTAGTGTACTCACTCAGAGGCAGGAGAGATAATGTGGGACTTCAGTCACAGACAGTGATGGATGGGGAGCTCACTCACCCCTTGACAGTCAGCACCACTCATCCTGATGTATCTGAGGCTGCTAGACTTCAAATTTACAGGCACCACTTTCCTTTTCTGAGGGGAGTGCTGGGGATTGGAGTGTGGGCAGACACAGCGGGGTAGGCGTGGGGGGAAGAGGAGCAGATCGAGCCCTCTCTCCTCTCCCATCTGTATGTTGGGGATCTGTTAGTGCTGGCTTTGGGCAGTGTGAAAGAGTGTAACAGACACTCTCAGCTTAGGCAACTGGAGTCAGCAACCCTGCTGGGAGGCCATAGTCCAGTCTGAATAATGTGTCCGGGTTTCAGGCAGTTTGAAACCCGGACACATGATGCCAAACCCAAACTGTCCGGGTGAATCCCGGACAGGTGGCAACCTTAGCAGCAACCTTCTTTAAGTCTTTGCAGAGTGCACAGCAGAACACAGAGAATACAGCTCTATATTTAAAAATAGCGCCATTGTGCCGGCTAATTGACGCTCCAAGCATGTGCAGAAGTGTCCCGAGTGTTCCGGCGCCATTTTGGAAAAGGGAACACGCAGTAAAACATAGAGGAAAGTATCTGGCTCTGCACGTGCGCAGAGAGAAAAACACTACTGAAGGAGAAATGAACGGCCGCCATGACGGGGGACTACAAGTGCCAGCAACCCCAAAGGTAGAGAGAAAAAGGGGAATATTATCCACCACCTTCCATAGATATTAAAGAATGGATATTAATATTTAACCACTTAAGGACCAGGCCTCTTTTTCGGACTTGGTGTTTCCATGTTTAAAACAGTTTTTTTTGCTAGAAAATTACTTAGAACCCCCAAACATTTTATATTGTTTTTTTTCTAACACCCTAGAGAATAAAATGGCGGTCATTGAAATACTTTTTTTCACACCGTATTTGCGCAGCGGTCTTAGAAGCGCACTTTTTTTGGAAAAAATTCACTTTTTTGAATAAAAAAATAAGACAACAGTAAAATTAGCCCAATTTTTTTTTATACTGTGAAAGATAATGGTATGCCGAGTAAATTGATACCCAACATGTCACGCTTCAAAATTGCGCCCGCTAGTGGAATGGCGTCAAACTTTTAGCCTCAAAAATCTCCATAAGCGACATTTAAAAAATTCTACAGGTTGCATTATTGCTCTCGCTCTACCGATCGTGGCGATACCTCACATATGTGGTTTGACCACCGTTTTCATATGCGGGCGCTACTCACGTATGCGCTCGCTTCTGTGCGCAAGCTCGTCGTAACGGGGTGTTTTTAAAAAAAATTTTTTTTTTCTTATTTATTTTAATTTATTTTATTTATTTTTACACTTTTTAAAAAATAAAATAAAATGGATCACTTTTATTCCTATTACAAGGAATGTAAACATCCCTTGTAATAGAAAAAAGCATGACAGGTCCTCTTAAATATGAGATCTGGGGTCAAAAGGTCCTCAGATCTCATATTTGGGCTAAAATGCAAAAAAAAAAAAAAAAAAAAGAAAATCTGACATTTAAAAAAAATATATACCTTTAAGAGGTATGGGCGGAAGTGACGTTTTGACGTCGCTTCCGCCCTCCTATGGTATAGAGACGAGTGGGGGCCATCTTAGCCTCACTTGTCTCTATGCCCAGCAGACGGAAGGACCCGATCGCCTCCGCCGCTACCGACGGCTCCGGTAAGCGGCGGAAGGTGCGGGAGGGCGGCGGGAGGGGGGTGGCACCTCTCCCGCCGCCGATAGCGGTGATCTCGCGGCGAATCCGCCGCGGAGACCACCGTTATCGTACAGCCGACCGCAGCCTGAAGAGATGGATATCTCGGTTGTGGCAGCAGCTGCTGCCGTTACCGAGATATCCCTCTTCGAAAAATGGACGTACATCGTCGTGCGGCGGTCGGCAAGTGGTTAAATAAGAGGAATTAATAGGCAGGGGAGTCCACTGCAAAAGTAAAAAGCTTCTTTAAAGCTTTAGTAATGCCAGAAATCCAGTAGCTCCCTGAAACCACCAGAATGGGGGTTCCCTCCGTAGAAGCTCCTTTAGAGACTGTACAGGAGGGACTTCCAAACAGGAGAGGCTTGAACCTGCTGGGGCGAATGCGGTAGAGGCTTATTCATCTGTAACAGGAAAACCCTGTCCATCCAACCTGTCAGGCGAGGATAAAAAAAGAGAATGCAGCGGGGGGGGGGGGGGGGGGGGGGGGGGGTCTCCCCTTCAAATTTATAGTTAATCCAATCCTGTCATGATGTGGGGGCGGAGTCACAACCCAGTGTGTGCTGCCATGAAGGCATCAGGAAAGTAGATTTATATCTTTTGAGGCTGTTGAGGACTATATTTAAATGAAATTGTTTTGTGTTTTTAGACATGCACATTACCTTAATGCAACTCTCTATGTGAGCCCTTAGGATTCCTCCAGCCCTTAGAAAGGCAATCAGTGAAAGGCAATTCAAGGCAAATTTGCTGTAGTCATTTAATACAGACATAGAGTATTGAAGCAACATGTTAACTCTTTGTGGATAAACGACAGGATATCAAACTTTGTCAGTAACGCTTTTTTATTTACATTTTCTGTATTTTTATTTTATACCTTTATCTATGAAAAATGATGCATTGTTTTATATTGTGAGCCATTTTAATATGCCTTTAAATTACAAACAGATTTGCTGAAGTTGCATTAATGTAAAATCTGGCTTTTTTTTTTTTGTTTGCTTTTGTGGATTTCTTAATATTTTATCATTTCTACTGTTTACCCCCTATATACAGCCCTTTCCATTGCATCAGGCTTATCTGAGTACTCTAAATGAGCAGGATAGTTGGTACAGTCATAGTGGCCGCTTGTCCTGACATATTCCAAGAAGTCTGCAGACATCGGGAAGGAAACATTGTCTGCTAATAACACCGTTCCTTTTCTGAGGACGCAACATTCCTGTAGAGGATAAATGATAAATTAGTTAAAGTGAAACTATGGGCAAAACCAAAAATGACATATATGATGCAGTCTGTCACTGGCGATAAAACCGTAGGTTTTGTTTTTCAACATTCCCTCTGTAACAGTTTTACTATATGTGTTGAGAACAGCCATTTAACACTGACAGGGGTGCTTACAATGATCTGCTTTTATTGATGTAAAACCTTAACCCTTAAAGAAATAAAATCTGTTGATTAACTGCTTAAAAAATGTTAGCTGTAAAAAGAAATTATTTGTTAGTCACTTATGTAAAGTTTATCTAAATTTACTTGTCTATCTAACAACTCCACAGGTTGACAATGCTACTGTCCAAGGGTGACTACATTGTTTCTTCAATGCAACAGTGGAACAGTGGTAGCCACACTAAGACAGGGGGTGCGTTACTGGCTAGATCACAAAGAAAAACAAAGACTAAAAATAAAACTAATACAGCCACCACATCTTAGGAATGGTAAGCTGCAATATAAAACATATTTGTTTTTGAATTTATGATTTTGAGCAACTATGTGTCAAAAAAATATATAGAACTGGATGGGACTCCAATTGTGCCTCTGAGGAGTATGAACAAATGAAATACAATAATAAACTTATGAAAAAATAGACAATCTCATTTACTATAAAAACATGTTCTTGAGTTTAGATACACTTTAAAGTATCCACAGTGACTGCAAACCTTTTTTTTTTTTTTATATTCTTTATTTATATTCAAAGGAGGTCAAAGTATTACATTACATATCCTTATATGTTCACATACATACATTAAGCAATTCCCAGTCAATCTTCCTTTAAACAGGATATTCATATCTCTCTGTTTTTAGTAGCTGAAAACTTTATAATAAACCTTCTACTACTGTTCTGTCACCTACCCTGGTTTTCTTTCGTCTCCTATACGATTAGGTGGGGTTCATTCCTCCTTTTATTTTTATATTTTCCCCTGTCCCCCCCCCCCCCCAAAAAGGATTTATTCATTTTCCTCCACTCCATAACTCTTCTCCTCTCCTATCTCCCTCCCCTGAGGGGGGTCAGGGACCTCCATATTGTTATTTTATTGTTCGCTTCCAATACATAGCGAATTCCTTATCCTTCCCTATTCCCCATCAGTCTCCTCCCTTCTTCTGAAAAGACAAAAGCATTCCATACTGTCCAGACCCTGACGTATTGCTCGTTCCTATCCTGGGCCGAATATACCAGATCTTCTATGGCCCCCACCATTCTAACCTTATTTAACCACATTGCTATCATAGGTGGCTTAGAGTCTTTCCAGCATCGGGCGATACACGCCTTGGCCTCATTAACCAGGTGGCATAGTACCAAGTTCATATATGTCAGTATTGGGATATGTGAGAGGTGCAACAGGAAGAGGGCCGGATCATCCAATTTTGGGTATTCGGTACATTTTTGAGCAATCTTTTGCACTTCCCTCCAGTATTGTCTGATCCTAGGACAAGTCCAAAATATATGATATAAAGTCCCCTGTCCCCTGTTGCATCTCCAACATTGATCTGAGGCTTCAGGGAAGAACCTCTGAAGCTTCGACGGGGTGTAATACCACCTCATCAACAGCTTATAATTTAATTCCTGAGTTCCGGTACAGACTGATGAATTTAGTGAGAGGTATATCATCCTCTGGCGTTGGTCTGGTGTGAATGTCCTATTAAGATGCCTTTCCCACTTTACGAATCCTGGCATCTCATAGTTATCTGGGAGGACAGTGAGCATTGTGTATATCTTTGATATCGTTCGAGAGAGGGGCTCCTTCTCTTCACAGTATACAGGAATCAGACTGCAGAAAGTGTGATGCCTGGGTGTAGCCTTTTTCCCAAAGTCTCCTAAAGGCCTTTCTCTCCATCCATGGTCCAAAGCTAGGGTTACCCAGTATCGTAAATAGTGGGGATTGTATTGACGAAAATTTAGGGTTCTGACTAATTCTGAGCCCTATTCGCAATGTCGGGCCTATAAGGGGATGCTTTTTCAGAAACTCCGGTAATACTGCATAGCGCCAAATCGCTCTTCGTAGGGGTACTGTACTCAATTCTTGTTCTAGTTCTGTCCACAGTTTAAATTCTGTGTGCCTACACCAATCAATAATCCTACCAATATGGACTGCCTTATAATATTTAAATAAGTCTGGAACTGCTAGGCCTCCATCTCTTTTTGAAATAATCATCCGACTTCTACTGATCCTTGGTCGCTTACTTGACCAAATAAATTTAGTAAAAAGCGTGTCTACTTGGAATTACAGCGGCCAAACCATGGATGCAATCCATGTTGCCATTTCTCTAATAAGGTTCTATCTACCTTAAGCAACGGTGGAAGTTCATCTTAAAGGTCTCCTCTATCTTTACTGAGATACGTGTGCCCAGATATTTTAAGGCCGTCCCTACCCATTTAAGTTAAAATTAGGTTGTAGGATTTGTTGTTTCTCCGAGGGAAGAGCTAGCACCATTGCCTCTGATTTCACGTAGTTGATTTTAAAGTTCGCTAATGCTCCATATTCTTCAACTTCCTTCATTAAATTTGGCAATGAGACGTGTGGGCTGGCTAGGGAGGACAACAGATCATCTGCGTATGCAGATATTTTATAGTTGCTGTCCCCTATTTGGAGACCTCCAATATCTGGATTTAGCCTAATTTTATTCAGCAATGGTTCTAACGATAGGGCAAATAACATGGGAGAGAGTGGGCATCCTTGACGCGTTCCATTTGATATTTTAATCGGCTCCGAGACTACCCCATTAACTTTAACTAGGGCCTGAGGGGAAGTGTATACTCCAGATATCCATTTCAACATATGCTCTCCCAAACCCATATGCCTCAATACTTCAAACATGTAAACCTAAGATGTACAATACTTCAACACTTTTTATTGTTTCTCTTTGGACAATAAACAGTTTCTTGATATATAGAAAGGGCTTGGTTTGGGACTTTTGAGTGAGGCTAACTGAGCATACTCCTCCATCCCTGTTAATTCATAAAAAAAAGCAAAAAAGGGGTGAGGGTTGGGACTTTGAATGAGATATGTGTTTACACAAATGAAAATTAATAGATAATATTGCATAACTTTATTCATGAATTACACATAAAACATAATACATTCAGGGGCGGACTGACCATTGGCCCACTCGGGCACTGCCCGAGGGCCCCGGGCCACTAGGGGGCCCCATCAGGGTTGCCAGCCTCAGTAAAACCAGGGACAGTATGTAAAAATCTGTGTTTTTTTTTTTTTTGCATCTGTTTCTGAAATATCCCTTACCGACATCCTTTTGGTCTAAAAATCCAGAGATTATAGCTGCCCCACCTCTCCAGTACCTTCTCAGCCAATAGAAACATGTCTGTGTATACTGTGTGTACATGTATGTGTATACTGTGTGATTGTATACTGTGTGGCCCCATAATCTCTGATTGCCTGGGGGCCCCATAATCTCCTATTGCCTGGGGGCCCCATGAGTTGTCAGTCCGCCCCTGAATACATTACAGATATGATAAGCTGATGTAATTTTTGCGCATGGTGGATAAGATCCATATGCTATATTATATATGATATAAACGCATAGTTAAACTGCATAAAAATCTTGATGCATTTTGTGGATATAGTTCAGGCTGAACGGATCCGTGATGATCCTCCCCGTGAACATCCCCGCTGAGTAGGAAGATGACAGGTCCATCTCTGCACACTGTTACAGGGACGGACCTGTCAGAGTGCCGCTTTCCCCTATGGGAGATCAAATGAGTCCGTCGTCACCCGATCCGCAGATGGATGGAAAAGTAGGTTTTTTTCTCCGTCACAGTTTTTCGGATCGGAGCGGGTCAGATGTCAGCGGACATGTCACCGCTGACATCCAACGCTCCATAGACCTCTATGGAGCATCCGTTCATGTCCGTCTAAAAAACTGACAGGCGGACTTGAACAGAACAGCCATGGGAAAGAGGCCTTAGGAACCTTTCACACTAGCGGACTGATTAGGTCCATCTGTCAGTTTTTCAGGCAGACCCAAACGGCTCTCCAGTCTTTTCTGTGGAGTGGCGGGTGTCAACTAACATGTGTCTGTTGAAACCCGCGGACATCCAATCCAATTTAATTCTGCTAAAAACAGATGGGGATTTACACTGACAGGCAGACCTGAACGGACAGTCCGTGTGAAAGAGGCCTTCCAAGTCTTACTTCCCTTCGGTTTTCTCATTAGTTGCTTTAGTTCCTAATTTTTTGACAGGATTGGTCTGTCACTATCTCAGGATATTTGCACTGAATTACTCTTTACTTTTCTTGGCTTGAGGTACTTTTTTTAACGTCCTTTCTCACACTGATCCTACCAGTATATAGGCCCAATTGTTAGTAACACCTTGGACTCATCATTCATCACATGCATTTTTTTTCATTTATTTAGATATTGGAGCTGTTCCCAAGCACCATCATGCATCTCACTATGGACACTTTTCCTCCCCTTCCTGCCCTTGGGTGAGGTGTTCTCCGCCTTGGCTGCCTGCGGATTTACGTCCCCTCAGCTCCCGGTGGGGACATTATTCGGCTTTCCCTAACTTTCAGATCTCAGTTTTCTGGAGCTGATATGTAAGTAAATTTGGGGGTGTTTGGTTCCATGCCTCTCCCTTTATCCTTATTATATTTATTTGAGTAATTTGTAAATTTTTTTTATATTTTTTGTAGATATGCATTCTGTATTTGCTTCTGAAGTAGTGGAACTATATCCACAAAACGCTTTCAAGATTTTCATGCAGTTTAACTATGCGTTTATATCATATCTCACATATGGATTTTATCCACCATGTGCAATAATGAAATTTAGATTTTTTATTGTTGTCAACTATATGCACATCAGGTCGTCGTATCTGTATGTATTATGTTTTATGTGTAATCCATGAATAAACTTATGCAATATTATCTATTAATTTTTATTTGTGTAAACACACATCTCATTTAAAGTCCCAACCTTCCTTCTTTTTTTCACAGTTTCTTGATTCCCGCATCATGTAATTTTAAAGAGATAAGACATTTTTTGTCAGGTAGGTGTAAAATACTTAAACATTTTATGATATTGAGGGTGCATGCACGCAGCTGGACATGGCATATGTGTGAGAGCCCAGCTCCGTGCCAGTCGTTTATAACTGATCTCAGTATACTTCAGTGTTTTTCTTATAGCTTATCTCACTTCTTCTCTTTACAGGAGAATCTGCACTATTTTTCTGTTTCCACTCGGGCCTTCCATTTCTCTACTCTCCTCACTTCACTCAGTGGTTTCACTCTTACCCCATTTCTTCACCGGATTCCCCTTTGGAATGCCGATTCTGGACCTGAATTATATTCGGCATGTACAGATCTCTCTATTGTAATCTATGATGGCTCATCCTCCCGCTACATGGCCATAGTTCTCATACACAATGTCCAGGGCCTAAGCTCACTGGTAAAAAGATGAAAAGCCTTCCAGCACTACCATTCCTCCTCCAATATTCCACTGCTCCATTCTAGCAAAATTATCAATGCCGCTTGGTCGGACAACTGACCTCCTTTAGCGGTTTGCACCTCCTTCCGCAGACCCACATGTCACACCTCCTAGAGATTGAAGGACTCCCTCTTAGGTAACCCCTCTGTGTGCTTTGACATTGAACTGCAAACAAAAGAGTTCTTTGACCATAAAGACCATTCTGAAACTACTTCTCTCAGTAATTGTGCAGCTCATAAGGCCATAATCCCAGAGACCATTATTAAAATAGTATCTAGACTGAAGAACTCCACTCAGGAACAAAGCAAACAAAAAGGAACAAATCCTGGAGGGGCCTTCTCGAAGCACACAGCCTATAATAAGGCTTACCTGTAGGTACTGTAATTATCTCTTAAACTTGCACCGTTTAAGAGATATTTACTGTATAAGCCACCGACGACGTCATCGGAGCATGCGCTCTGAAGGAACGGCCACCAGTGCCATTTCTTCAGAGCCCTGTGCCATGACCAACGGCTCCCGTTTACCTGTGCAGGAGTGACGTCACGTGGCCATGAGCAGTCACACAGCTGGAGTCAGCAAACCCGGAAAGGAAGACGGGCAAAGTTGGATGCAGCCTCCAGAGGTGAAAACAAGGGCTTCGTTGTACTAGCGCATTATGCCTTTACTTTGCAGGTCAGCAAAAAAAAAAAAAAAGAGGCAGCATTTACTTCCTTTTTAAGTGGTTTCAATTGGTGTTTTTAATCCGTTTGTGCTGAACTGTATTAGATTGTGTTGGCAATGACAAATTAACACATATTCTAAAATCTCATACAATATGCATTAACACACATGCACTAACGCGATGCACTGCTATGTGTTAAGGGCAGCCCAATAACGTTAAATGACCTGGTAGTGCACTTTAATGCATAAAAAAACCCCCAGGAATGACCCCATTTTTTAAAGCAGTGCACCACAGTGCATAACATGTGCGCTGTGGTGTGTTAGCCCTTGTACACACGGTCGGAGAATCCGTCGGAATGTGTCCTATCGGACCGTGTTGTCGGATAATCCGACTGTGTGTGGTATGCATCAGACTGATTCCGTCGGAATATCAGTTGGACCCAATTTTCCAACTTGTTGGAAATATTTTCCGACAAACTGGTCCGATCGGACATACTCCGATCATGTGTAGAGAATTTTGATCGGACCAAGTGCCACGCATGCTCAGATCAAATTCCTACATCAAAGCTATTGGCTACTAGTCTGAATGTAGTCCCATCGTAACGAAATGACATCATCACGTTCTGAAAGATCGGATTTTTCGACAACTTTGTCCGACCGTGTGTATGCAACAGTTTCGGACAAGATCCGACGGACAAAATCCGACGGATTTGGTTGTCGAAATCTCCGACTGTGTGTACAGGGGCTTACAGTGTCCGTGCATTGCCTAATAGTTCATTGGGGGCTATTCTAAATGAATGTAATTCTAAAAAGTGCAACACATTAATGCAAATGAGCTCCTATTCTTCTTGCCCTCCTGCTAAATGAAAATATCTGTGTATACTTATATGATGGAAAATGAAGAGCTGTTGTAATCAATATATATAACCAATAAATACTTTTACAAATTTCAAGGCCACAGATGGCAAGTAATATCATTCTATTGCATGAGACTCTTTAAAAGTGTTTTAATAATATTCAGTGGTGGTCATCTTCATAGAAAAATACCACTATATTTAATTTAGAAAACTCACAACCCCAGCACATTGTTAGCTAGAAAACTAGTCACCGGCCCTTTAAATTGGTTGTAAACCCTTACAACCAACTTTGACCCAAAGTTTAGGAGATATTTGCCGAAAGACAGGCACCGCACAGGCGCACTGAGCGTGCAGCAGGCAAAGGAGGTTTGCCGCGAGTGGTGGCTCCCTTCCGCATGTGCGGGAGTGACATCATTGCGGCTTCGCCGAATGACAGCGGCGGAGCGGCGAGACCCATCGAGAAGATGTATGCGCCGTACTACAGGGGACAGCGGTGACTTCGCTGGCTCCTGTGCCAGGTAAGTGATACATAATGGACTACTATGCAATGCATAGTAGTTCATTATGCTTTACCTTTGCAGGGAATGAAAGCGGAAGTAAACTCATCAGGGTTTACTTCCTCTTTAATCCAGCCCTGCCAAAACCATGACTGCAGAAGCCGATTTAGAACCCACAGTTGATTGTAAGGACATTTTTTAATTTCTACTTTAAACTCTACACCTCTCCTGAATCATTTTCAGCAGCCCAGACTGAAGATATCTTTCAAGACCTCCCTCTTCCCCAAATAGGGCATGCTCATGTAGAACTAATGGATGGTAATTTTATGGAGGGCGAGATAATGATGGCTATCAAAAGCCTTAATCCATCCACAGCACCGGGTCCAGACCGTTTAAATTTCTAAAATTCTGACCCCTCACTTACACTCCTTTTTAATGATTTGCAAAAAGGTAGTCTCCTGCCACCATATGAAAATAACACCTTCATCCATGTCATTCCCAAAACAGGTAAGGCTCATGAGGACTGCACAAACTACCGCTCAATCTAATTAATAAATGTAGATCTCAGAATAATGATGATGATATAAGCATTCTGTCTGAACACTTTTATCTCCAACTACATTCATCCAGATCAAGTAGGGTTCGTCCTCAGTAGACCAAACTAGATGGCTAATAGACTTTAGATCCACCGTGAAATCTAACTAGGATGGGCAGGTGAGATGAAAGGATATGCTGTTATTCCTAGACCTGCATAAGGTCCTCGACTCTCTCTCTCTCCTGTGACTACCCTTTTTTAACTTTAGAATGGTATGGATTTGGCACAAGCTTCCTGACTACCCTAAAAGCTAAGCTGAACCCACAGCCCTATTTTCAGTTAAGGTGTATAGTTCCCAAACCATTACTATACTTAGCGGTACAAGACAGGGCTGCCCCCCAACTCCACTATTCATATTAGCCTTGGAGCCCCTGCCTGTTAAGATTAGAAGCACATCAGATATCCAGGGGATATATTGTGGAGATCAGGAGCACAAATGTGCCCTATTTGCGGACAATGTTTTAATGCTCCTTCCGTCTTCAGTTACATCGATACCTAATCAATATAGGGTTCTGTGATGCTTCACTTCAATTTAGGGTCTTAGGGTTAACCACTCAAAATCCTTAGCGCTTAATCTGTCTTTAGAGGCCCACGCTGTCCATGCCATACAAAATTCATTCCCCTGCCCTTGGCAATCGGATGCCCTTCCCTACCTAGGTATTTTTCTAACTACATCTCTTCCCATGCTATATCAAAAGAATTTCCCACCATTTTATAAATAACTGTCGGAAGATCTTAAAAGGTGGTCAAACAATCCTCCGTCATGGTTCAGTCGACTGTATTCGATAAAATTTAATGTCCTGCCCAGAATATTATATTTGTTTCGGACTCTCCCAGTCTTGATAAATAAGTTGGACTCGAAGTTGTTTCAAGGGAAAATACTGAGATACATATGGGGGGATAAGAGACCCAAGGTGAATAAATGCACCTTATATACCCCTAAGCTAAGGGGTGGACTGGGAGTACCAAATATGATTAAATATTATCAAGCAGCTCAATTGACCCAGTTGATTTGCTTTCATATGTGTCAGTCCTGACCACTTTGGATGACCATTGAATCATCTCATTGTCCAACTAGGGAAATCAGCATTCTGATGTGGCTGAGAGCCAAGGACAGACCAATTATGATGTGCCCCACCCTGTCATGTTCGTTGAATTTATGGGATAGACTGATGACAACATACGGGTTCAAGTCTCCTCATGCCCCTATGGCCCCACTATTGGGCAATCCCGCCTTCACCCTGGGTCTCCATCCTCAAGGTTTTATTTGGTGGACCAATAAGGGTCTAATACACATTTAATCTCTTCTACAGCAATGGAATACCTATGCATGAACTTTGACAAACACACTGGTCACATTTCCAAAACATACACCATGTTGAATTCTACCTTCTTTAAGCAGTTCTATCTGAACTGTCAAAATTATATAAATGAGACTTGGGAAGTGGAAGCCTGGTGGCACTGTTGGCACAATATGCATCTAAATCGCATATCAACACTTTACTGATCTAAGCAAATTATAAAGTATTATTAAGATGGTACATGGTGCCAGTGAGAGTGGTGTCTTGTGTCGCCGGGGGCCTCCCTGCTGTGCTTTAGAGGCTGCGGAATGGAGGGCACAATGTTTCACATTTGGTGGACTTGCCCAAAAGTAAGGATGTTTCGGATCTGCACCTACAATTTCATTTATTTGCTCACTCAGGTGACTAAGTCACCTATGCAGGCACTTATGGGGTGCCCCAGTGTACTGGAATGGGCGCATAATGTACCATATGATGCTTCATTTGGCCACGTGGCCTTGGAAAACAAAAAAGAGTATAAGAAAAGAAAAAGAGAAAAAAAGAGAGAAAAGAACGAACGTAGAAAATAATGCAGTAAAGCCAACAGTAATGTAAATGCCCTATGCGCATCCGAGAGAAATAAAATTTTTGTGAATTTTATCATTTAGGTCCGCCGAAAGGCATTCATTCACCATTGTAGGAGACTTCCATGATCAGGCAATGGCAATCCTGGCCACCAGAAAAATTAACGTTACAAGCCGTCTTTTGTATCCCCCCCCCCCCCCCCCCCCCCCCGGGATACAAAAGACGGCTTGTAACGTTAATTTTTCTGGTGGCCAGGATTGCCATTGCCTGATCATGGAAGTCTCCTACAATGGTGAATGAATGCCTTTCGGCGGACCTAAATGATAAAATTCACAAAAATTTTATTTCTCTCGGATGCGCATAGGGCATTTACATTACTGTTGGCTTTACTGCATTATTTTCTACGTTCGTTCTTTTCTCTTTCTTTTTTTCTCTTTTTCTTTTCTTATACTCTTTTTTGTTTTCCAAGGCCACGTGGCCAAATGAAGCATCATATGGTACATTATGCGCCCATTCCAGTACACTGGGGATGTGCTGCGAGAGGAGGATGACGGGATGCTGTTTGTCCCCACTGCTCCCCCAAACGCAGGGCTCGAATAGAAAGGTTGGTTTCCAGTCAATGCACTGCAACATTCTTCCCACCTACTACTTCCTGAGCCAAGATGTTGGAAGGGAGAGATGAAGTTTGACTGGGCAGGAGAAGGCATATTTTTGTTGTGCACAAGTCTGGACCGTTATTAGTTCCGAACATAGTGAAATTCATATTGGCCTTATGATCTTCATGTTTGTTGAGAATTTTTTGTATCCTGATGCACAACTGTATCCTAATGTAATTAATGAGTATTACCTTTTCTACTGAAAACTCAATAAAAACCATTGAAAGAAATAAAACTCTTTACTCATTTTATTATTTTTAATAAAGAAAATATTTCCCTTACCTCGAGTAACTTAGTATCTGGCAAATATCTGTTTCCAAAATGATCAATGAACACAAAGTCAAAGTGTTCTACTCCATGCTCTGCTTTTAGCTTGGGGATGATGTATTCTGTGGAATTCTGCAATATCTTCACCTACGGAAGAGTTATATGGATTAAAATTCAGATATATGGGCAGAATCCAATTAACCCACACAGAGACCTTATCGTTATAATAACAGAGGAAAATCTACTGAAGATGTAAAGCATATGTTATTTCTTTTATGGATGTAAACCAGCGTGAATTATGGAAATGAAAATGTATCCATTATTTCTGTGGTTATGGGGAATATATTATATGCCATTATAAACCATAGTTATTAGTTACATATCCTATAAAATTTTTAGAGGTTGCAAACATTGTTCATCATCATACAGATTTAAACCCTATACAGTTTATTTATTGTTAACTAAAAACAGGCAAGTCATATTGTATTTGAAAATCTCAGTACACATATCAATGCCTATGGCCATCTGTAGAGAAAAGTTTGGTTTAATGATGACAAATAGATCATAATTACTTAGTTATTTAAAAAAATATACACATTCATTACAGACAGTGGCGTCGCTAGAGGGTGGCTTTTGGGGCTATAGCCCTGAATCTGGGGCCCATAGCTCAGAGTCTCTGCAGGGGTCCCCAAGGGGAGGGGAGGCTCTCTGGGGACTCTGATTTAAGTGGGGGGCTCTCTGGGGACCCTGATGCAAGGGGGAGGCTCTCTGGGGATCCTGATTTTAAGGGGGAGGCTCTCTAGGGACCCTGATTTTAAGGGGGAGGCTCTCTGGGGACTCTAATGTAAGGAGGGCTCTGTGGGGACCCTGATGCAAGGGGGAGGCTCTCTGGGGATCCTGATTTTTAAGGGGGAGGCTCTCTAGGGACCCTGATTTTAAGGGGGAGGCTCTCTGGGGACCCTAATGTAAGGGGGCCTCTCTGGGAACCCTGATATAAGTGGGGGCTCTCTGGGGACTCTGATGTGGGGGACCCTCTGGGGACCCTGATGTAAGTGGGGGGGGCTCTCTGGGGTATATATACACACACGTATATTACTGTATATACATGTGTATGCCCACCCAAGCGTATGACTTTCTTTACAGCGCTGCTATGGGCTCTAGCCCCAGATCTTTTGTAGACCTAGCAACCCCCCTGATTACAGATACTGTATAAACATACAAAATAAAAGCATAGTGAACATTTTGTAATGTAAAAAGCAGTACGGATAAAAGGTCACACCGCTGCAGTTAAGGCGGCTGACACTATTTCCCCTCATACCCCTCTATGGGGCAACCCTAAACGCCCGCATTTCCGATCTGTCCCGGATCCCAGTCTCTGGGCCAGATTCAGAATAGTCAAGATTGAACAGATTATGCCAGCTGGGGCTCTCCTCCCCTTTCCAGAACTTAGGGAGACGCATCGGCTCCCCTCCTGGATGCTATTCAGGTACTTACAACTAAAACATGCGACTCAATTCCCAGGGGGGATCTCGGTAGAGCCACATGTAATAGAAAGATTTCTTACCTCTCGGGGGTGGACAGAATCCTTTCCTCCCTATATCGTCGCCTGACATGGAAAGTTGGGGGGATTCACCCTTGTATCAGACTTGGAAGGGAGACATTCCCTCCCTTTCAGAAGAAGAATGGGACCTAGCCCTGCAATATTGCATTCCCAAGGGAATCTCTGCAAGAGATAGGTCCATCTAACTGAAATTTATACACAGGGCTTATTATACCCCCTAGCCAAAATATACCCCACCCAATCAGAGCTATGCCCTAAGTGTCAGCAGGCAGTTGGAACATACTACCATGTTATCTTGGACTGTCCGATTATCCAAAGCTTCTGGGAGCAGGTGCTGGTGGACATTACTGTGGTCACCGACCTTTCAGTAATGGAACCCAAGGTGCAATGGAACCCAAGGTGCTTCTCTTAGGTATAACTGGCCTAGTGACAAATTCCACGCATAAGAGTCTTTTGCCGTTTTATCTCTGTTTTTATGCCAGGAAGGTGTTGCTGCAAACTTGGAAGCTGATGTCCCCCCTACAATTACCCAGTGGCACTCACTGGTGGACTCGGTATTACCTCTCTATAAACTAACGTATATGGGGTGGAAATGCCTGAAGAAATTTGGTAAAAATTTGTGATTCATGGATAAGAGCTAGATCACTCACTGTCTAACAGTGGGAATGTAAAAGGGGTATGAGCTTTGTGCTATACCGGCACTAGTACTGAAACCGCATGGCAGTAGTGGATAATAGACATGTGCATTCGTTTTCGTCCGAATGCATTTTCATCCGAATTTCAGGTATTTTCGTTTTGATAACGAAAGCACAGAATCCGAAAAACGAAAGATCCGACATAAATAAATGCTTTATTTTCGTTTTCGTTGTTAAAACAGTTCGATATAGAATAGGAGATTCGACGTGACTCTGACAATAACAATCTGTATCTATAGAACCTGTGGTCGAATGTGCCTAACCTTACCTCTATTAGTCCAAGATTATATAGAGAAAGTATTCGACAAAGAAAAAAGATTCTGCAAGTTACTGTCTTAAAAAGTGTTTGGGGATCCAGGTCCTGCCCCAGGGGACATGTATCAATGCAAAAAAAAGTTTTAAAAACGCCTGTTTTTTCGGGAGCAGTGATTTTAATGATTAAAGTTAAATAAAAGTGTAATATTCCTTTAAATTTCGTACCTGGGGGGTGTCTATAGTATGCCTGTGAAAGGGCGTATGTTTCTGGTGCTTAGAACTGTCCCTGCACAAAGTGTCATTTATGCAGGGAAAAAAGTCCTTTAAAATCACTCACAGCTATTATGAATTGTCGGCTCCGTAATACAGAGAACACTCATTGAAGGTCATTGATAAAAATAAATAAATAAAAAAAAGCGTGGGGGTCCCCCAAATTCAATTACCAGGCCCTTCAGGTCTGGTATGGATATTAAGGGGAACCCTGCGTCAAATTTAAAAAAAATTGACGTGGGGTTCCCCCTAAATATCCATACCAGACCCTTCAGGTCTGATATGGATATTAAGGGGAACCCCGCATCAAATTTTAAATTTTTTTTACGTGGGGTCCCCCTAAAAATCCATACCAGACCCTTTATCCGAGCACGCAACCTGGCAGGCCACAGGAAAAGAGGGGGGGTGAGAGAGTGGCCCCCCCTCCCTCCTGAACCCTACCAGGCCACATGCCCTCAACATTGGGAGGATGCTTTGGGGGTCTGTGACCCCTCAAAGCACCTTGTCCCCATGTTGATGAGGACAAGGGCCTCATCCCCACAACCCTGGCCGGTGGTTGTGGGGGTCTGCGGGCGGGGGGCTTATCAGAATCTGGAAGCCCCCTTCAACAAGGGGACCCCCAGATCCCGGCCCCCCATTTGAAATGGTAAGGGGGTACAAAAGTACCCCTACCATTTCACAAAGAAAGTGTAAAAAATAGTTAAATAAGACAAACACACTTTTGAAAAATTCCTTTCCGTTACATCAGAGGGGGCCGGGGTCACCCATACGTCACTGGGGAAGCCGGGGTTTCCCCTTGCGTCAGAGGGGGGGCGGGGTCAGGTGACGGGTGGCTCCGCCCTCCGCATATAACAAACGTCAGGCCGCCGGGATCCCCGCAGTGTCTCCTCTGTGGAGACAGAAGATGGATGGATTCGCTGCGCTGGATCAGATCAGCCATCGCTGGAACCTGGAGAGATGATCATCCATCACTGGATAGCAAGAGTGGATTACCACCGCTGGAATCTTTTTTTTAATTTTTTTTTTTTTTTTTTTTTTTTTAACCACTACAATACAGGGCACTTTCACCCCCTTCCTTCCCAGCCCAATTTTCAGCTTTCATCGCTCTAGCGCTTTCAATGACAATTGTGCGCTCATGCTACACTGTACCCAAATTTAATTGTTATCATTTTGTTCGCACAAATAGAGCTTTATTTTGGTGTTATTTATTCACGACTCTGTTTTTTATTTTTTGCGATATAAGCGCAAAAAAAAAGCTTAAATTTGGGAAAAAAACTATATTTTCTTTTTTCTACTTGAAAAGAAATCCAATAAAATCAAATGTTGTCATAAATTTAAGCCAAAATGTATTCTGCTACATGTTTTTGGTAAAAAAAATTCCGTTAAGTGTATAATAATTGGTTTGTGTGATCAGGGACATATGTACGCAAATGATCATGTACATATGTGTGCAGGTGATCACGTACATATGTGTGCAGATAATCATTGGGACATGTAATTTTAGTGGGACATATGTGGGGGACATGTTTTTATTATTAGGGACATGTGTTTTTATTATTTGGGGACATGTATGTTTTGGGGACATGTGTGTTTTGGGGACATATGTGGGGACTGTGTTTGTACTGTGTGGTGTGTTGACACTAGACTGATGATCAGTGAGTAAAAAGCTGTAAAAAACAGCTCATACTCACTGATCATCAGCCGGCTGCAGCGTTCTGCTCTCCTCTCCTCAGCAATGACTTCCGTGTGAGGAGAGGAGAGCCGATTGCCTAGCAACTGGCTGTTTGTTTACATCACATGACGGCCGTGATTGGACACGGCCGTCATGTGATCAGGAGGGCCAATCACAGAGCCCTCCTGCCGATCTGAGATGTGCCGTGTCCGGGTGACACGAGCACATCGGGATCGCGTCGATGCGCGGGCGCGATCCCGCTACTTCTGAAGGACGTTCCTGAACGTCCTATCAGAAGTAGACGGCTCCCACCCGGCCAATGCATATATACGGCCGGGTGGGAGCCGTCTACTTCTGATAGGACGTGGTTAATAAAGGAATTTTTCAAAAGTGTGTTTGTCTTATTTAACCATTTTTTACACTTTCTTTGTGAAATGGTAGGGGTACTTTTGTACCCCCTTACCATTTCAAACAGGGGGGGCTGGGATATGGGGGTCCCCTTGTTAAAGGGGGCTTCCAGATTCTGATAAGCCCCCCGCCCGCAGACCCCCACAACCACCAGCCAGGGTTGTGGGGATGAAGCCCTTGTCCTCATCAACATGGGGACAAGGTGCTTTTAGGGGTCACAGACCCACAAAGCATCCTCCCAATGTTGAGGGCATGTGGCCTGGTACGGTTCAGGAGGGAGGGGAGGGCCGCTCTCTCGTCCCCCCTCTTTTCCTGTGGCCTGCCAGGTTGCGTGCTCGGATAAAGGGTCTGGTATGGATTTGTAGGGGGACCACCACGCCAATTTTTTTTTTAATTTGATGCGGGTTTCCCTAAATATCCATAACAGACCCTTCTGGTCTGGTATGGATATTAAGGGGGAACCCCATGTCAAATCTTTTTTTTTTATTTGACGCAGGGTTCCCCTTAATATCCATACCAGACCTGAAGGGCCTGGTAATTGAATTTGGGGGACCCCCACGCTTTTTTATTTATTTATTTATTTTATCAATGACTTTCAATGAGTGTTCTCTGTGTTACGGAGCTGACAATTCATTATAGCTGCGAGTGATTTTAAAGGACTTTTTTTCCTGCATAAATGACACTTTGTGCAGGGACAGTTCTAAGCACCAGAAACATGCGCCCCTTCACAGGCATACTATAGACACCCCGCAGGTATGAAATTTAAAGGAATATCACACTTTTATTGTTTTCACTTTAATCATTATTAAAATCACTGCTCCCGAAAAAACGGCCATTTTTAAAACTTTTTTTTGCATTGATACATGTCCCCTGGGGCAGGACCCGGGTCCCCAAACACTTTTTAGGACAGTAACTTGCATATTAGCCTTTAAAATTAGCACTTTAGATTTTGAACGTTGGAGTCGCATGGACTTTAATAGGGTTCTAAAGTTCACACGAAGTATGCTATATACTAGCTCCGTCGAATATTCTTTGTACATTCGACAGACACCATAAGCCTTCATAGCCCTTGTACACACGGTCGGAGAAACTGTCGGAATGAGTCTTATCGGACCGTGTCATCAGATAATCCGACTGTGTGTGATATGCATCGGACTGATTCCGTCCGAATCTCCGTCCGACCCAATTTTCCAACATGTTGGAAATATTTCCCGACCAACTGGGCCGGACGGACCTAATCCGATCATGTGTAGAGCATTTTCATCGGACCAAGTGCCATGCATGCTCAGATCAAATTCCTACATCAAAGCTATTGGCTACTAGCCTGAATGTAGTCCCATCGTAACGAAATTACGTCATCACGTTCTGAAAGATCTGATTTTTCGCCAACTTGGCCCGACCGTGTGTATGCAACAGTTTCGGACACAATCCGTCAGACTAAATCCGACGGGCAAAATCCGACGGATTTGGTTGGCAAAATCTCAGACCGTGTGTACGTGGGCAAAGACAGATTCGACCGTAATTCATGTGGATTTCCGGACGAATGCAATTTTTGAACGGAAAACTAAATAAATAAAATGAATTTCGGGAGTAACTAAATAAATTAATTTTTTGGATGAAAACGAAATTCCGAAACAAAATATTTTACTCTGCACATGTCTAGTGGATAAGTCCTTTTTTCCATGTGTAAACCCATTCAGTATGTTTTGTTTTTATTGTATTATACTATAAGTCTGCAGGCTGTACTCATTACCTGTATAACATACTGGGTTCCCATGCCCCTGTCCTACTCATGCTCGGCGACATTTTGACAGGCAAGATTGATGGTGATGACCTGTGTAGCTAACTGCATATATTGAACTATGCATAAGTTGTAATGATGCTTTATTTTACTAATAAAAAATGTTTCTGTTAAAAAAAAAAAAAAAAGCAGTACGGATATTAGTTCCGACCCATAGTAAAACTGGAGAATCCAAAACTTTTGTGGAAATACTTTTACTTTCCTATTTTCTATCTAAAATGCAAGTTGATTTTTTTAAACTTCAAATAATTTGAGAGAGAGAGAGGGTTATAAAACTCAAAGCAGCCTTTCACAGGAACGCTAAATGCTCTGTACTGGGTTTAATGTTGGTCTTCAGTGTCACTTTATACGCCAAGTGTACCTTGTCTTTAACTCCCGCAAACTCAATAATTTGTCTGGCCACATCAGCATGCGCAGGATTCATCTCTATGGTGAGCAACAGAGCTCCAGGCTTCAGTAAGCGAGCTATACGGATGGCGGAATAACCACAATAAGTGCCCAGCTCTAGAACCGTGGAGGGGTTTGTTTCTTGTAGCAGATTATCCAGGATCAGGCCTAAAATTGGAGTAACAGTAATGCAGATAGTGAATGCAATAATAAGAGGTACACATGATGCATAAATGTTAAGATAAGATAATACTTTATTGTAATTGTATACATACAAGATTTCTCAAGACATACTTTGCAACAGCAATATTAAGAAAAATAATTCAACACCTGCATACTTCCTAACAAATGCCTTCATATTCATCCTCAAATATGGCAAAAATATGAAATTATTTTAAAAAGACAAATTTTTACATGGAATTGCTAAAACTGCACTAGGTGGATTTATAGACTATACAATACAGTGTTGATCCTACATACGCATGTTTCCTATTATCCTTAAACTCATGAGTTTTGTATGCAAACTGAGCTATTACTGGAGAATGGAGAATCAGTGGTCTAGCTGTTAAATTATTAGATCATTTTGATATCACTGCAATTAAATGTTTTATGCAGTGCAAGAATCTTTTTTTCTTGGATAGTGAATTATGTATGGTTGTGCTAAAAAGAGCTTACATGCATTTCAAGTAAAATTTTAGGCATGTGCTTTGTGCCCACATATACACCCCTCACATTTTTGTAAATATTTTATTATATCTTTTAATGTAACAACACTGAAGAAAAGACACTTTGTTACAATGTAAAGTAGCGAGTGTACAGCTTTTATAACAGTGTAAATTTGCTGTCCCCTCAAAATAACTCTACACACAGCCATTAATGTCTAAACCACTGGCAACAAAAGTGAATACACCCTTAAGTGAAAATGTCCAAATTGGGCCGAATTAGCTATTTTCCCTCCCCGTGTCATGTAAGTTGTTAGTGTGACAAGGTCACAAGTGTCAATGGGGAGCAGGTGTGTTAAATGTGGTGTTATCGCTCTCACTCTTATACTGGTCACTGGAAGTTCAACATGGCACCTCATGGTAAAGAACTCTCTGAGGATCTGAAAAAGAATTGTTGCTCTACATAAAGATGACCTAGGCTATAAAAAGATTGCCAAGACCCTGAAACTGAGCTGCAGCACAGTGGCCAAGATCATACAACGGCTTAACAGGTCATGTTCCATTTAGAACAGACATATCACACTTAATCCAAGTGTAAATTGAGTAATACAATGATAATCTAAATATCAAATAATCTGTTGTATAACACCCGTGTACAACAAAGTCCAAGTGCAAATGCAGCAATAAAGTGCATAAAAAGTGTAAGGAAATATGCAAAAATGTTATAAGTGAAAATATATAAAGTATAAAAATATATAACGTTTGTGAAGATTAGAAGTGATCCTCTTCAGAAATGTTCAAATTAAATTATATAGGTAGTGAGCATCGATCACCATTCAGGTTTTCCAAATTGTGACACCGCCACCTCAGTAAAGATGAAGTCTTACCAAATTCAGTGGATCCTCTAATAGGAGAGGTCAGATGGGCATGTGGCCAGGGTATTCTCAAAGCTCTCCTACAGGATCCACTTGAGGGTAGCGATATGAATTGTACTGCTCATCTCAATGGCATCCCAATAAGACCATAATTAGATGTGAAAGGAGAAGCTCCACATAGTGTTGTCAGGGCTGGGCTCAGTCCTTCCTTCTCAGATCAGGCTGGTCAGCTGTCGGTTAATTTCCAGCTCTAATCTTTCCACAGTGACTCACCTGGTGATGATATCCTGCTTGTCAGTCCTTCTGGCTACTTAAGCTGTTCAGTCCAGATCCTCTTTGCCTTCGCCTGGTCAACATCAGAGACTCTCTCCTGTGTACCTGTGAAAGACTTGCTTGGCTGATGTCCCTTCTGGTTCCTGATCCTGCTTGCTGTTCCACTACGCTGATTCTCCAGTTTCCAAATTTCCTGGCTTGTCCTGAAGTACGCGGATCCCTGGCACCCTCCCGGTTACCAAACTCTGGCTATGTTTTGACTACGTTTGCTCTGTTTACCTTTTACTATTATTAACCACTTAAGGACCACCGCATGGCAATGTACGTTGGTGCAATGGCACCGACAGGCACAAGCACGTACATGTACGTGCTCGCCTTCCAGCGGGTGAGGGGTCTGGTCGGACCCCCTCCCGCTGGATGCGGCGGTCCATTTCGCTGCAGGAGCGATCTGGGATGAGGGGATGGCTGTTGGTTTCTGGCCGTTGGTTTCTGGCCATCCCCTCTCGATCGCTCCTGGCGAATGAGAAGCTTTCCCTGTGTATAGTAAACACAGGCAGGGAGGAAGTGATGTCATTCTCCTCGGGGTGGTCTTTTTGACCGGACTACGAGGAGAAGACAGAAAGTGAGTGTGCACCAACACTACACTGACATGTGGGCACACATAGGCACACAACCCCCCCCCATCACCCCCCCGATCGCCCCCCTCCCCCTCCCAGTCACAGTGTCACTGATTGCAGTGATCATTTATTTACTGATCACTGCATTCAGTGTCAGTTGTGACAGTAAAAACTGTCAGGGCAGTTAGTGTTAGGTCCAGGGTAGCCCCCTACCACCCCCCAATAAAGGTTTAACCCCCTGATTGCCCCTAGAGTTAACCCTTTCACCCCTTTTGCCAGTGTCACTAAGCGATCATTTTTCTGATCGTTGGATTAAAGTCACTGGTGCCGCTAAGTAGCTAGTTATTTTTTTGGTTCACCGCCAGGTTTTTATAGCGCTAGGTACCCCGATATACTACCCAATAATGGTTTTAACCCCCTGATTGCCCCTAGTTAACCCTTTCAACTCCTTTTGCCAGTGTCACTAAGCGATCGTTTTTCTGATCGCTTCATTAGTGTCACTGGTGCCGCTAAGTAGCTAGTTTTTTTTTAGGTTCACCGCCAGGTTTTTATAGCACTAGGTACCCCGATATACTACCCAATAATGGTTTTAACTCCCTGATGCCCCTAGTTAACCCTTTCACCAGCGATCACAGTATAAGTGCCACTGGTGATGCTGGTTAGCCAGTTAGTTATTTAGGTTCCCCGTCAGGTTTTTATATAGCGCCAGGGACCCCATATACTACCTAATAAAGATTTTAACCCCCTGATTGCCACTAGTTAACCCTTTCACCAGTGATCACCGTATAAGTGTTACGGGTGACTCTGGTTAGTTAGTTTACTTTTTATAGCATCAGGGCACCCACCATTTATTACCCAATAAAGGTTTAACCCCCTGATCACCCGGCGGGTGATATCAATTAGGTTTTAGGGTCAGGGTCTGCGTTGCCCCAGGCAGCGCTAGGTTAGTGCCAGTACCGCTAACACCCACGCGCAAAGCATACACCTCCCGTAGTGGTATAGAATCTGAACAGATCAATATCTGATCTGATCAGATCTATACTAGTGTCCCCAGCAGTTTAAGGTTCCAAAAAAACACATTGTTAGCGGGATCAGCCCAGATACCTGCTGGCACCTGCGTTTTGCCCCTCCGCCCAGCCCACCTAAGTGCAGTATCGATCGATCACTGTCACTTACAAAACACTAAACACATAACTGCAGCGTTCGCAGGGTCAGGCCTGATCCCTGTGATCGCTAACAGTTTTTTTTGGTAGCGTTTTATATTTAGAAGAAGGAGAAGCATCAGAATTAATTTTGGGGTGTAATTGCACTTATGCCCTTAGCATGTGTGAGCAATATATCATTTAGTGACAACTTTGTGCAAAAAAAAAAATTCTAATATTCCTGCAACTTGTGGCAGAATTTAAAATATTTCATGGACTCAGCATGCCTCTTAGTAAATAGCTTGGGGTGTCTACTTTCCAAAATGGGGTCATTTGGGGGGGGGGGGGTTTGTGCTATTTTGGCATTTTATGGCCTTCAAAACTGTGATAGGTAGTGAGGAGTGAAATCAAAAATTTGCACCCTTAGAAATCCTGAAGGCAGTAATTGGTTTTCGGGGTGCCGTACGCGGCTAGACTCCCAAAAAGTCCCACATATGGGGTATCCTCATACTCAGGAGAAGCAGCAGAATATATTTTGGGGTGCAATTCCACATATAACTATGGTATGTGTGAGCAATATATAATTTAGTGACAACTTTTTGTAAACTTTTTTTTTTTGTGTCTTTATTCAATCACTTGGGACAAAAAAGAAAATATTCAATGGTGTCAACATGCCCCTCAGCAATTTCCTTGGGGTGTCTACTTTTCAAAATTGGGTCATTTGGTGGGGTTTTGTGTTATTTTGGCATTTTATGGCCTTCGAAACTGTGATAGGTAGTGAGGAGTGAAATCAAAAATTTGTACCCTTAGAAATCCTGACGGCAGTGATTGGTTTTCGGGGTGCCGTACGTGGCTAGACTCCCAAAAAGTCCCACATATGTGGTATCCCCGTACTCAGGAGAAGCAGCAGAATATATTTTGGGGTGCAATTCCACATATAACTATGGCATGTGTGAGCAATATATCATTTAGTGACAACTTTTTGTAAACTTTTTTTTTTGTCATTATTCAATCACTTGAGACAAAAAAAAATATTCAATGGGCTCAACATGCCCCTCAGCAATTTCTTTGGGGTGTCTATTTTCCAAAATGGAGTCATTTGGGGGGGGGGGTTGTACTGCCCTGCCATTTTAGCACCTCAAGAAATGAGATAGGCAGTCATAAATTAAAAGCTGTGTAAATTCCAGAAAATGTACTCTAGTTTGTAGACGCTATAACTTTTGCGCAAACCAATAAATATACGCTTATTGACATTTTTTTTACTAAAGACATGTGGCTGAATAAATTTTGCCCTAAATGTATGACTAAAATTGAGTTTATTCGATTTTTCTTATAACAAAAAGTAGAAAATATCTTTTTTTCTCGAAATTTTCGGTCTTTTTCCATTTATATCGCAAAAAGTAAAAATCGCAGAGGCAATCAAATACCATCAAAAGAAAGCTCTATTTGTGGGAAGAAAAGGACGCAAATTTCGTTTGGATACAACATTGCATGATCGCACAATTACCAGTTAAAGCAGTGCAGTGCAAAATTGTAAAAAGACCTCTGGTCCTTAGGCTGATAATTGGTCCGGGGCTGAAGTGGTTAAACTAGTGCGATTTTTAACTGCACCTATGTCTCATTCTGATTCATGGTTTCTGAAAAGTGTAAAACCCTTCTAAACATTTTATTAAAAGTAAAAATTGCACTTACATTAAGAGGTACCATAAATCACATAATTAAAAATCACCGGCCGGCTAACAGCAAACAAATGCCCCCCACTTCCTGGAACACGTGATAATGTCAACACGTAGCTCTGCCCTATGCATTTTGTCACACGTGACGTCGTCCAAGGCACACGATTTCACAATTTAGGAAACCTGAATGGTGATGGATGCTCACTATCTATATTTATAACTGAATATTTCTGAAGAGGATCACTTTTAATCTTCACAAACTATATATATTTTTATACTTTTTATATTTTCAATTTTTGCATATTTTGTGGCACTTTTATGCACTTTATTGCTGCATTTACACTTATGCCGCGTACACACGATCAGACTATCCGGCGAACTTAGTCCCGCGGACTAGCCCACAGACGGCTGGATTGTCCGTTGGACTGCTGAGTCCGGCGGACAATTTTGAGTCAAAACTTCTTTCTAAGTTCGCCGGACTTTTGGAAAGAAAAAGACCGCTGGAGCCCACACACGGGCGGATTGTCCGGCGGACCAGAGTCTGATCGCGTGTACGCGACTTTAGACTTTATTGTGCACAGGTGTTGTACAATAGATTATTTGATATTTACATTACTATTGTATTACTCAATTTACACTTAGATTAATTTTGATTTATATGTTTTGATTATCACTGTATTATAGCACGGCTCTTTTTGACAAATTTGAATCTGTTCTATGGAAGCTATCTTGCAGCAGAGCCACTGTTTTTTTTTTATAATTTTTTATCGTGGATAGCACTATCATACAAGCGCAGTTTTGAGTTGGGACAGCATGTCAAAATTTGACATGCGTGCAGGAGCAATTTTATGGTTACAAAACATAGACAGTGTGCATTCGGATCTGTGCACCTCCTCTTGCATGCATGTCAAATTTTGGCATGCAGCTGCGTGCAGCTGTGTCCATGTAGCAGCTGAGTCGGCATTTACCTCAATAGGCTGCCTGCACACAGCTCAGGGCAGATGCAGACACAACACACGATTGTCAAAATCCTAAAAAGTAGTAAATGTATTCATGTTAGGATAATAATATGCTGGCTGTCCAGTGCACCCCTGTGCCTTTAAGGGGGGTGTGGCGCCTTCCAGGCACACCTACCCTCTGCCTATCTACTATAATGCATGTGCTTCTACTATGGAGGCTCTCAAAAATGTATAGAATTAAGACTGCGGATAATAATGGGGTGCCTTGTCTTTGCCTCTGCAGCTTACGCATGTATTTGCAAATATGTGCAAACTAAACCCTTTTTTTAATGTAAACTGATACACAGTAATTGTTTGGTTGCAGGCTGACTGACAAGTTGATCTGGGAACTTTTTTGGTTTTGTTTTACATGCTTTGCCCTTCTATGTGCTCCTTGCCGCTAAGGCTAGTTATGGGTGGGGGCAGTGGCCATTTGTTTGTACTGTTAGGATAATCATGTACTATAAAAGTTGTAGTGTTGTTTCACTGTTGCAGAGAGCTATCCTTACTTCCCATCTTGGAGAATACACAGAAAGTAATGGGGAATCTCTCTAAAAGGAGCAAAGATCAGTAAAATCAAGACAGAGATTATAATCTTCACCCCTCCACCAAAACCTAAAAAAACAATACATGCTTTGGTTGAAGTTGGGCTTTAACACATGCTGTCTCACGTGTAATTTTAGTTTCAAATATAGCTACCGTATATACTCGAGTATAAGCCGAGATTTTCAGCCTCTTTTTTGAGGCTGAAAGTGCCCCCCTCGGCTTATACTCGAGTCATCGCCGTCTGACTGCTCGATCAGCGTATCGAGCAGACAGACGGCGGACATACTACAATTCGAAAGCCGCGCCTCCGCCTCCGCCTGTGATAGGCGGAACACTGAATTTCCCAGCAGCCTGTGTTCCGCCTATCACGGACATCGTCTCATCCTCGTCCGTAGTACGAGGATGAGACGATGTCCGTGATAGGCGGAACACAGGCTGCTGGGAAATTCAGTGTTCCGCCTATCACAGGCGAAGGCGGGGGCGCGGCTTTTGAATTTTAGAATGGCCGCCGAGGCGCCGACGAAGAGCGGCGATCCTGGCAAGGCACGGGACGGAGGCAAGGCAAGGCACGGCACGGGACGGGACGGAGGCAAGGCACGACACGGGACGGAGGCAAGGAGGCAAGGCACGGCACGGGACGGAGGCAAGGAGGCAAGGCACGGCACGGGACGGAGGCAAGGAGGCAAGGCACGGGACGGAGGCTCGGGACACAGGCTCGGGACACAGGTAGGCTGGACACACACACACACACACACACACACACACACACACACACACACACACATGGACACACACACACAGGGATGGATGGATGGAGACACACACACACAGGGATGGATGGATGGATGGAGACACACACACACAGGGATGGATGGATGGATGGAGACACACACACACAGGGATGGATGGATGGATGGAGACACACACACACAGGGATGGATGGATGGATGGAGACACACACACACAGGGATGGATGGATGGATGGAGACACACACACACAGGGATGGATGGATGGATGGACACACACACACACAGGGATGGATGGATGGATGGACACACACACACACAGGGATGGACGGACACACAGGGATGGACGGACACACAGGGACGGACACACACACAGGGATGGACAGGCATGTCTCACCCTCGGCTTATACACGAGTCAATAAGTTTGCCAGTTTTTTTGGGGGTAAATTGGGGGCCTCGGCTTATATTCGGGTCGGCCTATACTCGAGTATATACGGTATGTTTATATATAAACATAACTAGTAAGACAATATACCAGTACCAGTAGATCCCATTTTACTTCTAGAAATACCTTTCTCATCTCCCACATTCATGGCCCATTCCCTTTCTCTGCAATATTTATCAATATGGTCCAGCACACTCTGAGGGTTGCCATGAACTGCATTCTGCAGCACAAATTCCAGGATCCTCTTTTCCCTGGTTTCAGCCATAGATACTGCAAAGCTTCAGTTCAGTCCTGGTACCTAGACAGTTAAAATGACAGCAATGGCTAATTATCACAGATACATGTTATGCATTTTGTTGTGGTCCCTAGTGCAGACATCAGAGCATCTTGAGCATGCCTTTATGACGCAAAGGCACAACAATAGATATTATTTAAATGGAAAACATTTCTTGTAGTGTACAGGGGTCCGCAGGATGGAGGAGAGGAGTCAGTAGGGAAGGGTACAGGGGTCATCAGGTCAGAGGACAGGAGTCAGCAGTGCCAGGTACAGGGGTCAGCAGGACAGGAGTTAGAAGGGCAGGGTACAGGGGTCAGCAGGACAGAGGACAGGAATCAGTAGGGCAGGGTACAGGGGGTCAGTGGGACAGGAGTTTGTAGGGCAGATGCACAGGGCTCAGCAAGCCCGAGGACAGGAGTTTGTGGGGTAGGGTACAGGGATCAGCAGGACAGAGGACAGGAGTCATTAGGGAAGGGTACAGGGGTCAGCAGGACAGAGGACAGAAGTCAGTAGGTAAGGGTACAGGGGTCAGCAGGATAGAGGACAGGGGTCAGTAGGGAAGTGTACAGGGGGAGTCAGTAGGGCAGGATACAGGGGGTCAAATCCCCCCATTCTTTCTCTTAATGTAAATCCCCCCACCTCCTCCTAGCACAACCCCCCCCATTCCTCCTCCTAACAAAAATATCCCCCTTCCCCCACAATTAACCTTCACTGCGCAAATAGCCCCCCCCCCCACTCCACAAACCTCTCCAACTCCTGTCATACCAGCACTCCTCCATACAGTACATGACACTGGCCGAATCCATAGATCAGATTGTACACTGTATGATTACCAACCCCCATCCACATTTTCTGCTGCCAGAAGATGAATAGCTCTTGGAGGAAATAGGGGATGCTAATCATACCGTGTACCATCCAATCTATGGATTCAGTGTGAACTGCCATATGAGGATCGTTGGAATGACAAGAGAGAGAGAGCACAGCCGCTGCCACGTCTCTCAGCAGCCAGGTATGCTATCCATGGGGAAGGGCATATCATGAAATCAGTGGGCCTGTGTGCAAGTGCAAAATAGGGCCCAAGGGGGTGAAAAGTGGATGTGGTTTATTTGCGCTAAATATTGGGCTTAAAGGAGTTGTGGTTACACAGAAAAACAAAGGATAATACGGTTCATTCTGAATATTACTAGTAAACAAACTCATATAGTGTTGAATGGGAATAAACATACTGTAGAGTATAAATAGTATTAATGACCACAATGGGCTGTTACAGTCTGTAATGTCCATGAAGTATAAGGTAAAATAATTAAAATAATTAAAAATAAACTGTCCTTAGGGGGCTGTCAGTTCCGAGTAGAAATGTAAACAGTGCTCTGAAAAAGACAAATGGAAGAGGAATGGCGCCTTCTAAGTACAGTAAAATGGTAAATTAATAAAATTTTAAAAATCAATACGCTCAAAAAAGTCATAGATGGGCATAGTAATAATATCAGCACCCGCTAGTCGCCTGAACAAAGGGACACGCATGTCCCGAAGGTGAGATCCTCCCCGCTAACCCAGACAGCTGATGGCCTCTCCTCTCTGACGGCGACTAGCGGATGCTGATATTATTACTATGCCCATCTATGAACCACTTTTGTGAGTGTATTGATTTTAAAATTTTATTAAAATTTACAGTTTTACTGCACTTAGAAGGCGCCATTCCTCTTCCATTTGTGGTTACATAGAGTCTGAGATTTCCTACAAAGTGCAGAATGCGGTAATGTTAAATAGGGAATGTACAGTGTGAAGTGTATGGCAGTGTGTAGTATGTGCAAGAGAGGAGTGCATATTGTATGCAAGTGGGTAGTATGTGTAGGATGGTGTCCGTTCTTAATTTTTTGCAATTTTATTCTTTTCTTTTAAATTTTTCTGTTTTATTTTCAAAATGCTTTTTGGGCGGTAGTGGATGGTGTCAGTAGAGCAATGCACAATGTCAGAATTTTTTTTTATTATTTTTTTTTTTTACACAGTGCTTTGGTGGGGGGGGGGGGGGGGGAGTGGACAGTTGGACAGTGTCAGTAGGGCAGTGGAAGGTGTCAGTAGTTTTTAGTGGATGGTGTAAGCAGGGCAGTGAGTGTAGAGCAGATGTGTCAGTATTTTTTTTTTTTTTATATAATTTTTTTTTACAATTTTATTTTCACAATAATATTTCTTGGGTGGAGGCACTGGGCGGTGTCGGTAGGACAGGGGACAGTGTCAGTAAGTTTTATTTTTATTTAATTAAATTTTTTTACAATTTTCTTTTATTATTTCATACAATTTTTAAAACTTTTTTTTTAATATCAGCTCTGATGAGGGGCTTTGGTGAGATATCAGGGGTCTAAACAGACCCCCTGACATCTCCCTTTTGGGACAGGGAAAGGGACTGGGACATCGATTCCCCAGTCCCTTTCCCTGCAGCCTCAGCTGCACTGAAGATGAATGAACAGGGGAAAAAGGCTGGGAGTAGAAAAAAAACACAGAGACAAACTTTTATAACATGATAGTGGGAGCCAGTGCCCAGACAAGGTCGCCCAGTGCCCAGGGCGAAGATGTCAAACTGGTGGAGTAGGGCGTGGGATGCAGTTTGTAGTGAGACGTGCAGCACGCCTTATTGAAACATATGTAACATATTCATTTAATAGCAGTAGACATGTCATCCTATCCAATAGTAAAATATTGGGGTAACAGTGATGTGGAAAGAAATGCATCAGTTTTAGCAAAAATGCCTCCGTGTTGTCACTGGAAGGAAAAGATGCCCCTGCATCTGTGGTGTAAGTCTAAAGTGGGGTACACACTATACGTAAATTGGGCAAACGATTTTCCTTGTTGTTTCACAGCAAATCGGAACCGATGACCAAAAATGTGTGTGAAAACTTTCGTATGACAAAGGCTTTTTTTGTTGTTCTATTCATGTGCAGTCTTTCTTTTCTTATTTTACTTGTATGAAAATCATATAAAACTGGTACACATTAAATGAAAACCGTTCATTCTGTTGCCATACGAGAGTTGGAGTTTGTCCCTTTGGGAATTTTCATATGAGAATTTGGTATCGGCTTTTGAAAGTTGTGTACACACTATATGAAAATCGTGCGAAATTTCTTTGGACGAAAATGTTCGCCCTATTATCTTATAGTATGTACAAGCCTTTAACAACGTCAGTATATAACAGCTATGTGACACACTGTGAAAGAGCCACAATAGAGCAGCTGCTGACTGTGCTGACCGTGTGATTTTCATAATGCTGATGATCATGAGACACAAACAGATCCTAATTTACACTTGGGTTTGCAGCTGCGTTCATCTGATAGCAACAAAAGAGATAAAAAAAAAATATAACGATACAGTGTACATAAAATGTAAAATAATAAATAACAAAATAAAATGTAAACATTTTTTTTGAAGCCCCCATCCACCCCATGCTCATGCGCAATTGTGAACGTGCACCTTGGTCTCGCACGCATGTGTAAACGGTGACAAACCTGCAGTTAGTTTTGAGACGGGGCCAGAGGTGGGGTCGAGGATGGGGTTGCAGGTGGCTCTATCAGTTAGGTTGTACAGGGCCCCATAATTTCAAACAGCAGCCCTGCTGTCACCTGTGCATTGCTTGACCAGACCTGCCTGTTTCTTCGATGAAGAGCATCAATAGGGATGAGCTCCAGTGTGTTTGCATGCTCCATGTGCAGAGCCCGCCAGGAAGTCGGCGCAGCACTGCGCTAATCAAAGGCAGTGAGACATTGCCTGATCTCTGCAGCTGCGCATCGGGGCAATGTCTCACTGCCTGTGATTAGCACAGCGCTGCGCCGACTTTCTGGTGGGCTCTGCACATGGAGCATGTGAACACGCCTGAGCTCATCCTTAATCATCAGTTGCCTACCCTGATCTCTGGTCTGTATTGACCAATTGTATGTTTCATCATAGAGGCTGGGTTCACACTGGTACGGCACGACTGTTGTACGACTGTCACCCTACTTTGCCCTGCGACATAGGTCCTACATCGGTCCTACTTCCATCCAAATTGAATGAAGAAGATAAGATTTTGCACCGACTTTGAGAAAGTACGACTTGTCCTTTGACCAATCAAAACAATTCCAGTGTGAGATAATTCCCTTTTAGACCGGGTTCACACTGGTATGACACGACAGTCGTACGATGTGGATCTGACTTTGCCCTGCGACTTGAAGTCCAACATCCATCCGACTTCAATGAACAGGGATCCGACTTTGATCCACCAACAATACCAGGCACTGTGTCTGGTATGAGTCTTTAGGGGAAACGCCACGCCAAATAAAAATAAAAAAACAGCATGGGGTTCCCCCTCCAAGACTATACCAGGCCCTTCGGTCTGGTATAGATTTTAAGGGAAACCCCCACGCCAAAAAAAGGCATTTTTTTTTTTTTGTTGGCATGGAGTTTCCCCTAAAGATTCATACCAGAAACAAAGTACTGTACTACTTTGTTCCGACTTTGATCCTACTTCAGCCCATTGAATATCACTGAAGTCGGATCAAAGTCGGATCATGGTCCTAACTGATCCAACTTTGGGAGGCGACTTGTGCTCTGATGATCATGAAGAGAAACCCCAGCCAAAAAAGCAAAAACGGCATGGGTTTGTTTCCCCTCCAGGACCATACCAGGCCCTTCAGTCAAAAAAAACAGCATGGAGTCCCCCCCAAAATCCATACCAGACTCTTATCCGAGCATGCAGCCTGGCAGGTCAGTAAAGGGGTGGGGGATGAGCGAGCGCCACCCCCCCCGAACCATACCAGGCAAAATGTCTGTGAATAGCTCGTTTTTAATGACACATGTGACCCCCATTTCTATTGACTTACAATGGAAGGTGCGCTTTTGAAAAGTGCAGCAAAGATGCAGCATGCAGGACTTTTCAAAACGCAGCAATGTGTAAAGTCATATAGGATTGAAAGAGGAATAATTTTGTTGTGCTTTTGTCATACTGGAAAGGTGCGTTCTAGATTAACATGTATTCCTATTTGAACCTTACTGGGCTTTGTATATTTCTTCCAGATCTGTGCAGTAATCCAGCGGAAAGTTTTTCCTACTGGTCCTGGTCTTGTCTGAAACCCTTTTGTGCAGGCAGCATGTAGTGGGTGGAGCCTTTTGTGAGCCTCCCACATCTCTGCACCACAGTGGTGGTGTTACCACTTTTACAAGGAAGTAACAGGGATTGCAAGGTCATTAGGTGCTTTCAAAGTTGATTTTTATGCTTCGCAATTATTAAGAAATACATTTAAATTAAAGTGGCTATAAAAGCAGAAGTAAAAAAAAAAAAAACTTTCAACAGCTGCTCCCCCCAGCCCCCCTTTAAACATTTACCTGAGCCTGACCTTGATCTAGCGCTGTGCCCATCTGCAGCAACTCCCTTTCCTTCTCTCTCCTCTCACAGGAAACCCAGCAGAAGCTGGAACCATAGGCTCCTGCTGCTGTCAGGCAAAATCCTGTAAGGAGGGAGATGAGGGTAGGGCCAGGGCCAGTACAAGAGGTTAGCAGGAGGGGCGGCTGCCCTGGGCACTGTGGTATCATGTGAGGTGATGGCGGGCACCACAAAGAGTTGGGAGGTAGGGGATTTGTGTTGGAAGGGAGAAACTGGGGGGCGGCAGGGAGTAAGTATTGTTCTAGGAGGGGGAGTGCGAAGAGTGGCGATTTAGAGGGATTTGTGTAGGGACTGAGGATGGGGGGAGATTTGTGCTAGGAGGGGGGATTTGCTGCTGGGAAGGGGATATTTGTGTACTAGGAGGGGACATTTTAGTGGTAGAGGATTTGTGTTAGGAAGGGTGAATTTCTTTCGGGGGGAGGGGGCATTTAAACTGGGGGATTTGTAGGGGGGACTTCAGCAGGGCGTGGATTTGTACTTGGAGGAGGGGGAATTTATGCATGCCGATTAGTGCTCAGTGTTTTTTTGAGGGGATTTTTGCTGACACATAATTAGGGGTGGCCTGTCCATTAAGGGCACAAGGGCGCCACCTCCCCCTGTCCACTGCCGCCTCGCCTATCGATGCATCTGGCCCCTTTCAGGACACCGGACCATAGATTCCAATGCAGAGGGGCTGTTTTTTTGAAGCACCGATTAGAGCGAGAGGCTCTAATAGGCTTCAATATAGGGTGGGCTTGGGACGCAGAGCATGCGCTCTGAGCCCACCCAGATGTGTTTCAACAATGAATCAATATTCGCTGTTGTAACACTGATCCTCCTGCCAGCAAATCAGGAAGTGGGTTTTGACACCGGTCACCCGTTTGCCTGAAAGGACAGGCGATCCTATTAGACGCCTAGGAAGAGGAGGGAGGAGCCGCACATCGGAAGCCGCTGTGATGCAGAGACGACATAGGAGCCGCTGCCCTCCACCCATAGGAGCCCCGCAACCTGCCGCCCAAAGGAGCCCGCCACCCATAAGAGCTGCAACCCACCCATAGGGGCCCGAAACCCTGCCGCTGACTGCCGCCCGTAGGAGCCTGCCCACCTGCAACCAATGGGGTAAGAGCTGGGGTGAAGGGAGGTGTGTGCTGTGGTTGTTTGCCACCCCCCCAAAAACACAAGCCACCACTGCACATATAGCTCATAAATCTTGGGGGGGGGCACAGTTTGGTTTGGCATGTTGGCCCTGGGCTCTACATGACCTTGTCCCAGCAACAGCTATGGCTGTGCCGAATTGTGTTTGTCCATGGATGCACACATGGGTTTGTCCACTGTCGCTGACACTCCTGCATGAATTTCTTCAGTTTTAGATTGGACACTTTATATGGACCTTAATTTTTTGATTTAATGTGTTTATATAATTTTTTTATCACCAACTAATTAATATAATTTTTATCATTATGTGATCAATTTATTTTTATAATCACTTAATTGATTTTTCTCAATATTATTATGTTATTTGAAATTGCGTTTTATATTTGGTGGTATTTCACATAATCATGGGTGTAGGTGTTTCTTGTTATTTTTGATATCAATGTTTTTTTTAATCAGAACTGTCTTCACTGCACAACATAGTCAATTTACTAATTTATAGTAATATTTTTCATTTCACATTTTATCAAACAAATTTTTGTTTTAGTGCCCATTTGATTGCCCCCATAGCAGTAGGCTTCCTATGGGGGCACTCAGAGAAGAGAAGGAGCGGAGAGTGCCAGCAGGGAACCACAGAAGAGGAGGTTCAGGGCCGCCCTGTGTAAAACTATTAGGCTCCATGCACACTGGAGCTCATAAACTGCAGTTTATTGGAGTTTGGGCGTTTTTTTTTAAAAGCCCATAAACTCCACTCTATGTTAGCCTATGTGTCCATGCACACATGGACGTTTTTTAGCTTTAATGAGCAGTGGAGTTCATTGGCTTTTTTCTGAACGCCAGAAATCCGCGTTCAAAGTGCTGTTTTTCACCGCCAAAAAACGACAAACGCCGATAAACACGTGTTAATTAGTGTTCGGCATTTTATTTTTTCAATGCATTGTGGGAGTTTGGAATGCACTGTGGGATTTTTGGAGTGTCCTCTGTGTATTTTTATTGAAAACGCCCATAAACGCTAGTACAAAACGCTGTTAAAAGCACGTTTTTCAACCAGCGTTTTCTGCCAGCAATCTGGCGTCCAGAAAAAGCTTTTTTGAGCTTCAGTGTGCACGGAGCCTTACACAGAACAGGTAAATATAACATAATATTATTTCGGGAAATAATTAAGCTTTACAATTGCTCTAAAGTTGCTGTGCTTGGAGTTTAGCTTTAAAACAACAGTTGTTGAAAGATGACAATATGAGGGAGATTTACTAAAACTGGTACACACAGAATCTGGCGCAGCTGTGCATAGTGACCACCGACCAATCAGCTTCTAACTTCAGCTGGCTCAACTTCAGATTCTGTGTGTGCCAGTTTTAGTAAATTTCATTGACAAAGCCATGGAGACACTGCAGGGTAAGCACTGGGCACAGCACACCTTGCACTGTGTTATGTGTATACTCCTGGTACAGTGATCACAGGAATAAATGACCCTTTTTCAGGTCCAGTTGATGTTGGCTGAACAGTAATCAAAGACACTACAGCGCAGATATGTAGTGAGTTCCCGAATACGTTCCTCTCCCAGTCTACACTTCTGGTCTGACTGCCTTTCCTACAAGATTTTTCGCTAATGCATGTTAATGTTTTTACAGATTTGTAGTACACAAGCCTCTGTTTTTTTCAAGTAGAAGTCAATTATTCTTTTCAAGCATCCTATGTTTCCTGACATTTATCCCAAGTGCAGTCTTTACCATAAATCATACTCACAGTATATACAGTGTATACTTCTCAGCGCTCAGTGAGGAAGTGGCTCAAATCACATGCTATTTTTTCTATTGTTTTCTTTAGAACTGGCCAATCCGCAGCAAGAAAAATTTAAGCAATGACATTGCAAAAAACGCTCGCTATTCCTGGCAGGTTGGAAGCAGACACGTACGCCCACTGGATTTGTCCTACCTGGCAGACAAAGAATGAGATTCACAACTTATTAGTGTTCAGCACATAACATTCTGCTTCATACAAATCAGACAATTTAGTCTCCCTCACAGAATGTGTAATCAGAACTGAGATAGGCAAATAAATGAGTTTTTTTTTGTCTGCAAAATCTTGCCCTTTGATACCGGGCTGTTCTGAGCCAGGCTTTGAAAATAATTTAACTAGATTACATGTCAGGATGGCCTGCCAAACTGATTATGCTGAATAAGGGCATTAGAAAGTTTGTGGAACGTTACTGATAAAGCTGAAAACTACCATACAGGTAGCCATATATGGATTGAAATTTGTCCGGTTCAGCAGGATTCAGCCAAATTTCGATCCATGTATGACCATTCCTGTTCAAGAGGAGTAGATCTAGTGATCATTTTCTAACAAATAGGAGGACTGTCGGTATATTTTTGCTCAATCGCCACTTGAAGTCAATAGTATGCAGTGCTGATCAAGGTATTCTGGCAGCAGAAAAGTCCCCGCTGCAAGATTATAATAGCACAGTGGGAGATTCCACCATTCACGCGGGTGATTTCCCCTTTCACTTTGAATGTGTGGAGGAGGGAATTGATTCGATCTGTGGCCAGCTTTAGTTTAATATGTTTTGTGATGCACATTAATGTACTGCATTCCTGCCAACTGTCCCTCATTTTGAGGAACTATCTCTCTTTTTGAACCCCATCACTCTGCGCCTTGTGCAGCCTCAGTTATCCCTCTTTTGGTCTGATGTATGGGTATCTAGGGTTGCTGTTAGATATCACATAGCCCCACACAGCCTATCTGGGCAGCAGAGGGAAGGGCATGTGGACAGGAGGGGGAGATCAGTGTAGTGGGGGTGCAATTACAGGAGCTAATCCCCTGTAGTTTCTCCCTGCAGCATCTGAAAGCCAGCAGGAGGGTAGGAGACGTAACTGGTAGCACTGCAGGGGAAAGAGCATACAGGCTGGCCTGGGCAGCAAATATTAAATTGTGGACAGGAGAGAGTGCAATCACAGAGGGGGCAATTACTAGAACCGATCACCCGCATGGCCCTCCCTGCAGAAGCTGAAAGCTGGTAGAGAGGAGAAGCCAGCTTTTAACTGCCGCAGGGAGAGCCACACAGGGGGATTGGTTAAAGTAATTTCCCCCCTCCCATTGTGCCGATCACCTCCTCTTGTCAACGATCCATTTCCCCCTACTGCCCAGGCCCTATACAGGAGGTACGACTGTATCCTATTATCGGTGGCCCTTATTGTACTCATGTCCCAGTGTGCTGTGCGTTACTTACTTTTCACCTTTAACTTTTGATCCCTACACTGTGTGTTATTTCCTTATCACATCTACACTCATCACTTACTCCTGACCCCTGCAGTCTGTGCATTACTCGTTCTTAAGCTGGCCATAGATGGATCAAATCTCAACGGATTCAACAGGGACTGGCCAGGATTCAATCCATCTGTGGGCAGCTGGTTGTACTGAAATCGATCCATTAATCAGTTAATGGTTGCAGGAAAGTAAATTGAGCAAGAGTAGACTCAGGCTTTGTTTAAAGTGGAACTTCACTCTCTCAATTAACATTGACTACATTTTATTTGTTATACTGCTAGCATTATTGAATAGATAAGAATATATTTACTTGTTTTAACCTTTTTTTATACATTTCTTCAGTTACTTCCAGGATTCCAGGTCTGGGCAAAGGATGTCATACATCCCAGGAGTCTTCAAAAGGGGAGGAGGAATTTTCTCTGCTAAGCAAACTATTCTGCCTGCATGCCTGAGCTAAGGGCAGATGGATTCTACATGAATCATCTGCACTTATTTCCCATCAGTGCCTGCCTGGTTTTGGTACAGATTTCACGGAGTGTCTCTTCTCATTTCTCAGGTAGCTAACCTGCTGACACCAATGTAATGGACATTAACATTAGGAGCAGTCTTCATCCTACCGACAATAATATAACAGGCAGTCTTTTTCCACTAACCACTGCACAATATACAATGTGCTAAAAGTTACATAGTCATGACCATAATACTTTATATGCTCTGTTCCATGTTACATATAACTGCACCCAGTAATCAGTATTTTATGTTAGTTAATCCTGACCTCTGTGGCCTATAAACTATACAGTACATTATATAACACTGAGCACTGCACCCTATACACTATGTTATACTTTGCACAAGATTACAGGCTCCTAAAACACCTTTCCCCAGATACAAAGCAATTAAATAAATATGCAAGAAACAAAACTTGGCAAAAAAATGGCTGCAGCACTTTATTGTTTTTTTACACATTAATATCCTTCAATACTCTTTTATTATGAACCAAATTACATCATAAATTCAAATAAACATTAACAATAAACAGTTCTTTCTGCTCAGTTTTCAGAACTCGAGCAGCAGTACCACATATTTTAGATAGAAAATAACCAGTCCCCCCTAGAATACCAGGGTGACCCAACCACATAATAGTGCTTGCGACTTGGGCAGGAGGGAGAGAGCTTTTTCCTTTTTGTTTTGACCGCCGGGAAAGAGGGCAAGCCCCCTTCCCACTGTCCTTAAATAGCCTCTCCCAGTCTTCCAGAACATTCCCGAAATTCTCATTGGTTCCCACAGAAAAACCTATCCCGGCATCCTTAAAGGGGACAGGGCTCTTAAATACCCAGATAATTAAATGCTAAACCTTAAACTATTAATTAAATTGGGAAGGGGTGACCACAATATCAAGAAAGTGGGTCCATATTTTGCCCCCTATTTGACATAAGATTGCAGGCCACACCCCTCCCAAAACGCTCTTCCCCAGATACAAAGCAATTAAATAAATACGCAGAAAACAAAACTTGGCAAAAGAATGGCTGCAGCACTTTGTTTTTTTACACAATAATATCCTTTTATTTTTTTTTATCAACCAAATGACATTATAAATTAAAATAAACATCAGTTCTTTCTGCTCGGTTTTCAGAAATCCGAGCAGCAGTACCACATATTTTACATCGAAAATAACCAGTACCCACAAGCCAGACTTGACCATCAACACCAGCCCCACCCCACTGCCGCGACCATCTCAATAATGTATTGTAGGCCTAAATTGAAAATATCTACACCCACATGTGAAAAGTAGACCCCGTCTCGTCTGTACAAACCTGGGATACCACCTTCCAGATCCACATGCGGATAGGATAGTCCACCAATCATGGGCATGAACTTTTCCAAAGCTCTATTAATTCTCTTCTGCATCTTCTTCATGACCCTCCTCTGAGCCGAGGACAGCCAAGCAAGACGAGGGACAACCTCAGAAAAGACAATCGTTGTACTTGGGAAGTAACCGAAAAACTATGAAAGTCCCGTTTTATCAAAAACAACAAGTCCAGTATTTTAATATTCTCCAAATTATTACCCCTAAATGAACAACCAATATAGTATAACCTAGATAAACTCAAATAAAATTGATACCACTGAAGGCTTCTTACTTCTTTCCAATATAACTGAAAGAATTCCAGTTGTTCGGACAAATTCATAGTGTAACTTCTCTGGGCCACTCTCTCACGTGCTCAATATATAAACGAATGACCCAGAATCCATACTGTGTGCTTTAAACCTGAATAAATTAAACAAAAGGGTTAGGCCTGACATACAACTTAAAACACTTAGATTTCCACCTCCCCATCTCTATTATGGCCGATTCCTGCAAAACCCTCCAGGCCGCCTCTGAAGCTGTGCCAATTCTAAAGGAGTGCCAGGAAAAATTAAGGTTGCCCAAACTCATGTGTTATAGGCATCTCCGCAACACCACGTCAAACTTGTACTTGGTAAGGGGAGCTAAATTAGAGTGAATAAGGGATTGTCTTGCCCAGGAGGGCCTAATCCCCAGGAATTGCTGAACAGTCATCACCGGCCATACTAACCCGTTTTCATGGGCCTGCAACGAAATCCAACTACCTCTCCAATATTGGTCTGTTTTAGCCTTTTGTAGCAAAATATGCACCCCTGCGTGGTCAACTGACTTGTTGTAAGATTCCTGAACCACCTAGCTTGGGGTGAAAAACAAACCACTTTTGTAACCTCTCAAAGGCTACTAAGGATGTCAAGGGAGATTGACCTTTTGCTATCTGCTACAAAGGTCCTCCTCTTGTTACCCCTAAGTGCCTGTTTCATTAACTTGAAGAAAAAAGAAATGCCAGCTAACGTTCTCATTACATAACTGCTCAAAAAACGCTGCTGCCTTAGAAATGATAGGAACGCCAAAATAGTTCCCTCCGATGGAAGAGCAAACTTGAAGCCATTGCCATCTCCACTCGTAAAGGACAACCACAACCTCCAAGCCGCTGCATAACTCAACCAGGTCTTGGGGGCTACCGAGCCCTTAATAGCTTCTGTCACCACGGTCATATCACCTTCTACAGATTCTCCAGACATGGGAGACTCTCCTCGCCCGCCTCTGGAAGCAGCTGACGAAACCGGTCCATCTGAAACCGAGATAACGCATCGACTATGCTATTTAGAATCCCTGAAGTATACTTGGCTTTAAGCCAAATGTTACATTTAAACCACAAAAACACAATCTGCCTTAAAACGGGAGACCCGCGAAAATCTTTTTTTTTTAAAGTCAGCAGCTACAAATACTGCAGCTGCTGACTTTTAAAATAAGGACACAGCGATGTCGGCACCCGAGACCGAACTGTCCCTCGGTCCTCAGATGCTGCCGCCATTTTCGCTATGGGAATCAGGAAATGAAGCCTTGTGGCTTCACTTCCAGGTTCCCTACTGCGCATACGAGAGTTGTGCAGGGCAATCTAAATGGTCCGTGCTGTCTCTGGGACCCGTGTGTGTCCCAAAGACAGTGTGGCTGGATGGGAAGAGGCATAGACTCCTGTGGGAGTCTATGCCCGGAAGTGGGTGCAAATACCTGTCTTAGACAGGTATCTGCACCCCCCCCCCCCCGAAAGGTGCCAAATGTGACACCGGAGGGGGGAGGGTTCCGAAAATCGGAGGTTCAATTTTTATGTGAACCTCCGCTTTAAAAGAACCTGATGAGAGGCAATTCACTGCAAACATTATTCCTCTATTGTCAGTCACCGCCAAGATGCACCTATTGGCAAACTCAGTACACCACATCTCTAAGGCAACTAAAATAGGGAACAATTCGAAAAGTACCACATTCCTCGTGGCCTGACTGTTAATCCACAATTCTGGCCAACACCAATGGGTTTTCCATACAGAACCAAAACTTTTGGATCCAGCAGCATCAGTGAAAAAACTAAAATCCGGGGCAAAAACTAAATTCATCCGAAAAAAGGATCTCCCATTGTAAATCTGTAGGAAATTAGCCCAAACCAATAAATCCTCCTTGAGAGCACTGGTCAGTCTAATATGAGCGAAAGGTGACTTCAGACCCAATATGGAGAGATTGAGTCGCCGTGAAAAAACCCGCAAGTGAATGCCAGGACACCCAGGAGCGATTGCATCTCTTTCAAATGTATTTTTCTCTTCCGCAATATCAGAGCGAACAAGGAGGCGAAAAGCCGATTTTAAATCGGCTTTAGCCAATAAGGCTCCAGTATCGAAAGACCTCATTTTGATGATTGCCTCCTCAAAGGTCACGTATGAAACCAAACATAACTCCCCATCGATATAATCATTCAAAGACCTGCCCCTAGGGAAAGACAAATGATGAATGATGCGAAAGGATCCAGGCTCTCGCTTCGGCGCCATACCTAATGGTGAAATGGGAAAATTTCTGAATGGCGGATATTCAAACGGTCCCTCTACTCTTCCCTCTTTAATTTCTTCTCTTTCTTCCCTCTACACTTTCTCGCTAACCACCTGGGGATGAACCTCCACTGATTTTAAGTTACCCACTACTGAACAACCTTTCTCCGAAAAGGAGGGCAAAGGGAAACCATTGGCAAAACCGTCAATGAGAAAACATGTTTTCTCCTTGTTTGAGTACTTGACCAGCCACTGGTGCATTTTTTCCAGCCTCACTGGAGTGCAGGCTTGTTTGAAAAATATACTTCATCCCTTGACTGGTTCCCGCATTCACATTCTTCCTGAAACAGGCCTAAATTGAAAATATCTACACCCACATGTGAAAAGTAGACCCCGTCTCGTCTGTACAAACCTGGGATACCACCTTCCAGATCCACATGCGGATAGGATAGTCCACCAATCATGGGCATGAACTTTTCCAAAGCTCTATTAATTCTCTTCTGCATCTTCTTCATGACCCTCCTCTGAGCCGAGGACAGCCAAGCAAGACGAGGGACAACCTCAGAAAAGACAATCGTTGTACTTGGGAAGTAACCGAAAAACTATGAAAGTCCCGTTTTATCAAAAACAACAAGTCCAGTATTTTAATATTCTCCAAATTATTACCCCTAAATGAACAACCAATATAGTATAACCTAGATAAACTCAAATAAAATTGATACCACTGAAGGCTTCTTACTTCTTTCCAATATAACTGAAAGAATTCCAGTTGTTCGGACAAATTCATAGTGTAACTTCTCTGGGCCACTCTCTCACGTGCTCAATATATAAACGAATGACCCAGAATCCATACTGTGTGCTTTAAATCTGAATAAATTAAACAAAAGGGTTAGGCCTGACATACAACTTAAAACACTTAGATTTCCACCTCCCCATCTCTATTATGGCCGATTCCTGCAAAACCCTCCAGGCCGCCTCTGAAGCTGTGCCAATTCTAAAGGAGTGCCAGGAAAAATTAAGGTTGCCCAAACTCATGTGTTCTAGGCATCTCCGCAACACCACGTCAAACTTGTACTTGGTAAGGGGAGCTAAATTAGAGTGAATAAGGGATTGTCTTGCCCAGGAGGGCCTAATCCCCAGGAATTGCTGAACAGTCATCACCGGCCATACTAACCCGTTTTCATGGGCCTGCAACGAAATCCAACTACCTCTCCAATATTGGTCTGTTTTAGCCTTTTGTAGCAAAATATGCACCCCTGCGTGGTCAACTGACTTGTTGTAAGATTCCTGAACCACCTAGCTTGGGGTGAAAAACAAACCACTTTTGTAACCTCTCAAAGGCTACTAAGGATGTCAAGGGAGATTGACCTTTTGCTATCTGCTACAAAGGTCCTCCTCTTGTTACCCCTAAGTGCCTGTTTCATTAACTTGAAGAAAAAAGAAATGCCAGCTAACGTTCTCATTACATAACTGCTCAAAAAACGCTGCTGCCTTAGAAATGATAGGAACGCCAAAATAGTTCCCTCCGATGGAAGAGCAAACTTGAAGCCATTGCCATCTCCACTCGTAAAGGACAACCACAACCTCCAAGCCGCTGCATAACTCAACCAGGTCTTGGGGGCTACCGAGCCCTTAATAGCTTCTGTCACCACGGTCATATCACCTTCTACAGATTCTCCAGACATGGGAGACTCTCCTCGCCCGCCTCTGGAAGCAGCTGACGAAACCGGTCCATCTGAAACCGAGATAACGCATCGACTATGCTATTTAGAATCCCTGAAGTATACTTGGCTTTAAGCCAAATGTTACATTTAAACCACAAAAACACAATCTGCCTTAAAACGGGAGACCCGCGAAAATCTTTTTTTTTAAAAGTCAGCAGCTACAAATACTGCAGCTGCTGACTTTTAAAATAAGGACACAGCGATGTCGGCACCCGAGACCGAACTGTCCCTCGGTCCTCAGATGCTGCCGCCATTTTCGCTATGGGAATCAGGAAATGAAGCCTTGTGGCTTCACTTCCAGGTTCCCTACTGCGCATACGAGAGTTGTGCAGGGCAATCTAAATGGTCCGTGCTGTCTCTGGGACCCGTGTGTGTCCCAAAGACAGTGTGGCTGGATGGGAAGAGGCATAGACTCCTGTGGGAGTCTATGCCCGGAAGTGGGTGCAAATACCTGTCTTAGACAGGTATCTGCACCCCCCCCCCCCGAAAGGTGCCAAATGTGACACCGGAGGGGGGAGGGTTCCGAAAATCGGAGGTTCAATTTTTATGTGAACCTCCGCTTTAAAAGAACCTGATGAGAGGCAATTCACTGCAAACATTATTCCTCTATTGTCAGTCACCGCCAAGATGCACCTATTGGCAAACTCAGTACACCACATCTCTAAGGCAACTAAAATAGGGAACAATTCGAAAAGTACCACATTCCTCGTGGCCTGACTGTTAATCCACAATTCTGGCCAACACCAATGGGTTTTCCATACAGAACCAAAACTTTTGGATCCAGCAGCATCAGTGAAAAAACTAAAATCCGGGGCAAAAACTAAATTCATCCGAAAAAAGGATCTCCCATTGTAAATCTGTAGGAAATTAGCCCAAACCAATAAATCCTCCTTGAGAGCACTGGTCAGTCTAATATGAGCGAAAGGTGACTTCAGACCCAATATGGAGAGATTGAGTCGCCGTGAAAAAACCCGCAAGTGAATGCCAGGACACCCAGGAGCGATTGCATCTCTTTCAAATGTATTTTTCTCTTCCGCAATATCAGAGCGAACAAGGAGGCGAAAAGCCGATTTTAAATCGGCTTTAGCCAATAAGGCTCCAGTATCGAAAGACCTCATTTTGATGATTGCCTCCTCAAAGGTCACGTATGAAACCAAACATAACTCCCCATCGATATAATCATTCAAAGACCTGCCCCTAGGGAAAGACAAATGATGAATGATGCGAAAGGATCCAGGCTCTCGCTTCGGCGCCATACCTAATGGTGAAATGGGAAAATTTCTGAATGGCGGATATTCAAACGGTCCCTCTACTCTTCCCTCTTTAATTTCTTCTCTTTCTTCCCTCTACACTTTCTCGCTAACCACCTGGGGATGAACCTCCACTGATTTTAAGTTACCCACTACTGAACAACCTTTCTCCGAAAAGGAGGGCAAAGGGAAACCATTGGCAAAACCGTCAATGAGAAAACATGTTTTCTCCTTGTTTGAGTACTTGACCAGCCACTGGTGCATTTTTTCCAGCCTCACTGGAGTGCAGGCTTGTTTGAAAAATATACTTCATCCCTTGACTGGTTCCCGCATTCACATTCTTCCTGAAACACTTTGTCACTGGGTGCGGTCCAGCACAATAGGAACTTTCATGCCTGTATTTACACGCAGCATTCCACGACACTGGCTTTCGTTAACAGCAAAACAACAGCCTTTTCTATGTCGGGTTCAAAGAATTAACTGTGGTTTGCTTAGTCATGACTTGCTTCTGCGGTAAAATCAAATTGAGCCACAACCCCATGTCTTTCATCCGCCATTTAAGTGACGAGTTAATAGACAATTTTTGTCTAAAAGACTCATCGTAATAGTACCAACCTAACCCATCAAAATTTTTGTAGGCTTTCAAAATGTGGTCTAAACTGTGGTCCAAAATGTGCTGAAACAATCCCCCATACAGCTCTGGGTGCTTCCCTGCCATTACTCCACAATAAACGCAATATGCCTGCAGCCAATTGTGGAATGACCTGGGTAGTGGCCTGCACCTATCCTCCTCACTCTTCTCTTCCCCCCTCCTATCAGCCTTTACCGCAAAATCCTTATGAAAAGGAAGGAGCGAAAAGTATATCTATAAACTCACCTTTCCATATTTTCTCTTTTACTGACATTAAATGGTAGCCTAGGGGGGAAATCTTGCAAGGCATAGCATCCTTCATACAAACTTCAGGGACATTATACCTAACAGGAACAGCTGTCTGCAATGTCTCAGGACCTGGTAACTCCCTTTAATTTCCCACAGTAAAACCGGCCTCAGCCACATGCTGAGAAAACATATTAACAGGTGGAAATTCAGAAACAGCAGAAGCCGAAGGGTTTACTGCATAGGTAAGAGCTGAAGTGACAGTATTAAAGTGGTGTTGCCACCAAAAAAGAAAAAAAATAGCTTAAAATTCATTAAAAAAAAAACTAATTTGAAAAAAAAAAATTTTTACTCACCTCTAAGTGCCTGTTGCTAGGGGGTCCCTCGTAGTCTGCCTACTTCAGTGCCTGGGCTGGTGACATCACTTCCCCTTGGTGCCGCACAGTCATCGGGGACCTGGACGTGTCCCAGATGACTGTGCGGCGTATCACGGCACGCGGCGCTGCTTGTGCATGCGCAGTGGGTGCCCGGCTGTGAAGCCACAGCTGGGTGCCCACAGTAAGAATGCCGGCGCCACACGTGGAGCGGGGAACAAGGGGGGCTTCGTTCCCCCACATCACTGGACCCTGGAACAGGAAAATATTATTAAAAGTCAGCAGCTGCAGTATTTGTAGCTGCTGACTTTTAAATATTTTTTTTAGTTGGCACTCCACTTTAAGAGGAACATTTTTTGACACAAGAAACAAGGATTTTATCAGAGAGGACAGTGAATCTACTAAACCAGACAACACAATTAACTCTGCCACCATTCCCCTGCTACCGCTACGCTCCTTTTCCCCTTCAGCAACAAACAGCAACATAGCCATGCTTCACCTCCCTTGCTACCTCTCTTCTCAAGAAGCTGTCTGATAAGAGCTTCCATCCTGACACGGTAGGAGCTTTTTCCTTCTTGTCTTGACCGCCGGGAAAGAGGGCAAGGCCCATTCCCACTGTCCTTAAATAGACTCTCCTGGTCTTACAGAACATTCCCGAAATTCTCATTGGTTCACACAGAAATATCTATCCCTGCATCCTTAAAGGGGACAGCGCCCTTAAATACCCAGATAATTAAATGATAAACCTTAAATTATTAACTAAAATGGGAAGGGATGACCAATGAGATGAATCTCAAGAAAGTGGGCCCATATTTTGACATTCTCCTAACCAATGCACCCTGTAATGCTAAGTTGTATTACAGTATCTCGCAAAAGTGAGTACACCCCTCACATTTTTGTAAATATTTTATTATATCTTTTCATGTGACTACACTGAAGAAATTACACTTTTCTATAATGTAGAATAGTGAGTGTACAGCTTTTATAACAGTGTAAATTTTCTGTCCCCTCAAAATAACTTAACACACAGCCATTAATGTCTAAACCGCTGGCAACAAAAGTGAGGACACCACAAATTGGGCCCAATTAACCATTTTCCCTCCCCGGTGTCATTTGACTTGTTAGTGTTACAAGGTCTCAGGTGTGAATGGGGAGCAGGTGTGTTAAATGTATTGTGACATACTGAAGCAGAGCATGATCCCTTCCCCTCAGAGACTGGGCCGCAGGGCAGTATTCCAACATGACAACGACCCCAAACACAACTCCAAGACAACCACTGCCTTTCTAAAGAAGCTGAGGGTAAAGGTGATGGACTGGCTAAGCATGTCTCCAGACTTAAACCCTATTGAGCATCTGTGGTGCATCCTCAAATGAAAGGTGTAGAAGTGCAAGGTCTCTAGGACTCCGGTGGCATCCTGTGAAGTTCTGGTGAACTCCATACCCAAGAGGGTTAAAGCAGTGCTCTAAAATAATGGTAGCCACACAAAATTTGGACATGGTTGTGGTTGATGGGTGTACTCACTTTTGTTGCCAGCGTTTTAGACATTAATGGCTGTGTTTTGAGTTATTTTGAGGGGACAGCAAATTTACACTGCTAACAAGCTGTACACTCACTATTTTACATTATAGCAAAGTGTAATTTCTTCAGTGTTGTCACATGAAAAGATATAATAAAATATTTTCAAAAATGTGAGGGGTGTACTCGCTTTTGTGAGATACTATACATACGCCTGACCATTACATCCTATAATTGTATGTTATATGTTTTATGCTATACTATTGTATGTTACATAGTTTTGACTGCTATACTTTGTAATGCCGCGTACACACGATCAAATTGTCTGGCGTACATAGTCCGCCGGACCGCATTTCACCGGACAATCCGATCGTGTGTGGGCTTCAGCGGACTTTTTCAGCGTAAAGTCTGGCGGACTTAGAAAGTAGTTTTGCAGCCCAATCTTTCCGCCGGACTTGGGTTTCAGCGGACAATACGTTTGTGAGTATGCTAGTCCGGCGGACTAAGAATGACGCATGCTCAGAAGCAAGTACGAAAAGGAAGCTATCGGCTACTGGCTATTGAACTTCCTTTTTCTAGTCCTGTCGTACATGCTGTACGTCATCGTGCTAGCAATCGCCAGACTTTCCGTGTGTCCGTGTGTGGCCAAGTCCATTCGGTAGAAAGTCTGCCGGACTATCCGCCTGATTGTTTGTCGGACTAAGTACGCCGGACAATTCGATCGCATGTACGCGGCATTAGAGACCATTGTACTCCTGACAACCGCATATTATATATGCTATGTGAAATTGTGAAAAAAAACTCAGTGCACCACCCAAAACAGAATTAACAATTTCCATCTAGAAACAAAAAATGTAATATGCAAATTGCACTACTGCTATTCAATAAACCCAAATTGAATGTGCAAAGCACTCTTATTAAGTGCAATGAACAGCATTGTTGTGACAAATTAATTTGTGCCACTTTTGTGTAGCATAAATATTTGGATTTAACACGTGTGTTTTTCTTGTGGGACTTATTTGAAAAGGGTGGAGGCATGAGGTGATTTGTCACATAAATATTTGTATCCAACATGTGTGTTTTCTTGTGGGACTTATTTAAAAAAAGACTTTCTTTTGCACTTACTTCACAGGTGTTTTGTTTTTTCTATTTCAATATTTTTATTGGATTTTAAGTAGAAGAAAAAAATAAAACAAAACACCCACACAAGGACTATAGCGTCAATACAAAGACACATCATTCACAATATGTATGAGGTAGGACAGGTTAACCCAGCAATAAACGTAAAAGACATGCTTCTTTTCAATGCCTAAATACCAAAAAATACTTTAAAAGAAAAGATTGGACTATACAGACATCCATTTCAAGCTGAATTGCATTGAGTGCTTGTGCTGACAAAACTAGATAACTAAACCAGTTAACGAGGGTTAAAAGACAGCCAAAGAAGGAAGGAAAAAGTAGTCACAAAGGCTCCCAAACTAGAGGGAGGTTGAGTTGGCAATGCGTAATTTTTCCAAGGGTCCCAAATTTTGTGAAATTTGGGTTAGGTATCTTTGAGGATACAGGATAATTTTTCATTGATCAGCATCACATTCATGTGGTTTCTTAGTGCCTGAATGGGAACTGAGGGTTTCTTCCAGGCTCTGGCAATCAATTGTTTAGCTGCCAGGAGGAGATTTGTGGTCAGAGTCTGCTGGTGTTTACGAAGGCTGGTGGAGGAGAGCTGTGCGGGTATCTCTGAGAATCACCAGGTGGAATAGGGGTTTGAATGAGCCAAATACTCTGGACCAGAACCTGAGCAACCTTGGGCAGGACCAAAATATGTAAACTATATACCCAGATTGACCACAACCTCTGAAGCACCTATCAATATAACTAGGATTAGCTTGGGAGATTCAGGCAGGAACCCAATACCACTTGAAAAGGACTTTGTAGGCAGTCTCCAAGATAGATTTGTTGAAAGAACATTTGGCTATTCTGACCCAGGCCTTGCTCCAGTCTTCTGAATACATGGGGGGGTGGTTAGGTCCTGGTTCCTTAGGACAACATAAGAAGTGTGGGGGGGTAGGCCCCATGCATTGGGATAGGAATAACAAATAGATATTTGTTTTGGGGGCGCCTGGGGAATAGAGACAAAGGTGCTGTATATGGGAAAGTGCCCATTTTCCATAATGACTTTAATGGCATAACTGCAAGTAACATAAGAATTCCAAGTTGGGTGCTTGGTGATGTGCCTGTAGGGGGAACCAGGTGAGAAAATATTGTAAAGTAAAAAAAAGTGTCAGACGTGAGTGAAGCCATGGGATTTTCACCATCTAATGAACCCTGCAAGACATTCTCCTGGGGGAAAGGGGGGGCTCTCTGGAGGATATGGAGGATAGGTATAGAGTTATGGAATGGGACATATGTTGACTTGTGTAGCTAACTGAATCCCACACTTTCAGACTGTAAGCCATCAGTAGATTCAGGGAAAGTGGATGTGCGTTGTGGGGGAGACACAGCAGAGTCGTTATGGAGAGTGAGCCACAGTTAGGTATCTGCAGGAACACCCACAAGGGAACATCCACTGTGGCAAGGAGGAGAGACCACTGAAATATTTGGACTGTCTTGTAATAATAGTTGAGGGTGGAAACCCCCAAATCACCTTCTTTACTTTGGGCATATGGGGTTCTTCTTTCTACGCTTGGATGTTTATAGGCACAGATAAAGGAGAATATAATATTTTTTAACAAGCAGAGAAAAACTGCAGGGTCTTGTGACCCATAGAGTCCAAAATTACCGTATTTATCGGCGTATAACACGCGCTGGCGTATAACACGCACCCCAAGTTTAGGAGGGAATTTTAAGGAAAAAAACTTTTAGGAGGGAAGTTTAAGGGGAAAAAAAAAAACTTACATTTATATGCCCATCAGTGTCATCTGCAGCCTTGTCCACCATTGCAGCCTTGTCCACCATTGCAGCCTTATGCAGCCTTGTCCACCATTGCAGCCTTGTCCACCATTGCAGCCTTATGCAGTCTTGTCCACCATTGAAGTCTTGTCCCCCATTGCAGCCTTATGCAGTCTTGTCCCCCATTGCAGTCTTGTCTATTTTATTTTCTATTTGTTTTTAATTTTTTTTAAATGCTGCCGCCGAGATACAGAGCCGGATGTGTATCTCGGCGGCGTGCGGTAGTTCTCGGCGGGCCTCAGCTCTTCTCGCCAGCTTTCGTCCATTCTCGGCAGCTTTCGGCCGCCGAAAAGAGCCGAAGGCGGCCGGAAGCTGCCGAGAACGGCCGAAGGCGGCCGGTATCCCATTATATAAGGTCCCCCATCAGATAGTGTCCGCTGTGTACTGCGCATGCGCAGTACACAGCAACACAGATTCCGAAAATAGCCGAGGATGAACGGCGCCTGCGCCGTGAGTCCAGGTTCTAGTCCCACCATCCAAGTGGACATAGAGTAGGAACAAAAAAGAGCCGAGCGCAGCGAGGCTGAGCCCGAAGCGTGGCGAGTGAAGCTCGCCCGCGGGGGGCCGTCAAATTTTCACAACCCTATGTCCGCTTGGATGGTGGGGCTACCACCTCCACTCACAGCGCAGGCGCTGTTCAGCTTCGGAAATTTTACGAAGCTTATTCTGCCTCGTACAGTATGGGGCAGATGCTATATGATGGCCGGACTGAATATGCCAGAACACCGGAAGCTGCCGAGAACGGTCGAAGGCGGCCGAAAGCTGCCGAGAATGGCCCCATGGTTGTAGAACCTAGTGAAGATAATCAGAGGCGTAACTAGAATCTTCAGGGCCCTGGTGCAAGAAACCATGAAGGACACCCACCAGGGGCATTGCTGGGTCTACAAAAGGTGTCGGACTAGAGCCCATAGCAGAAAAGTAAAGAAAGTCATACACAAAGTAAAGAAAGTCATACACTACATGTGTGTGTGTGTATATATATATATATATATATATATATATATATATATATATATTATCGTTACATATCTGAGTGCAGATCCTCCACTTGCATCAGGGTCCCCAGAGATCCCCCACTTACATCAGGGTTCCCAGAGCCCCCCTCTTTACATCAGGGTCCCCAGAGAGCCTCCCCTTACATCAGGGTCCCCAGAGTGCCTCCCTACTTACATTAGGGTCCCCAGAGCCTCCCTCCTTACATCAGGGTCCTCAGAGAGCCCCCTTACATCAGGGTCCTTAGAGAGCCCCCCTTACGTCAGGGTCCCCAGAGAGCCCCCCTTACATCAGGGTCCCCAGAGAGACCCCTTAAATCTGAGTCCCCAGAGAGCACCTTCTCACTTTAGGGTCCCCAGAGAGCCCCCCTTACATCAGGGTCCACAGAGAGCCCCAACTACATCAGGGTCCCCAGAGAGCCCATCCTTACATCAGTGTCCCCAGAAAGCCTCTCCTTACATCAGGTCCCCAGAGAGCCCCTCCTTACATCAGCGTCCAAAGACAGCCGCCCCCATCCCTTCCAGAGATTCCCTTGTACCTGGCTTGTCTACACTGTCTGTGCCCCCCACCTGGGGGAAGGTGGGAGGCGGCAATCGGCAGCTCTATGGTGTCCACAGTCGGCGGGATATCCCTAGGGCTAGTAGTTCTCTTCCCAAGTGTATACAGTGGAGAGGGGACGGCCTCTGATCCAGGCATGTATCAGCAAGAGTGTACAAGCAAAGAGACTCACTTGTACACTGAAGAGTGAAACTGATACATGCTCGGGTCAGAGGCCCCTCCCCTCTCCATGGGCAACATGAAGCTGCCGATCGTTTCCTCCAACCTCCCCCCCACTGCATTCAAACCGGACAGCCAGAGGTGCAGGGGGAGATGCCGGGTCTTGGGGCCCCCCCACAGGGGCAGAACGGCAGGGCCCAGTCACAAGTGCAACTGCTGCGACCATGAAACTTCCACCGCTGAAGATAATCCCATGAGAGCAAATCAAATGCTTCATAGATAGCAAGAGAGGGAAGGAAGCCTAGCATAAGTCTATGATGTCAAAGAAGATGGATGAGGTACACTACCTTGCAGACATTATTCCCCACCTGGTTTCCTGGGACGAAGCCTACTTGATCTTTGCGGATTAGGGCCTGGAGGTGTCTATTTATTCAGATACCTAAAAAAAATTCCAAGCAGTTACCAGTGTTAAGGGCTATTGAGGCGGCCACAGAAAGAGAAGGAAGGTTAATGTCACCAAAAAAATTGAGTGTCTTTGGGAATCGAGAAGGGAGAGGGTTTAGCATAAAGAGTCACTAGAAAGTCAGCAAATTGAGTCACAATCTTAGAGGCATCTGAGGTTATGTCACCAGTACAGGTACATTGGTTTAAAGAGCTTCCTGAGATGAGCCTCTTGGCTGATGGCCCAGATTGTAGGCACACGAATAATACTTATGTCTAGACCATCCAATGACCATCACCTGTATATGAGAAGATCAAGTTCTGTGGCTAGGGTGTCTCAGGCTTTCCTGTTTGAGTGGGTCAGTCAGGATTTCCAGGTGGTACCTACCTGGGCCAGAAGAGAAGAGAGCTCACAAATTCTCTGTTCCTGCTCAGCCTTTCTGTTGGGGGATCTGGATTAAGTGTTCCCTTATTGTGGCCTTATGGGCATCCCGGAGAACGATAGAGGAAGACACAGACCCCACGTTCTTGCGAAAGAATGTCCAGATATGTCCTGTAGTTGGAAAGATGACACTTGTGACTAGGGTTGCCACCTTTTCATCAAGCCAAATTCAAACACTTTAACCACTTCAGCCCCGGAAGAAATTACAAGAAACTTCCTGACCAGGCTATTTTTTACGATATGGCACTGCGTCTCTTTAACTGACAATTGCTCTGCCATGCGATGTTGTACCCAAAAAAAATTTATGTCCTTTTTTTCCACAAATAGAATTTTCTTTTGGGGATATTTGATTACCTCTGTGGTTTTTATTTTTTGTGCTTTAAACAAAAGCATGTGACACCAAAGCCCCCCCTTACATCAGACTTGACACCAGAGCCCCCCTTACATCAGATATGACACCAGAGCTCTCCCTTACATCAGATGTGACATCAGAGCCCCCCTAATATCAGATGTGACCCCAGAGCCCCCCCCCTTAAATCAGATGTGGCACCAGAGCCCCCCTTACATCAGATATGACACCAGAGGCCCCTCTTACATCAGATGTGACACCAGAGCCCCCCCTTTACATCAGATGTGACACCAGAGCCCCCCCTTTACATCAGATGTGACACCAGAGCCCCCCTTACATCAGATGTGACACCAGAGATCCCCCTTACATCAGATGTGACATCAGAGCCGCCTTACATCAGATGTGACATCAGAGATCCCCCTTACATCAGATGTGACATCAGAGCCCCCTTACATCAGATGTGACACCAGAGCCCCCATATGTACAGTTTTACTGACACATGTCAAAATTGCAAAATTATGTTCAGACATTAACATTTGTTCTACCCTCAGTTACTAAGGGGTTAATCAAATGTTAAAAATTGAATGTTAAAAACATAAAGTGTTTGATAAATGGTTATTTAATTAAAAAAAGTTTTAATACATTTTTTAATTTTTGTTCATATTTATTTTTAAGAGTGTGTGTATATACAGTTGTGTGAAAAAGTAATTGCCCCCTCCCATGCTGAATCATGAATGAACTGTGATTAACCAAATTGTTTTGGAAAGCTGAGTTAAACTGAGTTCCACCCGTTTAAAAGTCAGCAGCTACAAAAAGTGTAATCCGATCACTCACCTGTTCCACGGTCCAGCGATGCGGGTGCAGGAAGCCTCGCTCATCTCCCCCTCCTCTCTGAGGATCTGGCATTTTAATTGTGGGCACCTGGCTATGGCTTCACAGCCGGTGCGCACTGCACATGCACAAGCCATGCTGTGTGCTGTGAATGGCCGGGCAATCATCTGGGACCCGTGACGTGTCCCAGAAGATTGCAGGGAGGGAGGGGGAGAGGTGAACTTCCTTCTGGCGCCGCAGAGCCAGAGGAGGAAGTGGGAGCTGGGTGCCTGTAAAAACAGGGTACCCACTCCTCCCCCCATAAAAATTACATGCCAAATGTGGCATGTCAGGGAGTCACCTGCACAAGCAGAAGTTCAATTTTAGGGTGGAACTCTGCTTTAAATTTCACTTGCCACACCCAGGGCTGATTACTGCTAGACCAGTTGAATCAAGAAATCACATAAATAGAAGCTGTCTGACAAAATGATGCATGCTAACAGATCACAAAAAGCCACACATCATGCCACAATCTAAAAAATGTCAAGAGCAAATTAGAAACAAAGTAATGTACATGTATCGGTCTAGGAAGTGTTTCAAAGACATTTCTAAGGCTTTGAAACTCCAGTGAACAGTGCGGAGAGCCATTATCCACAAATGGAGATAACTTGGAACAGTGGTGAACCTTCCCAGGAGTGGCCGGCCTACAAAAATTACTCCAAGACCATAACGACGACTCATCCAGGAGGTCATAAAAGAACCCAGAACAACATATAATCTCACTTGCCTCAGGTAAGATCAGTGTTCATGATTCAACAATAAGAAAGAGACTGGGCAAAAATGGCATCCATGGGAGAGTTCCAAGGCCAAAGTCACTGCTGACTGAAAATAATACAAAAGCTCATCTCACATTCACCAAAAAACATCTTGATTATCCCCAAGACTTTTAAGCAAATATTCTGCGGACTGATGAGACAAAAATTTTACTTTTTGGAAGGTGTGCGTCCCATTACATCTGGCATAAAACGAATACAGCATTTCCTAACAAGAGTATCATACCAACAGTCAGACTTGGTGGTGGTAGCGTGGTGGTCTGGGGCTGCTTTGCATCTTCAGGACCTGGATGACTTACCATAATTGAACCATGAATTCTGAACTCTACCAGAAAACCCTAAAGGAGAATGTCCGGCCATCAGTTTGTGACCTCAAGCTCAAGAGCACTTGGGTTATGCAGCAGGAAAATAATCCGAAACACAACAGCAAGTCCACCTCCAGATGGTTCAAAGAAAGAAAAATGTAAGTTTTGGAGTGGCCTAGTCAAAGCCTGGACTAAAATCCAATTGAGATGCTGTATCATGACCTTACACAGGCAGTTCATGCTGGATAACCCTCCAATAAGGCTGAAACAATTCTGCAAAGAAGAATGGACCAAAATTGCTCCACAGCAAATTTTGCCAGTCATAGCAAATGCTTGATTGCACTTGGTGCCGCCAAGGGTGGCACAACCAGTTATTAGGTTTAGGGGGCAATTACCTTTTCACATAAAGCCAGGCAGGTTTGGACAGCTTTTTTGCCTTAATAAATGAAACCATCATTTAAAGACTGCATTTTGTATTTACTTGGGTTATCTTTGTGTAATAATACAATTTGTTTGATGATCTGAGTCATTTAAGTGTGACAAATACGCAAAAAAAAAAATCCGAAAGGGGGCACAACTGTATATATATATTACTATATATACAGTACTATGCAAAAAATGCTGTAAATTAAGAATGCTTTCAGAAATAGAATAGTTTATTTTTATCAATTAACAAAATGGAAAGTAAATGAACAGATATCCAAATCAAAACGGCATCAATTATTCTAGGTACACTTGCACACAGTATTTGAAGACACACGGCAGGTAGGTTGTTCCAAACATCTTGGAGAACTAACCATAGGTCCTCTGTGGATGTAGGCTGCCTTTAATTCCTTAAAGAGGAAGTAAACCCTGATGAGTTTACTTCCTCTTTCATTCCCTGCAAAGGCAAAGCATAATGGACTAATATGCATCGCATAGTAGCCCATTATGTGTCACTTACCTGACACAGGAGCCAGCGAAGTCACCGCTGTCCCCTGTAGTTTCATCTTCTCGGTGGGTCTCGCAGCTCCGCCGCTGTCATTTGGCAAAAGCCTTGATGACGTCACTCCACACACGGGAGCCGGCATTGCGCGGCATCTTCGTTATCGAGGATGCCACGTTATCGAGGATGCCACGCTCAGTGCGCCTGCGCGCCGCTGTCTACGGCGCATGCACCGTAGACAGCAGTGCCTGTCTTCGGGCAAATATCTCCTAAACTGTATAGGTTTGGGAGATATTTCTTGGACCTACAGGTAAGCCTTAATCTAGGCTTACCTGTAGGTCAAAGTGGTTTGTAAGGGTTTACAACCACTTTCAGTATCTGTGTTTTTACTCCCTCCACTCTCTGGAAGACAAACTGGGGTTAATAAAACTCTACAATATTGGACTGAGATGGTAAAACTGAGTTTAAACACAAATAAAATAGTAATCTCAGAAGTGTTTTGAAAGTTTGTGGCTAACCACACAGGACCTATGAACAGAGGGGAGAAGCAGAACATATGGATTATTATAGTCATAATTTGAAGTCTATGATTTTTTTTATAGCACATCACAATCCACATAATGCATTGTGGCATGCATTACAACACACAGGTGTATGCTGCCCGTGTGTTGAGGTAAAATGCATTACCGCAGGTTGTGGTGATTTTTCTTTCTAATGAGCATTACTGTAATATGCTAGTGTGAACAAGCCCTTAAAGTGGAAATAAACCCATACATTTAACTGTTTTCCAAAGGGATGCCGTGAATAATAACTTTCTGCTCTCAAACAATATGCCAATCCGTGAAATGGCTGATGCCATAACTGATCACATGTGCAGCACCATGGCAACTGTGAGAAAACAGAGGATAAGATGGGAGCTTCCTTGGCTGTAAAGGATGAGAGGGTTAATTTCACTTTAAATATTCAGTTGGTCGCAGCCTATACTGAAAGTTGGGGTCAGGTACACTTGATCAGTTAATCAACAAACTGCCATCTATTCAATTGCCAAACTTGAAGAGGTGAGCATACCCGCATATAGCTGTCTACAAATCTGAACACCATATCTTCATACAGGTAGGTGTACTGTATATAAGACAATGTAGCATACCTATACAGTAGGTGTGAGCAGCCTATTGCATTAGGGTGTGTACCTCAAAGCTCCAACACGTAACATATTTACTGTCCTCTGCCCTGCTCTCCATTCTGAAACAATGGGGGGAGGAGGGAGCAAAGGAGGTCACAGGGGGACCTGGGCAGCAGAAAGAAGAGGAACGGGGACAGGATAGGTGGCTGGGGTGACAAATATTGGTACCGGTCCCCTGTATTTTCCTCCTTTGGCAGCTGAATGTTGGTGAGAGAGTGAGGAGAAGAAGCCTACTTTCAGCTGCTGCAGGAGGAAAATACAGATCGGCTCCACTAAATTCCACCCCTGCCGCCTCTCCTGTCCAGGTTCTGGGGGTCAGCAAGGAAGGATCACTGTTTACCTGTCACCTGCCCTCAATTGACGGATAGATTATGATTGACGGGTTTCCATCCACAGGATTAGGGTGTGCCAAGGCACACCTGGCACACTCCCTGCACACCCCCTGCGCATCCCTATGATACATATTAACCATAAAAGCAAATTGGAATACAGATATGTTTTGCTTCACATAAACACTGATAAATCTCAGCACAAATTTCATCATAATCTGGCAAAAGTACTCTGAATGGTTTAAAGGCATAGTTCACCTTACTAAAAAACTGCTTATGCAGATAAGGGGGTGTCTGTGAATAAAAACAAACTGTGCGGCTCTGGCTAAATTTGAATAATGCCCTTGCTATAGGTGTAGGCCATTTATATACCTCTTGGAGCCTGACTGGAATAATCCCAGGACGTTGCTATGATGTTGCTAAGTGAGGCCTACTTGTTACTGCTCCCCTCCACCATCACAGGAGTGTGCTCTCAAACACTGAAATTGGAGTTACAGCATCAGGGGGGAGAAGCATGGGAGGGGGTTTGAATCAGAGAAAAATCTCACTCCTGTGATAGTGGAGGTGAGCAGTAATGAGTAGGCCTCGCTTAGCAATGTCCTAGCAACGCCCTGGGAGTATTCCAGTCATGGGGTAAGTAAATGGCCTACACCTATAGCAAGGGTTTTATTCATCTTTAGACAGAGCTGCCTGGTTTGTTTTTGTCTACAAACGCTCCTTACCTGCATAGGCCTTTTTTTGTAAAGGTAAACTAACCTTATAACAAGAAAACCTGAGCTTATTTTTAAATGCTGCATACTGTATATTGTGGGCTATTTAAAGGTACATTCTGAGCAATACATAAGTTATTGAAAACACATATATTGATTACATATTTTTGCATTTTATAATCAATGATTATAATGATTTAATAAGGTAGCACAATTACGGTTTGCAAAATGCTGAAGTTTGTTTGCTGCACCATATGTATTATCTCTGCAATTCATGTTGCATTACTGAATAAGGAAGGCCGCTACTCTTTATATTGAGGCATCCTACAACACAATCTGGGTGTCACAGATGATGACATACACATATGTTCCACCAAGGCCGTAAGTTATACTTGAAATTTTTTACATGAATTAGGGACTGAGTTTACCTGGGCAGGTTGTCAGAGGGTAAATCCAATTCCTTCTATGTGCAAGAAGGGCAATGCCATAGTGACACACACAAGCTTGAATACTTCCAAATGTAGAAAGAGTGCATGAAAATGACCAAGTACTACATCCCCAACTCTCCTGTAAAATAGGCCTTGTGCTACTTATGATATGAGTACCAAACGACAGTATATAATGTGAATTTCATGATATGAATTCAAAACAAAACGATATAATGCTTTACATACTGTTTAGCCCACCTGAGTAGTAGGTACATTATACACAGATCAGCCATAACATTATGACCACCCAACTAATATTAAGTAGGTCCCCCTTTTACTGCCAAAACAGTCCTCACCCATCGCAGCATGGACTCCAATAGACCTCTGAAGGTATGCAGTGGTATCTGGCACCAGCCGTCAGTAGCAGATCCTTTTAAGTCCTGTAAGCGAGGAGGTGGGACCTCAATAGATCAAAGTTGTTTTTCCAGCATGTCCCACAGAATCTTGATTGGAATGAGATCTAAAGAATTTGGAGGCCAAGTCAGCACCTCACACTCGTTGCTGTGTTCCTTAAACCATTTTTGAACAATTTTTGCAGCGTGGCAAGGTGCATTATACTGCTGAAAGAGGCCACTGCCACCAAGGAATGCTGTTTCCATGAAGGGAAAAAAAGTTTAGGTAGGTGATATGTGTCAAAGTAACACCCACACGAATGGCAGGTTTCCCAGCAGTACACTACCCAAAGCATCACACTGCCTATGCCAGCTTGCCTTCTTCCCATACTACATCCTGGTGCCATCTCTTCCCCATGTAAGTGACACACATGCACTGTTATATTCTTAATATCTAAATTTTAATTGGCTTTATTATACTTTATTTAGAATATGAATATTCCATACTGTGTGAAAGAAAACTTTGAATCAATTAATTCTATGTTATGGCGTGCGATGATTGAAAAAGTAAACATTTAAAACCTGTCAGGATTTTGATAAATATTGTATCTTATATATATGCTTTTTAGAGATCTGTGTATGTAACTGAGATGATGTTTAAAGTCTGAAGCTTTCCCTTCCCCCCTACATCCTGCCATTACCAGACAGATTTTAGATTGCTATAGTAACCACTCATTAGCCCACACTTATGTAAATGAGGAGCTATCTTTCGGGCGCGAAATTAGAAACTTTTGCTGATATAATCATAAGATTGGAGAGCAGACTTCCTCTTGAACTTTTGCAGCCCTAGAAGGAACATCTCAGCTACATTCAGCATACAAAGGGTTATTCGGCCATTTTAATTTTAGACAATAAGCCACATGGCATAACCTGAAATCTTCCATAAGACAATTTTTAAAGATACTAATGATTATCATTGTACTATTTTTGTAAGTATTCTTTTCTATTTAAATGTGTACAAATAAATACACATTTTTGAATTACGCTGACTCAGAACTAATTAAGGAAATTCGTCTCACAATCTCAATCGGTCTCACCATATATATATATATATATATATATATATATATATATATATGAGATATATGTAAGACATTTGAAATATTTTTATATTGCGAGTATTTATTACATGCACCCGGCTATCTACATGATTTTAAGGAAACATGAATTCTCAGACCAGGCCAGGAAACCTTCTTCAATTACTCCTTGCTCCAGTCCTTAAGCTCTGGGATGGCGTGTCAGCAGTTCCACATTGGGATCAATGAGTTGCAAACCCTCCATGCCAAAGCATTAGAGTGCATTGAGCCCTGGGCATCACTGTAAGAAGCAGGTGGCCGGGGAGGGAGCAGGAGCTGCAACAGCTGATGCTTCCTCTGTAGCGCCTGCTCCTGTTCCAGGCGAAGTGATACCAAGTACATTTCACCTGGGACCTTTCTAGCAGCTTGGAGAGCGATGCCAGCAGAAGCTGGAAGGGGAAAAGAAGGACAGTGTATTAACGTCTTCATGACCACTCTATAGCCGAATGATGGCTGCAGCGTGGTTGCATAATTATAGGGAGGACATCAGTAGATTGTGCTTCTCACGTGCTCCCTGCGGGGCACATTCACAGGCATCTGTGATTGCTGTGTCCTTGGGACACAGCTGATCACAGATCGTGGTAAAGAGCCAATCACAGTGTCTCTTTGCCACGTGATCAGCTGTGTCCAATCACAGCTGATCACAGTGTAAACAGGATTTGCCGGTCATTGCATTGCGTGAGGAGAGGAGAGCCGATAACCAGCAAATCCACACAGGGGACATCTACACTTATAATCAGGGCCCTGTTTATCAGTTCCCTGATTATCATTGCAGCTCCAACAGTGCCCACCAATTCTGCCAAACAGTGTCAATCACTGCTTTCAATCAGTGCTGCCTGTCAGTGCCCATGAGTGAGGCCTATCATTGCCACCTATCATTGCCGCCTATCAGTGCTGCCTGTTAGCACAGTCTCATCAGTGCCCATCAGTGCAGCCTATCAGTACCCTTCAGTGTAGCCTCAGCACACATCAGTGAAGGAAAAAAGTACTTATTTAAAAAAAACAGAAACTAAGAAACTTTATTTTTTTTATTTTTAATTTTTTCGTGTTTAGCAAAAAACATAAATACACAGTGGCTAATAAATATCACTAAAAGAAAGCTCTAACGGTCTCAAAAAAATGACAAAAATTTAGTTTGGGTACAGTGTTGCATGACCACACAATTATCATTCAAAGTGCAGCAGTAGGCAAGTGGTTAAACAACATATACACTAAGCTTTTGCAATGGGCATATTAGCACCTATAAAAAGGTTAACAACTATTAGGATACTTTCACAATGATCCGCGGGTGCAGCTCAGTGCAACTGTGGCTTTCCTAGCTGCACTGAGCCATATTATATCCTGTGGGTTTCGAAAGCGCACCAAAACTGTGCTTTTAGACCACACCTGCAAGAAGTCAATTGCAAAGTGAGCTAGCCCACAAGAGAGTTGTAGGTGCACTGTGTTGCACCCATGGTACAGGTAAACTACAGCACAGTGTAAAAGCAGCCTTATATGGAGCTCAGGACAGTAAGGGCTCATTTACATTTGTGGTTGGGCGGCATTAAAACCCCATAGTTGAGATGTGTTTTTACCACACACCCCCAACCACTGGTGTAGCGTCAAGGGTCACAATTCTGTTTTACACTTGGACAGGAGGGGGACATATGCAGGAACCAGTGGTGGCTGGTGAAGTTTTTGGATGGGGGGCGCCAGACCCCGCCCATCATGACCCCGCCCATCATTTTGGCCCCTCCCACTTGTGAAAAAAGTACAAAAAAAAAACACAACACAGGGTTAAAATATTTTATTGCACAGCTCCGGGGGTCTTCTCGCCGGACTCCTCCGCTATCTTCTTGTAGCTCTTTTGCTAGCGGAGGAGTCCGGCTTTCTTCCTCGCCGCCGGCCTCTTCTTCCGACTTCGGGGGTCTTGTCCCCCTCTTCGGTTCTTCTGCCGGGCCACCGCGCCTTCTTATAGCTCTTTTACAGGCGGTGGCCCGCTCTTCTGTCGCCGCCGCCGCCCGTTCTTCTTCTTCTTCTCCTTCTTCTCCAGGAGATGTTGCCTCGACGATCTCCCTGGCCGGAATGCCAGGGACGCGCTGCGCTGCCACTTATATAGGGACAATGGGGCGGTGTCACATGGGTTGATGTCACATGGGTTGGTCACATGGGTTGATGTCACATGGCGACTGTGACATCAACCCATGTGACCAACCCATGTGACATCAACCCATGTGACACCGCCCCATTGTCCCTATATAAGTGGCAGCACAGCGCGTCCCTGGCATTCTGGCCAGGGAGATCGTCGAGGCAACATCTCCTGCAGAAGAAGTAGAAGAAGAAGAAGAAGAAGAAGAACGGGCGGCGGCGACGGCGACAGAAGACCGGGCCACCGCCTGTAAAAGAGCTATAAGAAGGCGCGGTGGCCCGGCAGAAGAACCGAAGAGGGAGACAAGACCCCCGAAGTCGGAAGAAGAGGCCGGCGGCGAGGAAGAAAGCCGGGCTCCTCCGCTAACAAAAGAGCTACAAGAAGATAGCGGAGAAGTCCGGCGAGAAGACCCCCGAAGACGGAAGACCCCCCAGGCTGTGCAATAAAATATTTTAACCCTGTGTTGTGTTTTTTTTTGTACTTTTTTTCACAGGTGAATGGGTAGGGGTACATTGTACCCCATACTCATTCACATAGGGTGGGGGGCCGGTATCCGGGGCCCCCTTATTAAAGGGGGCTCCCGGATTCCGATAAGCCCCCCGCCCGCAGACCCCGACAACCAACGGCCAGGGTTGTCGGGAAGAGGCCCTTGTCCTCATCAACATGGGGACAAGGTGCTTTGGGGTGGGGGGGCCGCACGCCCCCCTCCCCCAAGGCACCCCCCCATGTTGAGGGCACGCGGCCTGGTATGGCTCAGGAGGGGGGGGCCGCCCGCTCGTCCCCACCCCCTTTCCTGGCCGGCCGGGTAGCGTGCTCGGATAAGGGTCTGGTGTGGATCTGGGGGGGACCCCCACGCCGTTTTTTCGGCGTAGGGGGTTCCCCTTGGAATCCATACCAGACCTAAGGGCCTGGTATGCTCTCGGAGGGGGAACCCACGTCAAATTTTTTTTCAGAAATTTGCCGTGGAGTTCTCCCTTTAGAGCTCATTCTCTGATTGGCCACGGCAAAAGTCGCCTGGCCTGGGGAAACCTTTCTGGCTGTGAAAGCTTTTTGCATTCATTCAGCTAAATGCATGAACATTCTCCACAAAGTAGAAGCTAGAAAGCCTTTATGCTGTGACTCACCTCTCACTGTCTGGCAGCTCCGCTCGGGCTAAGGAACGGAGCTGCCTACGTCACTTCCGGGTTTCGTGAAGCAGCCGAAAGCCGGAAGTGACTGCCTGTCTAAGAATGACAATGCTCCCGCCCGTAGAATCACAGTGATTTTACGGGCGGAAGCTAGTCGGTGTTCTGCAGTGTGCCGCAAGGCGGGTTTTTAACCCGCAAATGAAGCGCCATGGATGCAATCTTGTGATTGCATCGACGTGGCGCTTCTCATAGTGCACTGTGACCGGCGCCACAGTACACTGTGTTAAATTGTTAAATGACATTTTTTTATTTTTTTTAAATGTCTTAAAGGGCCCGTTTTTTTTTTACTTTTTTTTTTTTTTACACCTAGGGAGAGGGGGGGCGGCGCCCGGGCGCCCCCTATGGGCGGGCCGCCACTGCCAGGAACCAATCCTTTCTATTTTCCTTCTGCAACAGCTGAAATAGATATAGGGGGAGATTTACAAAAACTAGAGCACTTAGAATATGGTGCAGCTGTGCATGATAGCCAATCAGTGACAGCCCGCTCATTAGAAGCACAGGGGTGCCGCCCCCCCAGTCCATTAGCCTGGCCCCTAATCTCCATGCAGGGAGCTGGACGCATGGATTTCAATGCAGGGTTTTTCTTTTGGGTTTTTTTTTTTTTTTTTTAAGAAGCACGTGATTAGAGCCTAATGCCACATACACACAACCGGACTTTTTGACAGCAAAGGTCCGACGGAACGAGTCCGTCGGACAATTCGATCGTGTTTGGGCTCCATCGGACCTTTGTTTGCCAAAAATCCGGCAGACTTTAGAAATGGAACATATTTTAAATTTTTCCACCGGAACTCCACCGGACCGAGAAATCCGTTCGTGTGTATGCTAGTCCGACGGACAAAAATCGACGCGAGGGCAGCTATTGGCTACTGGCTATGAACTTCCTTATTCTAGTCCAGTCGTACGTCATCACGTTCGAATCTGTCAGACTTTGGTGTGATTGTGTGTGTCCAAGTCCGTTCATTCGGAAAGTTTGTCGGAACTCCGCTGACAGTCCGTCAGAAAGACCGTTGGACCTAGTCCCTCAAAGTCCGGTCGTGTGTACGCGGCATTAGGCTTCAAAAAGAGCACTGCGTCCCGTGCCCACCCACTTGTGTGATGTGTGTGGCAGTGGATGGAGCATATAAGCAGTGGAGAGGAGGAGAAGGGGAGTGGAGGAGGAGAAGGATGGGGGACTTGGCGGTAGCCAATGAGCGTGCAGTCTCCAACTGTGATATGTGCAGAGGCAGAGTTGCCATGCAGCTTGAGCTGGGAGAAGAAAGATGGCGATGTCTGTCATTGGAGCGTGCTGCAGCCTAGCTCTGTCTACCTGGCTGCTCTCCTACTTCTTCATCCATCTGCTATGCATGGACTTCACGGTGGCCAAGAAGGAGGGGAGGCTGTGACCATGGATTGGGTAGGTGCAGACCCAGCGGTGGGGGGAGGGGTGTTTGTTTGCCCCCCAAAAAATGGAGCGCCTGCCACCACTGTAGCCAATCAGCTTCTAACTTCAGCTTTTTCAATTAAGCTTTGACAATAAAACCTGAAAGCTGATTGGATCTCTGCAAAGCTGCACCAGATTTTGGACGCTCCAATTTTAGTAAATCCCCCCACAGAGTCCCTGTAAAAAGTGAACAAAGTCAGTGTCATCCACGCTTTCTTTTTGTGCTTGTGATTAAACAGTGGGTAAACATCCAACAGGGACTGGATGGAAAATGATGATCCTGATTTTTGTTTAAATTCTTCATTATCCTTTTTCAAGTTTAAAAAAAAACAAAACAAAATTCTGAACTATTTTATTTCATTGTGACCCACAAGCGGTTACTACATCACTTAAGTGACTTCTGCTCTTCAAAAGGTTGAGTACCCCTGATGTTCACAGTGGAAGTATGCACAGACCAAATGGAAGGTTGTTCTTTGAGTATTCCTATTTTTATTAAATAACTAACATAGTAAGGAATTATTTTGGGGTAGAATAAAATATTTTATTGAATACAATAATATACATAATGCAACTATAATTTGACTTGATTTTTTTAAAGTCTAATGCTGCGCTTCACGTTTAGTGAAATACCCTGAGATAAAGATGGAAGAAGCGTCATGTTTTACAGTCAAGGAATGGGAGCTGACCAGTGTTAGTGAATATGAGGTCTTCGATCTCATTGATAAAAAGTAAGTTCCTTTTCATTGGGGTAGTTTTAGAAATTGGCTAGATTCATTGTTGGGTCTACACTGACTTTAATGTACTGTATGTATTAAGATTTTGTTCAACACATTCTTATTCGGTTTTTCAAGATTATTGATCCAGGAAAGAAATATATAGTAATTTTATGCTGTAACAACTGCAAAAATAAATCAGATTTATCTGTTTCCACCACTGGATTTAGAGTAGAGGATGGGGTAGGGCTAGAGAGGCAAAGGTTTTGACACCAAGTCCAAAAAAGGTCGAAAAATAAGAAAGAGGAGAGAAAAAAAGATGCGGAGAAGAGAAGCAAGGAGGGCTGTTTACTGTTTTTTCCCCACAATTTCCCATATTCATAGAGTTGTATGTGTTTAGATTTAGAGAAGTGGAAGTGAGAGAGGCATCAGATTTTAAAACAACAGATCAGCCACTGCTACAGGAGGTCCTGAACGCCATCACATCCGATTCTGGTATTGAGAGGAAAAGTCCAGTGCCGGCAGGTATAGTATGAAAAGATAAGGTGTCCATTCTTTTTTTTTTAAACTTCAGTTTGTTTAGTGTTTTCTAACCACTCTCTGATCTATCTTCCTATTCCCTGCATAAGTTTCTCAAAAGGAAGAGGCCACTATTGAACCCCAGGACATATTAGATTGGCAATATAATGCAGAACTAATGAAGGTGCTAGAAAAATACCTCTGTGAGGACCCATCAGATGCCAGGTTTGTGAAATATATAAAAATATATAAAATATCTTTGGGAGGAAGCTGAGTTTATACATTCAATCAATGAATGGATGTTCAGCAATATTATGGTTTCAGGGAAAAATACACACATACTATATACAGTATCTCACAAAAGTGAGTACACCCCTCACATTTTTGTAAATATTTTATTATATCTTTTCATGTGACAACACTGAAGAAATAACACTTTGCTACAATGTAAAGTAGTTAGTGTACAGCTTGTATAACAGTGTAAATTAGCTGTCCCTCCCAAAATAACACAACACACAGCCATTAATGTCTAAACTGCTGGCAACAAAAGTGAGTACACCCCTAAGTGAAAATGTCCAAATTGGGCCCAAAGTGTCAATATTTTGTATGGCCACCATTATTTTCCGGCACTGCCTTAACCCTCTTGGGCATGGAGTTCACCAGAGCTTCACAGGTTGCCACTGGAGTCCTTTTCCACTCCTCCATAACTACATCACGGAGCTGGTGGATGTTAGAGACCTTGCACTCCTCCAACTTCCATTTGAGGATGCCCCACAGATGCTCAATAGGGTTTAGGTCTGGAGATATGGTTGGCCAGTCCATCACCTTTACCCTCAGCTTCTTTAGCAAGGCAGTGGTTGTCTTGGAGGTATGTTTGGGTTGTTGTCATGTTGGAATACTGCCCTGCTGCCTAGTCTCTGCAAGGAGGGGATCATGCTCTGCTTCAGTATGTCACAGTACATGTTGGCATTCATGGTTCCCTCAATGACCTGTAGCTCCCAAGTGCCGGCAGCACCCATGAAGCCCCAAACCATGACACTCCCACCACCATGCTTGATTGTAGGCAAGACACACTTGTTTTTGTACTACTTACCTGGTTGCCACCACACGTTTGACGCCATCTGAACCGAATACGTTTATTTTACTCTCATCAGACCACAGGACATGGTTCCAGTAATCCATGTCCTTAGTCTTCTTGTCTTCAGCAAACCGTTTGTGGGCTTTCTTGTGCATCATCTTTAGAAGAGGCTTCCTTTTGGGACGACAGCCATGCAGTCCAATTTAATGCAGTGTGCGGAATATGGTCTGAGCATTGACAGGCTGACCTCCCACCCCTTCAACCTCTGCAGCAATACTGGCAGCACTCATACGTCTATTTCCCAAAGACAATCTCTGGATCTGATGCTAAGCACGTGCTCTCAACTTCTTTGCTCGACCATGGCAAGGTCTGTTCTGGGTGGAGCCTATCCTGTTAAAATGCTGTATGGTCTTGGCCACTGTGTTGCAGCTCAGTTTCAGGGTTTTGGCAATCTTCATATAGCCTAGTCCAGTGATGGCGAACCTCGGCACCCCAGATGTTTTGGAACTACATTTCCCATGATGCTCATGCACTCTTCAGTGTAGTGGAGCATCATGGGAAATGTAGTTTCAAAACATCTGGGGTGCCAAGGTTCGCCATCACTGGCCTAGACCATCTTTATGTAGAGCAACAATTCTTTTTTTCAAATCCTCAGAGAGTTCTTTGCCATGAGGTGCCATGTTGAACTTCCAGTGACCAGTATGAGAGAGTGAGAGCGATACCACCAAATTTAACACACTTGCTCCCCATTCACACCTGAGACCTTGTAACACTAACAAGTCACATGACACCGGGGAGGGAAAATGGCTAATTGGGCCCAATTTGGACATTTTCCCTTACAAGGTGTACTCAGTTTTGTTGCCAGCAGTTTAGACATTAATGGCTGTGCGTTGAGGTATTTTGAGGGGACAACAAATTCACACTGTTATACAAGCTGTACACTCACTACTTTACATTGTAGCAAAGTGTCATTTCTTCAGTGTAGTCACATGAAAAGATATAATAAAATATTTACAAAAATGTGAGAGGAGTACTCACTTTTGTGAGATACAGTATATTATGTTTAATTGTAGTAAAAAGCATGAGAATTTTGACTTATACCCATTAACCTTATGCTGTAACAACTGTATAAATGAACCAGACTCAGTGGTTTCCACCGCTGGTTTTAAGGTAGGGGATGGGGTTGGGCTACGGAGAGAAAGGTTCTCTCACCAAGTCAAGGTTTCATCACCCTCAGAGGAGGCCATATGTACAGCAGAGTAGAAAAGGTAGAAAAAAAAGACTGAGGAGATTAACCCCTTCCCGCCGAGCATATGCAAATGTGCGTACTCGGCTTCCAGGGTTATACCGGGATGATGCCCGCACCTGCAGGCATCATCCCGGTACTGATTTTTAGAGCCGCGATCGGCTTTCCAGGTTGTTATGCCGGAGGAGCAGGAGGGGACGTCCCCCCCTCCCGCCGCTCCTACCGGGGCTCCCGTTCAAGCACCGATGAACACTCCGATGCCTTCGGCGGCTAGGGAGGGACTGGAATGCAGCCATCTCCTAATTGTAAACACGGGAAGTGACGTCATGACATAACTTCCCATTTACTCGGCTGCCAATGGCGCCGGTTTTAAAAATATATACAATATTCAGAATCGCCAAAAATGGCGATCTGAATACCTTGAAGTGCAAAGGAGGGATCGGGGGTCTTTTAAACCCCCGATCCCTCCATAAAGAGTACCTATTACATTACTTTGAAAAAAAACTATTTATAAATTTCAAAAGAAATAAGAAAATTTTTTTTTGAAAGCGCCCCCCGTCGCTGCAAGCTCGTGCAGCAAAGAAAACGCATACGGAAGTCGCGCCCGCATATGTAAATCATACATGTGAGGTATCGCCGCGATCGTCAGAGCGTGAGCAATAATTCTAGCACTATACCTCCTCTGTACCTCTAACATGTTAACCTAACATGTACTACTACATGTACTACAACAGCCTGCATCTTCTGTCAGACCAGACTGAACCCAGGCCATCACTTTCTTCTCTTCCCTGCAGACTTCCCTGCAGCCTCCCATGCAGCCTTCCTTGGAGGATGTGGCTCTGGTGGTGGACTTTTGGCAGGAGGAGGAGGAGGATGGGCAAGTTCACATATGTGGCTGTTCTCAGTGAGCTGGTCCCTCAACTCCTTCTGAAGGCCCTTCTCCAATTCCAGCAACCTGGTGGCTAGATAGCAGCCACAGGTCTCTTCAGTGTTGGGGGGGCTCCTGAGGAAATGGCTGGCTTCCTTAATGAGGCCCAGTGCTGCATCCTCCGTCATTGTCCCCTTCCTGGGCCTTTTGGTGGTAAGGCAGAGGGGAGGCACCTGGGATTGGGTGAGGCTCCTACTGGGCCCAGCCACCTCCTGTCTGACACTGGGCATGGCCTCCTCCTGGCTGACGCTTGGCGCGGCCTCCTTCTGGCTGACGCTTGGCGCAGCCTCCTCCTGGCTGACGCTTGGCGCAGCCTCCTCCTGGCTGACGCTTTCCAGACCCTCCTCCTGGCTGAGCTCATCCTGTGTATGAAAAAGGGACATAGTTGTAGTTTTTGCTTCATCAATCACAAACAATCTCGTGACTTGCAAATTGAATGTTAATAAATAGAAAAGGCTATCATTCTGACCCCAGCATTTTTCAAGCTGGTCACCAACATTTTTGGCCACTACTGTCTAGTGATATGCATACCTAATTTTTGGTATAAAATCGTTGATTTGTAAGCAATTATAACATTAAGTTAACATCATTAATATTAGGACAATAAATATGTCTAAAAACTAATATACCTGGCTCCAGCTGGGTGGATCCACTTCTTCCAGGATGGAAGGCCCAGGTTGTTCCTGGGAAGCCTCTGCTGGAGTGGAGGGAAGGGTGGAGGGAAAGCTGCAGGGAAGGGTTGAAAGAGATTCCCTGGCTTCAGTCTGGTCATCCAGAAACCTCAGTTTGTCGAAGTACCACAGCCTGGGGACATAAACGTTCTCTGCTGATGGTCTTGATCTAAGCGAAGCCTGGATCTTATTGTGCTCCTTCTTATACACGTTCCTCAAGATCCCAATTTTATTTTCCAAAAACTTCAAGTTTGCTTCGGGGACCCAAGTCTTGACAAATACCAGAGGTTTCTCCAGCATTTCCTTCCTTACTTGTTTATTGTAATATAAACTGTGTTTGACCTCCCACAGATTCCTCATCTCCCTGTACTTATCAATAAAACTGGACAGATATTCTGGGTCCTTAAACTGATTCATTTTTTCTGTAAGACAATACACAAGACAAAAACACTAATGTCAGTCTAAACTCTCATAATCTTATCCCAATATAGGCCTCCAACTAGGAAGCAGTATAGGCCACTGTGATGGGCCAAGTTCAAATTTTACCTTCGTTTAGGACGCTCGCCACTTCCGTTCTTCCTTCCACCACACACACAGATCGGATGTACGACGTGTGTTAGCTTGATAAGACAAAAACACCAATGTCAGTCTAAACTCATAATCTTATCCCAATATAGGCCTCAATCTTGAAGCAGTATAGGCCACTGTGATGGGCCAAGTTAAAATGTTACCTTTGCTTACCTTCGCTCGGCACTTCCGTTCGTTCATCCCACACACAGATCGTACGTAAGACAGATGCGTGTTAGCTTTATATACACTGCTCATGTGTCAAACTCTGCCCGCGTCCCTTGCCCCTGATGTTCTTTTTCATGAATATTCCCTACCCTTTCTCTCTTCGGTGTGCAGTAGGAGTAGTAGGCTAAACATGGCGGAGACACATTTTTCAACTAGCGGGGAGGAAAGCCCAGAGCCCCAAACACCCGAATCCAGGAGGAGGAGATTGAAGGCCACCAACATGTCCTTTGAAGAAATGGTCGAGATGGTTGGGATTTTGAGGAGGGAGGATTATGATGGGAAACATGGTCCGTACACCCATCCCAATCTACGAAATGACGAGATCATGATGACTGTTGTCAAGACCCTGGAGCAGAAGTTTGGAGTACGCCGATCTAAAGACCAGTTAAGGAAGCGATGGTCCAACATAAAACTGAGGGAGCCGGATCAGTATCGCAAAATAAAGAAGATGCTTCAAAAAAGTAAGTACCGTATTTATCGGCGTATAACATGCACTTTTTCCCCCCTTAAAATCAGAGGAAAATCATGGGGTGCGTGTTATACGCTGATCCCCCACCGATTGTGAGCTTCTCTGTGGCTTTCGGGCTTTTGGCTGATTTCGCCCATTCTCGGCAGCTTTTGGCCGCTCTCGTGGCTTTTGCCGAAAGCCGCCCAGAACAGCCGAGTAAGGCCAAGGGTGGCCGAAAGCCACCTAGAACGGCTGAGAGCTACCGAGCGCCGCCGAGATACACAGGATTCGCTCTGTATCTTGGTGGAGCCATTTTTAAATGGTAAGGCTGCAATGTAAGCCTGCAACGACACTGACAAGTCTGCAATGCAAGCCTGCAACGACACTGACAAGGCTGAAATGACAAGGCTGCAAATGACACTGACCAGGCTGAAAATGACACTGACAAGGCTGCAAATGACACTGACAAGTCTGCAATGACAAAGCTGCAAATGACACTGACAAGCCTGCAAATGACACTGACAAGGCTGCATTGATGGGCATTTAAATGTAAGTTTTTTTCCTTAAACTTCCCTCCTAAAAGTTTTTTTCCTTAAAATTCCCTCCTAATCTTGGGGTGTGTGTTATACACTGGTAAATACGGTACTTGTCGTGTGTTCCTATTATGATAATTAACTTGCATGCTGCTCCATGTGCTTTTCTTTATTGTTGTACAGTTTTTAAATGGCTACTTTCATGTTCATGGCCACAGTAATCGTTCGTAGGAAACATCGTTCATTTGCCAATAAATACGATGTATTTAGCTGGTACAGGATTATACCTACATTTTGGTCATGCTAATTTTTCCTATTAAAAGAAGTTTAGGACATTGTTGTATAGATGTGTTTGAAACTAGAATGAATTGCAAACGTGATTCAGTGGAATGTAAGGAGAGGACACAGCAGCTGTTCACACATCTGGACTCAGGAGCACTAGTGTGGGACACCAGAGCATATTTTTTTAGGGTAAACCACACAGGTGCTCCAATGGATACTTGGGGTGTCTCCATCTGTGAAACCTGGCCAAAAAAGGTAAGTATTCCAGCTTGGAAAAAGGGAATTTTAATCAGGTCTTCAACTTGGATCTCTTCCCAAACAGTCAATTGTACACCACTTCAAAGCAATGTTTGTTATTCCTATTTCTGGACTCAAATATCTGTGTGCTAAGTATAACCTTTGTTTCATTATCATAGGGGAGAAAAGACGCAGACAACAGTCAGAGGATCCCAGGGACCCTCTGACCTCGCCAGCCTGATTGGGAAGTTAGCCCAGGGACCCTCTGTCCCCCCTGAGGATCTGGAGGAAGGAGAGGTGGAGGAAGCGGGCGAGATGGGCACCCCACCAGATGAGTGTCTGACACCCCAGCTTCAGGTAATCTATGTATGCCTGCACATTTCTAAATACATGTTTTTTCAACAATTTTAGGTGATGTTCTGGTTGTGGAAGAGGAAGCGCCCAAACCCTCATTCAACAAATCATAGCGTGGAATGGGGAGATAGACGCAATGTGCAATCGCCTTGACATCATACAGCAGGAAATAAAGAACATGATCAATGTTTTTTCCGATCATGTTCTTCATTTTCTTTTTAGATTACCCTCTACATTTTAAAAGCCAGTTTTTGAAGATGCACACGGTGTGTCAACATGTGCTATCTGCCATCAGGTGATCTTAATGTACACGTTTTGTGGGTGCAACCCCTTCTTCATAACTCTAGTAGGTGGGAGGAAGGGATTGCACCCCCAAAACACGTCCATTGATCCCCCATGATGGGAGATAGCACATGTTGACATTACCCGTTTGGACTCCCAATTTGTGTGCATCTTCAAAATTTCCCCATGATATTTATGGAAATATCAAGACATTTTTGCCACTATAATGTGTGATATTGCCTTCAGTTTTTATACGTTGAACTTTGCAAGTTCCATAGTTGTGTATGTTATGTTTTAAAACATGCCTATATTGTGGATTTTTTTTTTTTAACACATTTTATAAACGGACATGTGTGAATGTGCACAGAGTAAACATTTTGAAATACAACAATGTGTGGCTTCTTCTTTCAATACTCAATACCAGTTTTGTAAGTAATTTTGTGTTTACAGTGGCAATGGGGCTTATTTACTAAAGTAAAATACACTTGGCACTACTTGTGCACTAGGAGAACCTAGGAGACAGCCAAAAAGAAAAGAAAGCAATAAAGAATATTCTAGATTTTATCTGAAAAACATTTTTAATTACTACAAATTGTATACATTGTCTGGCATTGCAATGGCCCCCCTACCCATAAAATAATTAACATATTTCTCCTGAACTTCATGGGCGCTTTGGGGTGCCAAGCCAGTACAGCCAGTATCCAGGCCCGTCAGTGAATATTCTGTAATAAGTTCGCCTCAGGCCCAACTGAGGCTAAATAATTCAGGGAATTTTTCTTTAACCGATTGCCGCCCGCCGGCTGTCATATGATGACCAGGCGGCGCGGCTCTCGTTCTGGAAGGGTGTCATATGTCGTCTCTCCATTTAAACAGGGAATGTGTGCGATCGTGCGCACGCATCCCTGTCAACAAACCACGGTAACGATATGTTACCAGGTTCTCCTCCTCACACACGAATCGTCACAGTCCATCCGAGTACCCGAGTACCTGTCACAGTCCATATGAGTACCGAGTACCTGTCACCGCCCTTCATAGTACCTGAATACCAGTCACCAGCCCATCAGAGTACCCGAGTACCTATTTGTAGACCATTAGAGTAACTGAGTACCTGTCACCAGCCCATCAGAGTACCCGAGTACCTGTCACCAGCCCATCAGAGTACCCGAGTACCTGTCACCAGCCCATCAGAGTAACGGAGTACCTGTCACCAGCCCATCAGAGTACCCGAGTACCTGTCACCAGCCCATCAGAGTAACTGAGTACCTGTCACCAGCCCATCAGAGTACCCGAGTACCTGTCACCAGCCCATCAGAGTAACCGAGTACCTGTCACCAGCCCATCAGAGTACCCAAGTACATCACCAGCCCATCAGAGTAACCGAGTACCTGTCACCAGCCCATCAGAGTAACCGAGTACCTGTCACCAGCCCATCAGAGTAACCGAGTACCTGTCACCAGCCCATCAGAGTACCCGAGTACCTGTCACCACCCCATCAGAGTACCTGTCTACAGCTCATCAAGTTACCCAGGTACCTGTCCCCAGCCCATCAGAGTACCCGAGTACCTATCTGCAGCCCATGCAGCATAGAATATACGTTGGGGTGTTTGCTTTCCAAAATAGGGTCATTTTGTGGCTAATTCCACTGTCCTGGTGCTCAAGGACCTTCAAAGGTGTGATGGGTAGGAATGAAATGAGATGTGTAATTTATGCTCCTAGAATGCCTGAAGGTACTACTTCAATATTGGGCCTCTGTATGTGGCCAGGCTGTGTAAAAGTCTCAAACATGTGGTATTGCCATACTCTGGAAGAGCAGCAGAATGTTATGGGGTGTTATTTTTGCTATATACATGCTATGTGTTGAAAATATCTTATAAATTGACAACTTTGTGTAAAAAAAAATGCGGTTTCATTTTTTTCACACATTTTCCAAAAACTTCTGGAAAAAAATTAACCATTCAAAAGACTCATTCTGCCTCATAGATTATACGTTGATGTGTTTACTAGGTGGTTGAGAAATGAGATGTGTCATTTATGCTCCTAGAACACCTGAAAGTGCCACTTCAGTATTGGGCCTTTGTATGTGACCGGGCTGTGTAAAAGTCTCACACATGTGGTATCGCCATACTCAGGAAGAGTAGCAGAATGTATTTTGGGGTGTACTTACTTAATACCTTGGAATGTCTACTTTCTAAAAAGGGTAATTTGGGGGGTATTTGTACTTTCCTGACTTGTTAGTGTCTCAAGAAATGAGATACACCTGATGTACTGAAGGCCTGATCAGATGTGATAAATTTTCAGCGATTGGCACCACAGCTTGTAGACTCTATAACTTTCACAAAGACAAAATAATATACACAAATTTGGATTATTTTTACCAAAGATATGTAGTAGTATAAATTTTGGCCAAAATGTATGAATAAAAATTATTAATTAGCAAAATTTTATCACAGAAACATGAAAAAAGCATTTTTTTCACTAAATTTACAGTCTTTTTTTTATTTATAGCACAAAAAATAAAAAACCCACTAGTGATTAAATACCACCAAAAGAAAGCTCTATTTGTGTGAAAAAAGGACGCAAATTTCATATGTGTACAGTGTTGCATGACTGAGTAATTGTCATTCAAACTGTAAGAGCACTGAAAGCTGAAAATTGGTCTGGCCAGGAAGGGGTGTAAGTGCACTGTATTGAGGTGGTTAAATAATTGTGCAGGATGCAGTAGCACAGGATGATATGGTTGATTTTGTAGTCCGCCATATGGATTGCTGTCAGAAACAGGCGGAACAGGCTTGCCATTATCCCAAAGGTATTCTCAACGACTCTTCTCGTTCTGGCCAGCCCGTAGTTAAAAACCCTCCTCTCCGGGGTGAGGGTCCTTTGGGGGAATGGCTTCATCAGGTGCTTGCCCAGACCGCAGGCTTCATCTGCAATAAAGACGAAGGGGAGTCCTTCCACATCGTCCGCAATGCCAGGCCACCAGTCTGGAGACGCTGGTAAAACTCCATCTGGGCAAAGACTCCTCCATCCGGCCATTCTTCCCCATGTCCACAGAGGAACTCATATTGTGTCGACATCACCGCCATTAACACTACACTATTAAACCCCTTATAGTTATAATAGTAAGACCCCAAATGGGTTTGTGGCACAATGTGGACATGCTTCCCATCTATGCCCCTCCATAGTTGGGAAAGTCCCAACAGTCAGCAAAATGGGAGGCCACAGTCTGCCATTCCTGTGGTGTTGAAGGAAACTATGGAGTCAAACAGGAAAAAAAATATAAGTACTTTTGCACATAACATTGCAAGCAGATTACACAAAAACATTCTTGCACATCAGAATAACATTTATTTGAAGGAGTATTTAAAAATTCAAAAATATAAGGCCCACTTATCAGAATCCCTATCCCCTCTGATGGCCCATTGATAAAATTGTATGGAGGGGGGCGGGGGTGGAGGGTTTGAGGTGACTTTGGGAGCCCCAAAAAAAGCCTCAAGCATCTGCCTAAATTTAAGGACACACATTACATTTGGACACGTTTTAGCCCACGTACACACGGTCGGAGATTTCGGCAACCAAATCCGTCGGATTTTGCCCGTTGGATTGAGTCCGACGGATTGTGTCCGAAACTGTTGCATACACACGGTCGGGCCAAGTTGGCAAAAAATCAGATCTTTCAGAACGTGATGACGTAATTTCGTTACGATGGGACTACATTCAGGCTAGTAGCCAATAGCTTTGATGTAGGAATTTGATCTGAGCATGCGTGGCACTTGGTCCGATGAAAATGCTCTACACATGATCGGATTAGGTCCGTCCGGCCCAGTTGGTCGGGAAATTTTTCCAACATGTTGGAAAATTGGGTCAGACGGAGATTCGGACGGAATCAGTCCGATGCATACCACACACAGTCGGATTATCTGACGACACGGTCCGATAAGACTGATTCCAACAGATTCTCCGACCGTGTGTACAAGGGCTTAGGGGGTGGGGGAGGGTTATAAATTAATTTAAGGACCCACATTACATTTGGACACATTTTAGGGGGTGTGGGGGGTTATAAATCAATTTAAGGACACACATTACATTTGGACACATTTTAGGGGATGGAGGAGGGTTATACATGAATTTAAGGACAAACATTACATTTGGACACATTTTAGGGGGTGTGGGAGGGTTATAAATCATTTTAAGGACACACATTACATTTGGACACATTTTAGGGGGTGTTTCGGTGAAAGCAGTACAATGGAGCTGACAATATACATTGTTAAAGGGACTAGGCTATATATATATATATATATATATATATATATATATATATATATATATATATGTGTATATGGGCCCAGGATAGCATGCTGGGGAGGTTAGTGAAGGCAAATATGCATGTAGGCCAAAAAAGGAGTATTAAAAAAGCTTCCAGCATGCATGAGGATAAAGGGGACATTCACAGCATATTCCAATCGTGGTAATTAGGGATTGATGAAATAAAGACAATACATTAGCAAACATTAAATACATATAATGTGATGTTAAGGGATAAAACTTACCCTAATATAGTCCTTCTGCAGGACCTGAATGAATGAATGGCAGAACAGGTCTCTGGAATAATGTTTCCCAGAGCGTGGGGGGAGATGCCTGTTGAGAACTTGAGATCCTGTAGGCTTCTCCCAGTAGCCAAGTACCGCAAGATGGCAACTAGCCTCTGCTCTGGTGTGATGGCTTGCCGCATGCAGGTATCCTGCCTGCTGATATAAGGGGTGAACAAAGCCGACAGACGGTGAAAAACGTGGTCCGTCATCCTGAGATAATTCCTGAAATCATTAGGATTATTCTCCTGGATCTCACAAAACAGAGGCATGTGCGAGTATTGGTCACGCTGGAGTAACCAATTCCTGGCCCATGAACTCCTCCTCGCCCTGTTTATGGAATGGGCTCGGGTAAAAGTATAAACCCCAACACCAAGCCCCCACACAGCACGAACTCTAGAAATTAGTATGTACCCGAACCACGGTTTCAAAACGGTCGGGTTGTCAGAACGAACTTAACAGAATGCACTGAAGAACAGCATGGTCTATGAAGAGCGAGCTGAAGATCAGTAATGACTAACGAGCAGACCAGAACACACCGAAAAACTGATACAAACTAACTACACGCACTGAAAACCAGATACAAACCCACAAGCACAAACTGAACAGCAGTAAAACGATCTGAATAAGCTGGAGTCTGAAAAGCGAGAATCGTCTCTAAACTTCTACTAACACTAGATCAGCAGAAGGAGCCCAAAGGTTGGTGCACTGGGTCTTGAACTTCCTTTTTCTAGTCCCATTGTACATGCTGTACGTTACCGCGTTCTTAGCGATCAGACTTTGGTGTGATCGTGTGTACGCACGACAGTTTCAGCAGAACTCTGTCGGAAAAACCTTTGGAGTTTATTCCGATGGGAAAACTGGTCGTGTGTACACGGCATAACAGACAGCTCCAGCTGCACAAACAAACATTCAGCCTAGGTTCACACTGATGTGTGCGGAACACCACATGTGATTTGCGCAGGGTAGCAAAGGTAGAAAAAGAATGAATAAGGGAAGGAAGAGAGGTTGTTTACAGTTTTTTTCCCCACAATTCTCCATGTTCATAGAGTTTTATGTGTTTAGATTTAGAGAAGTGGAAGTGAGAGAGGCATCAGATTCTAAAATAATAGATCAGCCACTGCTACAGGAGGTCCTGAATGCCATCACATCAGATTCTGGTATTGAGAGGAAAAGTCCAGTGCCAGCAGGTATGGCATAAAAAGATAAGGTGTCCATTGTTTTTTTTTTTAAACTTCAGTTTGTTTAGTGTTTTCTAACCACTCTCTGATCTATCTTCATATTCCCTGCATAAGTTTCTCAAAAGGCAGAGGCCACTATTGAACACCAGGACATATTAGGTCCACAAAGGTTCTTTTAAGGACTGCTATAGGTGTACAATATATAGGGTTGTGGTGCACTGCTGTGCTGCAGATTACTGCTCGTTTCAGCAGCTGTCTTTTATCAGTGTAGGGACTGAGGGGCAGTCTTCAGCTTTCAGCGCTGATGCACTTTGAATGACAATTGCGCGGCCATACAACACTGTACCCAAATTAAATTTTTAGCATTTTTTTTCCACAAATAGAGCTTTCTTTTGGTGGTATTTAATTACAGCTGGGAGTTAAATTTTTTGCTAAACAAACAAAAAAAGATGCAAAAAAAAAATCACGTTTAATAGTTTGTTATAAAATTTTGCAAACAGGTAATTTTTCTCCTTCATTGAAATGCACTGATGAGGCGGCGCTGGTGGGGACTGATAGGCTGCACTGGTGGGCACTGATAGGCTGCATTGTTGGGCACTGATAGGCACAGTTAAGGCGGCACTAATAGGCACAGATAAGGTGGCACCAATAGGCACAGATAAGGTGGCACCAATAGGCACAGATATGGCAGTACTGATGGGCACAGATAAGGCGGCACTGATGGGCAAAGATGGGCACAGATAAGATGGCACTGATGGGTGGCACGGATGGGTGGCACGGATGGGCACTGATAGGTACCACTGATAGATGGGACTGATGGGCACTGATAGGTGACACTGATAGGTGGCTCTGATAGGTGGCACTGCTGGGCACTGATGGGCATCACTGATGGGCACTGATGGGCACTGGTAGATAGCCACGGATGTGTGGTACTGAGGTGCAGCACTGTTGTTGAGGCAGATTGTGGGCACTGATAGGTGACACTGTGGGCACTGATTGGTGGCACTGTGGGCACTGATGGGTGGCACTATGGGCACTGATGGGTGGCACTATGGGCACTGATGGGTGGCACTTTTATCCAATCTTTAGGTGGCACTGGCAGGGGCAGATTAAGAGCATCATGGGCCTGGTGCTAAGGATTTTGGTGGGACTTTTTATGAAAATAAATAAAATGAAAATGCAAACAATTTTTTGTTAAATGAAATTAAAGAGAGAGGGGGGGGGGGGGTGATACCGAGATAGGGGGCTGAAAGAGAAGAGATGAGAGAGAGGGGAAAAGAGAGAGAAAGGGGGTGAAAGAGAGAGAGAGGGGGTGAGAGAGAGGGGACAAGAGAGAGAGGGGGTGGTGGGAAAGAGGGGGTTGTAGGGGGAGAGAGAGAGAGAGAATGGGGGATGAAGGTGGTGAGAGAGAGAACAAGGTGAAAGAGAGTGGATGAGGGATAGAGGGGGTGAGGTGGTAAAAGAGAGAAAGTGAGGGGGTGAGTCTGTCCAATACAGCACATTACAAGTTAGGCATGGTACATTATATGGTGGGCACAGCACATGACATGGTTGGTACTGCACAACACAGCACATTGCATGGTGGGCACAACACAGCGCATGCACAAGGTGGGCACAGGACCTTATATAGTGGGCACAGCACATGACATGGTGGGCACATCTGAGCACATTACATGGTGGGCACTGCACATTACAAGTGGGCACTGCACATTATATGGCGGGTGTAGCATATTATATGTTGGGTACTGCACATGCCATAGTGGGAACTGCACAGCACATGACAAGGTGGGCACTGCATGACACCACATGACATGGTGGGCACAGCACAGCACATTAAATGGTGGACACCGCACATGACATGGTGAGCCCTGCACAACACAGCACATTGCATGTTGGTCACAACACAGCACATGCACAAGGTGGGCACAGGACCGTATATGGTGGGCACAGCACATGACATGGAGGGCACAGCTGAGCACATTACATAGTGAGCACTGCACATTACAAGTGGTCACTGCACAGCACATTATATGGCGGGCACAGCATATTATATGTTGGGTACTGCACATGGCATTGTGGACACTGCACAGCACATGACAAGGTGGGCACTGCACGACACAGCACATTACATTGTGAGCACAGCACATTAAATGGTGGACACCGCACATGACATGGTGAGCCCTGCACACCACATTCCATTGGGCACATTGGTGGGCACTACACGACGCAGCACAGGCAATTACATTGTGAGCATAGCGCATTAAATAGTGGACACCGCACATGATATAGTGAGCCCTGCACAGCACATTCCATTGTGGGTACTGCACGACACATGCCATGGTGGACAATGTACAGCACATTACATGGTGGGCACTGCATGGCGCAGCACCTGACATGGTGGGCACAACACATCACATGACATGGTGGGCACTGCACATAACATGGTGGGCACTGCATGACACAGTGCATTACATGGTGGGCACTGCATGGCACAGCACATTACATGGTGGGCACTGCATGCCATAGCGCATTTCATGGTGGACAATGCAACTGCACATTACATATTAGGAACGGCATATTACATGGTGGGCACTGCTAAATAGCACAGCACATTACATAGTGGGCGCAACACACTACATGCTGAGCACAGCACATGGCAGGGTGGGCACAGAACAGCACATGGCATGGTGGGAACTGCACATGACGTGGTGGGCACCGCATGGAACAGCACATTACATGTTGGGCACTGCGCATTATATGGTGGGATCACTGCATGGCACAGCACATGACATGGTGGACACGGCAAATTATATAGCGGGAATTGCAAGGCACAGCATATGACATGGTGGGCACTGAATGGCACAGCACATGACATAGTGGGCATTCCACATGACATGGTGGGCACATCACATGACATGGTGGGCACTGCACATTACATGGCAGGCACTGCATGGCACATCGAATGACATGGTGGGCACTGCACATTTCATGGTGGGCACTGCACATTACATGGTGGGAACAGCACATGACATGGTGAGTACTGCAAGGCACAGCACGACATAGTGGGCACTGCACATCACATGAAGAGCAATGCAATGCACAGCACATTACAAGGAGGGCACTGCAACGCACATGACATGACATGGTGGGCACAGCACGACACGGTGGGTACTGCACATGACATGGTGGGCACTGCAAGGCATAGCACGACACAGTTGGCACTGCACATCACATGAAGAGCAATGCAATGCACAGCACATTACATGGAGGGCACTGCAATGTACAGCACATGACATGGTGGGCACTGCAATGTACAGCACATGACATGGTGGGCACTGCACATTACATAGTGAGCACTGCAATGCACAGAAAATGACATACTGGGCACAGCACATTACATGGGGGCACTGCAATGCACATGACATGACATGGTGGGCACAGCACAACATGGTGGGCACTGCATTACACAGCACATGACATGGTGGGCATAGCACATTGCATTGTGGGCACTGCAATGCACAGCACATGATGTGGGCCCTGGTCACAAGAGAGCACATTACATGAGGGAAGCAGCAGTGTGTCCCCTAGCACAATAATTACACAACACCTCCCTGACAAATTTACTAACCTTATGTGAACAGCATGGGGGATGTCCTTCCTCCTGGGCTCCTGCTGGTGAGGAGAACATCAGCGCCCCTCCCCCAGACACAGAGGATCTGTGTGAGTGGAACAGATCCTGTGATAGGAATCAGACATCTGTAGAGAAGAGCCTTGGCTGCAGAGACTACACTTGTCTCCTCCATGTGTGCAGGGCACAGAGGGCTCCTCTTCCTTCAAGAAGGCACACAGATATTGATAAACCACTGGGATGGGCCTATATTGAGGGAGGGGCCTGGAGCTTCAGCTCCACAAGCCCCTATGTTAATCCGGCCCTGGGCACTGGCAGGGGGCAGGTGGTCACTGATGAGCTGACTCCAGCTCACCGTGATCGGGACTGAAGTCCCTCTCACGACCGAGGAGGAAAAATGGCCGATTACCGGCTCTGTTGTGACCACATGATCAGCTGTCATTGGCTGACAGCTGATCACGTGGTAAGGGGTCGGGATCGACCCCTTGCTCTCAAGGGGCGCGCAGGCCGCTCGTGCATGGGATGACGTCAATAGACGTAGTCCCGGCAAAGCAGGTCCGTGCTGTAGCCGTCATTCGGCTATAGCACGGATCTCAAGCGGTTAAGGACTGGTATAGGTGTACAATATATATAGGGTTGTGGTGCACTGCTGTACTGCAGATTACTGCTCGTTTCTGCAGCTGTCTTTTATCAGTGTAGGGACCGAGGAACAGTCTGCAAATCACTAGCTACTAGGTCCACAAAGGTCCTTTTAATGACTGGTATAGGTGTACTATTTGGTGTGCAGTATATAGGTAATACACGTATAAAATACTTGCACATATAGAAAGCATAGTATAGTGCAATTCCACTGTGCAGCATTGTGACTGCTGAGCGGTTCTGTAGCGATACTACAAAGAGTGACAAACGCAATAAAAAAAAAGTATTATAACTGGTGTGATAGACCAGTGGCCCCCAAAAACGACAGATTGAAGCGGGGTGTTATATACCTTCTTCCACACACATTGTCATGTACCTTACAGCGGAGTCAGACTGCTGAGGGTGGCCTCTCGCACGGTTCCGGTCACCACGCCCCTGAAGATGGGAACAGGGAGCGTGAGGACACGAAAGGGTGCAGGTGCCTGCAGATGGAAGTAGAAGGCCTTGGAGATGCTGGGTCCTCACGGTAGAAGAGGTGTAGACTGGTTACGTAGGTAGGCACCGGAAGGTCAGCAGGTGTGCAGGAAGCACTACGTGTCTGGAACAGGCAGGATCGGCAACTGGCAGGCAATGCGGTACAATAACAAGAGACAGGTGCGTAATCAGGAACAAGCAAGGGGTCTGGTAATGTGCAAGCAAACGAGGTACAGAATCAGGAGACAAGCCAAAGTCGAAAGTCCAAGCCGGGGTCAGAGGTAGTCCAGGAGATAGCAACACGGGGAATCCAAAAGTGGGTATCAGGAACGGGTCACAGGAACAAGGATCACAGGAGCAAGATCACAGGAGCAAGGTCACAGGAACAAGGTCTCAGGAGCAAGGTCACAAGAACAACGATCAGGTCTTGCAGGAACAGCTGAAGACGATCCAGCACTGGTGTCAGGCCAGGACCCTGTTTATATAGAGGGAAGTGAGCCAGGATTGGTGGAAGTGGCCGTCCGTGCGTGAAGACGTACATCCGTTCAGTTTGCGTGGGTGTTTTCGCGTGTTCGGATTGGCGTACATCCATGTGTTCGGTTTAGCATACGTCCGTTCGTCCTGGAATTCGTACGCCTCTGACGGAGACACCGCGCATGGCGCCTGGAACGAACGGGAACTGCTGCTATACGGGGACGAGCATACGTACGGTGAGTTCCCTGACAGTGCCCCCCCCTTAAGGGCAGCCTCCGGGTGCCCCTTTGAACCAACCTTTGAGAGTGATGAAAAGCCCGTATAAGCCTCTGGGCATGAAGATTCGCTTCGGGTTCCCAGGAATTTTCTTCGGGGCCAAAGCCTTTCCACTTAATCAAGTATTGGTTTTGTCCTTGGCGCTTTCTGTAATCCAGAATGGCTTCGATCTCAAACTCCTCCTCCCCATCTATCAATATAGCTTCTGGAGAGCATAACTCCCGGTCTGGAAAGGAATTGGGTACATCAGGTTTAAGTAGAGAAGTGTGAAATACAGGATGGATTTTAAATGAGCCGGGAAGTTCAAGTTCATAGGCTACCGAATTAATTTTCTTCTTAACTGGAAAAGGCCCCAAATATCTGGGTCCCAATTTTTTAGAGGGACACGCCAGTTTCAGGTTTGCGGTTGACAGCCATACGCGATCACCGATTTTTAAATCCAATTCTCCCCTTCTCTTCTTGTCAAAAATTTTTTTATCGTCCTCCTGAGCCTTAGAAAGGGTTTCTTTAAGTACCTGATTGTTGATAACAAAGAAATTCAGCCTATCCTGGACAGCTGGTACAGGAGAATCCGGTAAGGATGTTGGCAAGAAGGAGGGATGGAAACCATAGTTAGAATAAAATGGTGACTGGTTTGTGGCAGAATGAGTAGAGTTATTAAATGCAAATTCTGCTAAGGGTAGTAACGAAGCCCAATCCTCCTGAGAGAAAGAAGTGAAACAACGTAAATATTGTTCCAAGGTTTGATTAGTGCGTTCGGTCTGCCCGTTTGTTTGGGGATGGTAAGCTGAAGAGAAATTTAACTTGATACCCAGAGTTTCACACAATGATTTCCAAAATTTTGACGTGAATTGGACTCCACGATCAGAGACAATATCACCGGGAATTCCATGGAGTCTGACAATTTCTCTAATGAATACTCTGGCTGTCTCGGTTGCAGATGGAGTTCCCTTCATGGGAATAAAGTGTGCCATTTTGGAAAAGCGATCCACCACCACGAAAATAGAGGAAAATCTTTCAGAGGGGGGAAGCTCAACAATAAAGTCCATTGCGATCTTATCCCATGGTTTTTCAGGGATAGGTAATGGCCTCAATAATCCCCAGGCTTTATTTTTGCTGTTTTTATTCCGGAGGCAGGTTGAACAAGAGCTAACATAGTTCCTGCAGTCTTTCGCGAGGTTTGGCCACCAGAAATGCCTTTGAACTAAATTTGTCGTTTTGTGACCCCCGAAGTGACCCGCCAGGGGATAGTCATGACAAACCTGTAGAACGGAGGTGCGAAGGTTTTGAGGGATGAATAATTTGCTTCCTCGCCAGAAAAGACCGTCTTTTTCTTGGAGGTTCATATCTGGAGGGACTGATGCACCTCGAGACGACTGCCGAACCTGTGATAGAAAACTGGTTTGTGTTAATAGGAAGTTTCCAGCTTGTAAAATAGTGTCTGGAGGGGATGAGGCTTCAGTTTCAGAGAACATGCGGGATAATGCGTCGGGTTTACTGTTCTTGGATCCTGGTCTGTAGGTTATGTGAAAATTAAAACGGGAGAAGAAAAGAGCCCATCTTGCCTGCCGGGGCCTGAGACGCTTAGCTGTTCTGAGATATTCCAAATTTTTATGATCTGTAAAAATCAATACTGGATGTGTTGCCCCCTCAAGAAGGTACCGCCATTCTTCTAAAGCCAGTTTGATTGCTAGAAGTTCCCGATCTCCCACATCGTAGTTCCTTTCTGATGTATTTAGTTTTTTGGAAAAGAACGCTACAGGATGCATTAATGATTTAGGCCCTTGGCGTTGGGACAGAATGGCGCCTACAGCGCTCTCTGAGGCGTCCACTTCCAGAGTGTAAGGTAGAGCAGGATCAGGGTGTTTGAGTATTGGGGCCGATGTGAATAATCCTTTTAGTTTATCGAACGCAGCTTGGGCCTCGGTGGACCATCGAAAACGGTTTTGTTTGCTGGTGAGTTGCGTGATGGGGGCTATAACACTGGAAAAGTTTTTGATAAACTTCCTGTAAAAATTAGAGAATCCAATGAAGCGCTGTACCCCTTTTTTATCAGTGGGAGGTGGCCAGGATAAAATGGCTGAAACCTTTTGAGGATCCATCTCTATTCCCTCTGTTGATATTACCAGACCCAGGAAGTGAATGGTCTGCCGTTCGAATTCGCGCTTCTCGGCCTTGGCGTAGAGCCCATGTTGCCTTAATCTCAGGAGAACTTGTTTCACATGGTCACGATGGGTTTCTAGAGAGTCTGAAAATACCAAAATATCATCCAAATAAACAATTACAAATAAATCCAAAAAGTCCCTGAAAATGTCATTAACAAAATGTTGAAAAGTGGCTGGGGCGTTGCAGAGTCCAAAAGGCATGACCAGATACTCAAAGTGGCCAAAACGTGTCCGAAAAGCCGTTTTCCATTCGTCCCCCTTACGGATTCTGATTAGGTTATAGGCCCCTCGTAAATCCAGCTTTGTAAATATTTTGGCTGATCGAAGTCTCTGGAATAATTCTGGAATTAATGGAAGGGGGTAGCGATTTTTAATCGTCACTTTATTTAAATCCCTGTAATCCACACATGGGCGGAGCGAATGGTCCTTTTTTTCAACGAAAAATATTCCAGCACCGGCTGGAGAAGATGAATGTCAGATAAATCCTTTCTTGAGGTTCTCATCGATGTATTCTTTGAGGACCAGGAGTTCAGGTTCCGATAGAGGGAATATCCTCCCGAATGGAATTTCGGCTCCAGGCAATAACTCGATTGGGCAATCGTAGACCCGATGAGGAGGTAGCGTGTCCGCCTTTCTTTTGTCAAACACGTCCAGAAATTTGTGGTATGTGGTTGGGACCAACCCCTGGAGCTCAGATGTAGGACCCGAACAGGCAATGACCGGAACCAGGTGGTTTGAGGTCCTGACACAATTTTGGAGGCAATAAGTGGACCGAAACACTACCTCACCGGTTATCCAGTTTATTTGGGGATTATGGGCTTGTAACCATGGCATTCCCAAAATGATTGGGAAGAGTGGTGAAAAAATGACATCCAAGCAGATTAATTCTTGGTGACCGGATAGAATGTTGGCGAGCAGTGGTTGAGTCTCATGGGTAATGGGACCTGATCTGATGTTGGATCCATCTGCTAACCGTATAGAAAGTTGGCGTTGCTTGAGTGCCAATGGAATGTTGTGTTGTAGAACGAGAGTATGGTCAATGAAGCAACTACAGGCGCCCGAATCAATTATAGCTTGGACCTGGAGTGTTCCTCCTGGAAGCTGTAAGGAAAAGGGAACAGCTATATGAATTGATTTCGTCAGAGGTAATGCATTGGATACAAGAGGTGAGTCTTTGAACTTACGAATTTTATTTGGACATGTATTCGCATAGTGACCAGCTTCCCCACAGTAGAGGCAAAGGTTGTTCTGGCGCCGGCGTAGCTTCTCCTCAGAAGACAATGGTGAGCGAAGTAATCCTAGTTGCATTGGCTCTGGAGCTTCGGAGATGGGAGCAGGTGTGGAGGTAGGAGGATAATTAGGAACCTTGGGTAACATCCAAGTGGGGCGAAACTGACCAACTCTTTCGGCTCTCCGTTCCCTAAGACGGCGGTCAATTTGGATTGACACCTGTATGAGGTCTTCTAAAGAACTGGGGACTTCGATGCGGGCTAATTCGTCCTTTAATGGTTCGGAACAGTCCAATGCGGAATTGGTAACGTAGGGCGGCGTCGTTCCATTGAGTGTCAGAACTCCACCGCCTAATGTGTCATCTTTTTTCATCTCCCTTGCTGTTGTCTCCTTCCGTTTGCAAGTAGGAGATGTTTGTAAGTTGGATGTTTGAAAGTAGGGGCCTGCCCTATATGCTCTGCAGAAATGGCGGAACAAGGTGTTGGTTTTGCCACAACATTGTAAGCCCTCAAAGTGACTCTTGCTGGGCGCTGGAGCGCCCTGCTGTGAACGATTATATCAAGAATTGTAATTACATGCCATTGTTGAACAGTGGTAGAAAAATTGACCTTTGGTGGTTGTGGTGCTGGTGCCACAACACTATAAGTCCTCACAGTTACTCTGGGTGGGCACAGGAACGGGCCCTCCTGTGAAATATTATATCAAGAATTGTAATTACGGGGCGTGGCCTGACTGGGCATGTGAGCAGCAGTGTTTTACGGAGCTCCCGCTGGTGATCCTTTATTGATCCTCTCCCCGCCGACAATACCGCCGAAATCCGGGTGGATCTGCCGCACACTAACGCCCAGACCCTCAGGGACCACACTGTTGCTCGCAGAACGGACGGGATGACCCGCAAAAACCAGGGAGAAACCACAGCTGCGGCCTCCGCACACAGCCAAGATGGCGCCTGGCAGTCACAGCCACACAGCACGCCGCGCGGCCAGGACAAGAAAGCTTCACAGGGGGGTAAGTCGACTAAACCCCCCCAGGCTAAAGACCAGCCTCGGGACATGTTGTATTACGCCCAGAAGCTTACAGGAACACAGGACATGTCCCCAGAAGCATCGCTGTGTTCAGCGTTCATTGCAGAACAGGCCTCCTCACTCCATGCTGATGGGGATGATACTGGTGCCCCTATGGATTCTATTCCTGACCCTATGCCTGTTATACATGAGGAGCAGCCAGATGATACACCCCAGCCCACACTAAGTGAGATTCTGCATGCAGTACAGAGATGCACAGCATCTGTGGATGACCTTAAGGAGAAATTTGGGGGGCTGAAAGAGACTGTGTCATTGCTGCGCCAGGATATACAAAAAATCAGGGAAAGATCCACGGCAGTGGAAGGAAGGGTGAGTGATATGGAAGATCAACTGCCTCACCTAAACCGCGATGTGAGAATCGCAACGCAGCAAGCACACTTAGCATTTGACAGAACAGACGACATTGAGAATCGCTTAAGACGCAACAATGTCCGGATAGTGGGGTTACCGGAGAAGGTGGAAGGTAGGGACCCCACTGAGTTTATGGAAAACTGGCTGCAGGAAGTTTTTGGCAAGGAAGCTTTTTCCCCTTTATATGCAGTGGAGCGGGCGCACAGAGTCCCGCCGCGGCCCCTTCCACCGGGCGGCCCCCCAAGAGCGATGCTGGTCAGACTCCTGAACTACAGGGACCGGGAAGTTGTGTTGCGGTTGGCCAGAGAGAGGGGTTCGGTGCAATTTCAAGGCAGTAGAATATCCTTCTATCCAGACTTCTCTGCTGAAGTGCAACGCAGACGCGCTAAGTTCGCCGACGTTAAAAAGCGCCTACAGAGGCTGCAACTGAAATACGCCATGCTGTTTCCAGCGAAGCTTCGTATCACCGCCATGGACCAGAACCATTTCTTTGAAAATGCAAAAGATGCTGCCCGATGGCTTGACCACAATGAGAACATCATCCGTCACAGAGCAGAGGATTGATCCCATGCTGTCTTTCTATGGAGGGCTCGGGAGGAGTCGGCACGTATCTACCTGAGATGTTTTGTACAGTTACCGAGGGGACATTACTTAATGGTTGTTATCAGCGAACTTATCTCCATCCACGGGTTGCCTTCGATGGTGACGAGTTTTATGTTCGGTTGGAATGTGGTTTACAGCTGCTCCCTACAACCTCGGTGGATGTCAAGCTGCGATGGAGCCCACGTGTGCCCGGCTGCCAAGCTGGAGGCGCACTTGGGTCACCCCTTTGTTGTTAGGGGGCATGTTCATCCTGCCCGGTTGGCAGGAGCAGGAATACAAGTTGATCAGTACGTTTATTGTTGCTGCTCAGTCGGTATGACTCAGCAGTAGGGATGAGCCGAACACCCCCCGGTTCGGTTCGCACCAGAACTTTCGAACGGACCCCGCGTTCGTTACGAACGTCAGAACCCCATTGAAGTCTATGGGACTCGAACGTTCGAAATGGAAAGTGCTAATTTTAACGGCTAATATGCAAGGTATTGTCCTAAAAAGGGTTTGGGGACCTGACTCCTGCCTCAGGGGACATGGGTCAATGCAAAAAAAAGTTTTAAAAATGGCCGTTTTGGCGGGAGCACTGATTTTAATGACGATTAAAGTGAAAAAAAAAAGTGAAATATTCCTTTAAATATGGTGCCTGGGGGGTGTCTGTAGTATGCCTGTGAAGTGCCACGTGTTTCCCGTGTTTAGAACAGTCCCTGCACAAAATGACATTAAACGGAAATAACACCATTTAAAACTGCTTGCGGTTTTAATGTTATATCTGGTTCCTGCAATATGGTTGAAAATCATTCAGAAAAATGGCATGGGTAGCCCTCCCTGCCCATTACCAGCCTATTTGGGTCTTGTACGCATATTAAGGGGAACCCCGTACCCATATTAAAAAAAGGAAATTCGTGTGGCCCCCAGGCCCTATATACTCAGAACAGCAGTATACAGGCGGTGCAAATAAGACAGGGACTGTGTAGGTTTGTTGTGTTAAGTTGAATCTGTTTGTAATTTTCAACTGGTACATTTTTAAAGTGTAGTTCCAGTCAAAAAAACTATTTTAAAGCTTTTTTGAAAACATAGGGAAGGGTTATCACCCCTGTATAATTTGTTTTGTCGTCCATCTTTTTTCATCTCACTTGCTGTTGTCTCCTTCCGTTTGCAAGTAGGAGATGTTTGTAAGTTGGATGTTTGAAAGTAGGGGCCTGCCCTATATGCTCTGCAGAAATGGCGGAACAAGGTGTTGGTTTTGCCACAACATTGTAAGCCCTCAAAGTGACTCTTGCTGGGCGCTGGAGCGCCCTGCTGTGAACGATTATATCAAGAATTGTAATTACATGCCATTCTTGAACAGTGGTAGAAAAATTGACCTTTGGTGGTTGTGGTGCTGGTGCCACAATAATATAAGTCCTCACCGTTACTCTGGGTGGGCACAGGAAGGGGCCCTCCTGTGAAATATTATATCAAGAATTGTAATTACATGTCCCTGTTAAACAGGGGCAGAAAAATTGGGCCTTAGGCACTGGTGCTGGTGCCATCACACTGCAACCTCTGCCATATACTCTAGTTTTATTGCAGGAATTAGCCCTGCTGCAAAGCATTGCATCAAAAATTGTACTTAAATGCCCCTGTTAAACAGGGGCAGAAAAAATGGGCCTTAGGCACTGGTGGAAATAAAAATAGAAAAATAAGATTGCGCTGGACAAATGGACAAATTATACAAAACCTATTAGCTCCTTGGGAAAAAAAGTAGTGAAAAATAATAAAAATAAAAATAAACAAACTCAAAAGGTTAGAGCTGCCTATGCTTAGAACCTGCCCCTTAGGATACAGGAGTAGGTGAAAAGTGTACAATATAAGAAATATAAGCTTTGGCGCTAAAACCTTACCTAACGTGCACCTTGGTGCCAAAATTTTTTTTTAATGTGCAGTGTTCTAATCAATATTATTAATAGGCGACCTTAAAAATAAAATAAATAAATAATGTGAACTAATATGAAATATTAGTGGTATCTACCAAATACCATATGTATACCCCTGATAAATACGTGTTAATATAAATAAATAAATGACGGTTGAAATGAAGATTAAAAAATAAAGATTGAAAAATGCCCGTTGGCGTGCAACTCAAAAGTGCACATGTGCTATAAAAAGTGAAAATCATGCAAAAATATAAAAAGTAAAAATCATACAAAAATATAGAAATAAAAATTAATGCATATGTGTTACATGTGAAGGATCATATACAAACCACAAGCATCAATAATAAAAAAAAAAAACACAAGCATCAATAATAAAAAATATTATTGATGCTTGTGGTTTGTATATGATCCTTCACATGTAACACATATGCATTAATTTTTATTTCTATATTTTTGTATGATTTTTACTTTTTATATTTTTATATTTTTGCATGATTTTCACTTTTTATAGCACATGTGCACTTTTGAGTTGCACGCCAACGGGCATTTTTCAATCTTTATTTTTTAATCTTCATTTGAACCGTCATTTATTTATTTATATTAACACCTTAGGCACTGGTGCTGGTGCCACCACACTCCAACCTCTGCCATATACTCTAGTTTTATTGCAGGAATTAGCCCTGCTGCAAAGCATTGCATCAAAAATTGTACTTAAACGCCCCTGTTAAACAGGGGCAGAAAAATTGGGCCTTAGGCACTGGTGCTGGTGCCACCACACTCCAACCTCTGCCATATACTCTAGTTTTATTGCAGGAATTAGCCCTGCTGCAAAGCATTGCATCAAAAATTGTACTTAAACGCCCCTGTTAAACAGGGGCAGAAAAATTGGGCCTTAGGCACTGGTGCTGGTGCCACCACACTCCAACAACTGCCATATACTCTAGTTTTATTGCAGGAATTAGCCCTGCTGCAAAGCATTGCATCAAAAATTGTACTTAAACGCCCCTGTTAAACAGGGGCAGAAAAATTGGGCTGCTGGCATCACCCAGAACCAAAAATGTTCTTCCAACATATCAGCGGAGGAGGAAGAGGATAGACAATCAACATAACAGGACAGTCACTCAGCATCAGCATAGGCAGTCTTGAAGGGATGTGGTATTTCAAAAAAAATTATTCGGTTACATCAGCTTCAGGTGCTTGGTAGCTGTGGGTGATCCAAGACTGATTCATCTTGATGAAGGTCAGTCGATCAACTGATTCGGTGGACAGGCGCACCCTGTGATCGGTAACAAAGCCACCAGCAGCACTGAAGGTGCGTTCCGAAAGAACGCTGGATGCAGGACAGGCCAGTAGCTCAATTGCATACTGTGCAAGCTCTGGCCAGTGATCCATCCTCAAGACCCAGTAAGCCAGAGGATTTTCGGTGGGAAAGGTGTCCAAGTCTGACCTTGCCCCTAGGTATTCCTGCACCATGTAAATCAGACGCTGGCGATGGGTGCTGGAACCAATCATACCTTGAGGCTGCGGACTAAAAAATTGTCTGAAAGCATCAGTCAGAAGGCCACCTTCTCCACCGCTCCTTCTGACCGATGCCTCAGCAACACGTTGTCCAGGACCAGGAGTTTGTAACCTCCCAGTCTCTGGGAACGCGTTGCACAGAGCTTTCTGCAAGGCCTCCCGGAGATGTCTCATCCTCTGCTCCCTCTGCGATGGCAAGATAAGGTCGGCAACCTTACCCTTGTACCGTGGATCAAGGAGAGTGGCCAGCCAGTAATGGTCCCTCTCCTTGATCTGAAGAATACGAGGATCCTTCCGCAGGCTTTGCAGGATCAGGGAGGCCATGCAGCGTAGGTTAGCTGAGGCATTTGGTCCGGAGTCCTCTGGGTCACTAAGGACAACATGATCCGCAGCTACCTCCTCCCAGCCACGTACAAGTCCACGTGTTTCTTGGGACTGTAAATCATCCCTATAAGACTGCTGCTGCTGATGCTGAGTGCCAGCCTCCACCTCCATGCTGACACAATCATCCTCCTCCTCCTCTTCCTCCTCCTCACCCTCTTCCTGTGTGATGGGTGGCACAGCAGGAACACTGTCTGGATAAAGGGGGCCTTGAGAGGCAAGGAAGTCCTCCTCTTCCTGCCTCTGTTCTGCCTCAAGTGCCCTGTCCATTATTCCACGCAGCGTATGCTCCAAGAGGTGGACAAGAGGTACAGTGTCACTGATACATGCACTGTCACTGCTCACCATCCTTGTGGCCTCCTCAAACGGTGACAGAACAGTGCATGCATCCCTGATCATGCCCCACTGGCGTGGTGAGAAAAAACCAAGCTCCCCTGACCCTGTCCTGGTGCCGTAGTCGCACAGGTACTCATTGATGGCCCTCTGCTGCGTGTGCAGCCGCTGCAGCATGGCCAATGTTGAGTTCCATCTGGTGGGCATGTCACATATAAGGCGGTTCTTGGGCAGGTTCAACTCCTTTTGGAGCTCAGCCAGCTGAGCACAGGCATTAAATGATCGGCGGAAATGCACACAGACTTTCCTGGCCTGCTTCAGGACATCCTGTAAGCCGGGGTACCTGCCCAAGAACCGCTGCACCACCAGGTTAAGGACGTGAGCTACACAGGGCACATGGGTCAGTTGTCCCTGTCGGAGGGCGGAGAGGAGGTTGGTGCCATTGTCGCAAACCACCATTCCTGGCTTAAGCTGGCGTGGCGTCAACCACCTCTCGGCCTGCCCCTGCAGAGCTGACAAAACATCCGCCCCAGTGTGGCTCCTGTCCCCCAAACAAACCAGCGCAAGCACGGCATGGCATCATTTTGCCTGCGTACTTGCGTAGCCCCTGCAACGCCTACGGAGCACCGCTGGTTCTGAGGACAGAGCACTGGAAGAGGACATGGAGGAAGAAGAAGAGGAGGGGGTGGAGGAGAGAGGTGTGTCACAACCAATAGTAGCATTTTGGAGGCGTGGTGGCGGAACAACCTCCAACACTACTGCACCTTGTCCTGCATCCTTCCCAGCAGCCAGAAGAGTGACCCAATGGGCCGTGAAAGACAGGTAACGTCCCTGTCCATGCCTGCTGGACCATGAGTCAGCGGTAATATGCACCTTACCGCTGACCGCCCTGTCCAGCGAGGCAAGGACATTGCCTTCCACATGCCGGTAGAGAGCCGGAATTGCCTTCCATGAGAAAAAGTGGCGTTTGGGGACCTGCCACTGAGGAACCGCACATTGTACAAACTCACGGAAGGGGGCCGAGTCTACCAACTGAAAAGGCAGCAGTTGAAGTGCTAGCAATTTAGCCAAGCTAGCATTCAACCGCTGGGCATGTGGATGGCTGGGAGTAAACTTCTTCCGCCGGTCCAGCAGCTGGGGCAGGAACATTTGCCTGCTATAATCGGACGTGGATGTACCACTAGCAGAGTTCCCGGAAGCACTTGGCTGTGACACACCTAATTCTACACCTTCATTCCTCTCAGAGCAGGTTTCAGAGAGGACTGAAGGTCTAGTGGGGTTGGAGATGCCAGCTGATGAGGAGCAAGGAGAGGTCCGCTTTGTTCTTTGGTGTGGGTCTCTGAGGAACGCTTGCCAACGAGCTGCATGGCAGGTCAACATATGTCTGGTCAAGCATGTGGTGCCCAAGCGGCTGATGTTTTGGCCACGTGAGATACGCTTGAGACATATGTTGCAATTAGCAGCGGTGCGATCTGATGCACTCGTCTCAAAAAAGGCCCACACCAAAGAACTTTTAGAATAACGCGCAGAGGCAGCACTCTGCACAGGCGGAGCTCTGCGGTGTGATTCAGTCGGTGTGCTGCCCCTAAGCTGGCCCCCGGAGGGCATCCTGCCTCGTTGGACATGTGCCTCCTCCTCCTCCTCCTCCCTCCTTCCAGGCACCCACGTGGAGTCAGTGCCCTCATCATCCCCTCCCTCTTCATCGCTGTAGCAAACCTGGCAGTATGCTGCAGCTTGTGGAACATGACTGCCAGATTGCTGTCCTTCTTGAGCATCCCCTCTCTCTGCGCTCACGCTACTGCCTTCCTCTAGCTGAGTGTCATCATCAGAGCCCACCAAACACTGGGCATCCTCCTGGAGCATGTACCCAACACTGTGCTCAAAGAGTTCAGGAGACTCCTCAGGAGGACGTGGTGGGTCTAGGGAAGGAGTCACTGATGATGACATTGAGAGGAGGGAAGACGATGCGTTGACAGCTGCTTTGCTACTACCCTGAGACTGGGTGAGAGAGGATGAGGAGGATGAAGAGGGCTTGGTCATCCACTCTACCAAGTCGTTGGCATGTTGCGGTTCAACATGTCCAGCTGCAGAAAAGAAGGACAAGCATGTCCCATGGCCACGTGCTGATGACAATGCACAGCGTCCACGACCAGCACTGTTGTCTCTAGACACAGAGCCTGCTTGCCCTCTTTTATCGGCTCGCGCCTGTCTACCTCTCCTTGCTGGCCTTCCAGACATGGTAATGGCCTGAAGGGAGTTGGGTAAAACAGTAGTTGGATAGTTTATATTGAGCTGGAGGCACACAACACCCACTAACTCCTGCAGATGCCTTTTTTATAGAACAGCAGAGTTAAAGGGGTATATACAGATGTATACTGTGCTGTGCTGGAAGCACACACAACTTCCAATAACTCCTGCAGATGACAATTGGGCCCAAATAGAGAACAGCTATGTAGGTGGATTATAGCGGTATGTACTGGGTACAGAGCACGCAGACAGCACGCACTATCTCCTGACACTACTGACTGCAAGCTCTATTGTTAAAGATGGACCACTAGTTATATAGGTGAGGTGAATATCACGGTGTATACTCCGGTCAGGGCACGCAGACAATAACCAGAAAACAGCAGAGTTAAAGGGGTATATACAGATGTATACTGTGCTGTGCTGGAAGCACACACAACTTCCAATAACTCCTGCAGATGACAATTGGGCCCAAATAGAGAACAGCTATGTAGGTGGATTATAGCGGTATGTACTGGGTACAGAGCACGCAGACAGCACGCACTATCTCCTGACACTACTGACTGCAAGCTCTATTGTTAAAGATGGACCACTAGTTATATAGGTGAGGTGAATATCACGGTGTATACTGCGGTCAGGGCACGCAGACAATAACCAGAAAACAGCAGAGTTAAAGGGGTATATACAGATGTATACTGTGCTGTGCTGGAAGCACACACAACTTCCAATAACTCCTGCAGATGACAATTGGGCTCAAATAGAGAACAGCTATGTAGGTGGATTATAGCAGTATGTACTGGGTACAGAGCACGCAGACAGCACGCACTATCTCCTGACACTACTGACTGCAAGCTCTATTGTTAAAGCTAGATCACTAGCTATATAGGTGAGGTGAATATAGTGGTGTATACTGCGGTCAGGGCACGCAGACAATAACCACTACACAAGAACAAGATAGGAAATCAGCCAAAAACGATTGGTGTGTAACTGTGTTGAAGGTACACAGAACACCCACTGCTTCAGATGCCAACACACTACACGAGGCCGCCTCAAAGGCGGCCTTATATAGTGTGGGGCGTGCACTACACAGCCTGAGCTATGATTGGCCACAGGCAGGATGCCTGTGGCCAATCATGGCTCTCCTCGCTGCTGGCGCTGCGATTGGCCAAGGATGCGGGGTCACAGTGCATGCTTGGCCAATCATGAGCCAGCAATGCACCGCGCCACCGCAGTGCATTGTGGTCCGCGCGCGCCACACGAATTTTGACACGAACAGACCAAGAGTTCGGATTTCGCCGAACGGACGAACAGCCAATGTTCGAGTCGAACATGCGTTCGACTCGAACACGAAGCTCATCCCTACTCAGCAGCGGAATTTCAAGGTTTTTTACCGCTCAGCATTATATATCCAGTGCACAGGATACATTTTTTTTGCAGTTTTGGGCTACATCTTTTTTGCTACCCTGGGCTTGACGCTCTTTGTACCAGTCCCTCCTGTATGTTTGAGGGGTGCAAGTCTGGCTCCAACGGGAGAGATGTCTGGAGGACCTGGAACCCCCAGTAGGTGCAGTAGATTCTACACAACAGGTTTATGTCCGCTACACCTATAGTGACTTGGAATGTCCGGGGGGTAAATGATCCTCTGAAAAGGACCATAATTTCTGCAGGTTTACGAAAATTCCACCCGGCCATTGTAGGCCGTCAAGAGACGCATTTACAGGGGGACACGGTGAAATTTCTCCAATATGCCTGGGTTGGGAAGGCCTATCACTCTACTCACACCTCGTTTTCTCGGGGGGTGAGTGTTCTGATACATCGGGCACTGGCATACCAGGAACTAGATTCACTTGTTGATGTGTCTGGCAGATTTGTTTTTCTGTATTGTAAAATCTATGCTTTTACTTTAATTCTTGCTTTTGTATACATACCCCCCCCCCCCCCCCCGTTTTCACGGGAGGTGCTTCAGCTGCTGATCTCCTATCTGGCCAATAAACAGGAGGTCCCGGTTTTAATTTTGGGGGACTTTAACTGCTACCTAGATCCCAAAATGGACAGACACCCCCCGATGGCGCCTCCTGGGGGCAACCGGGGTACTGCCCTTAGCAGATTACTGACGGAAGTAGGGTGGGCTGACATATGGCGGATCCGAAACCCAGACTGTAGACAGTTTTCATGTTTTTCCAAAACCCATGGATCCCTGTCCCGTATAGATCTCTGTGTGGGTACTCCCAACATGGTGGGGTTCACCTCGAGGGTGGAATACTTCCCTCGGGGAGTGTCGGACCATTTCCCCTTGGCTCTGTGGCTGACTACTCAACCCCCCAGCACGCTGCCCAGGGCCCCGTGGAAGCTGAATGCCTTTTGGCTCAAGCTGTTCCCCTCGCCGGATAGGATTGCATCCCAAATCCAGGGTTTCTTCCAGACACACCGCCACCACCCAAATGGCCTTTTGACGTGGGAAACTTTTAAGGCATTTCTGCGTGGGGTGTTTGTCCATGAGATACACCTAGTAAAGCAGAACTCCACGGCAATGCTGGAGCAGGCGGGAGACTTGGTAAAAAGGTTGGAAATAGAGTATGTCACGGGGCCTACTGACTCGGCAAGGGAGGCATGGATGGTGGCACAGGATTCCCTGGATCGCCTAAGATCCTCCACTACAGAGCGTAGACGATTCTTTACAAAATTGGCGTTTTATGAGGAGGGGGAACAGACGGGGCGCCTACTTGCCAGAATTGCGAAAGCGCAACAGATGTCCCCGGCCATAGGGGCCATTCGAGCCAAAAACGGCAAGGTGGTCAATTCCCAGGAGATCATAATATCCGAGCTGGCTGACTTCTACCAGGATCTTTACAGGTCGAGGGAAACCTACTCGGATGACGATCTACAATCATACTTGGCCACAATAAATTTACCCAGGCTCTCGGAAGAGGCCATGCGTCATCTCGACGCCCTGATCACCCTAGAGGAATTGATGGCGGCCGCCGGCTCTTTCCCCACCTGCAAGGCGCCTGGGACAGATGGTATTCCCATGGAGGTATATGTACAGTACGGGGAGGATATTCTGCCTCAATTGTTGAAGGTGTTTAATGTATGCTTGGAGGGTGGTGCCCTCCCCGAATCTATGTCAAAGGCTAATATTGTTTTATTGCTTAAACCGGGGAAGGATCCGGGGTCATATAGACCCATCTCTTTGCTGCAAAGCGATGTAAAGATGTAAAGATCCTGGCCAAGGTCCTGGCACTCCGGGTAAACGGGATAGTGTCCACTATTATTCACCAAGATCAGGCTGGCTTTATGCCACATAAGTCCACAGCAACCAACCTTAGGAGATTATTTCTGAACATGCAGCTGCAGGCAGATAATGGGGAAAGTAGGGCCCTTCTGTCCCTTGACGCCAACAAGGCGTTTGATAGTATAGGCTGGAGGTACCTGTGGGTGGTGTTAGGTAAGTTTGGCTTCGGACAGCGTTTTATTGCCTGGGTTAAACTACTGTACGCCTCCCCGAAGGCCAATATTAGGATGACAGACAAGATGTCTGACGATTTTGCCTTGGCCAGGGGGACGCGGCAAGGGTGCCCGCTTTCCCCCTTGCTTTTCGCATTTGCGATAGAACCTCTTGCCGCCCTTATAAGAGACAGTGTAGGAATACAGGGATTTCAGTATGGGGCTGTTCACGAATAGAACATGCTCTATGCGGATGATATGCTGCTTTTCCTGAACGACCCCAGCCAGTCCCTGCCGCAGGTGATGGCCATAATAGAAAAGTTTGGACGGTTCTCCGGTTTGACCATTAACTGGTCTAAGTCGGCCATGCTGAAATTAGATGGAGGAGAGGTGGCGGTTCCGGAGTCCTGCCCAGTGCCAGTAGTGACTAGTTTTAAATACTTGGGGGTACAAATAACGTCCAAAGTAGGGGACTACTGCTTAGTGAACATATGCCCTCTGCTGTCGAGATTCTGGGACAGGATAAACACATGGAACACCCTTAGGATGTCCCTGGCCGGGAAGGCCAATCTTATAAAAATGATTTTAATGCCCCAATTGCTCTATTTCCTCCACAACTCACCGGTAGTGATACATTTAAAAATTTTCAGAGTAGTGAATACGCTTTTTCGGAAGTTGTTGTGGAACACAAAGCCCCCTAGGATCAAGTTGGAACCGCTGCAGCGCCCCAAGGACAGCGGAGGGTTGGCGGTACCCAACCCTTGGCTGTACTATGTTGCGGCCCAGTTGCAACATTTGGTGGGCTCCATGTCGCATGAACCGGCGGGCTCCTCAGCGAGGCTGCTGCTTCATGCGTCGGGGGCAGAGACCATCCCTATGGGACTGGAGGCCCAGATGTTTAAGGGCTCCAATAAACTAACCCCTACGCTGTCCATGATACAAAAAATATGGAACAAGAGTAGACAGTTGCAGGGGGTGCAGGGATTCACGGAATATAGTCCGATATGGGGTAATCATACGTATCTAGAGATCGCTAAAATACAGCCTGACCCTAGATGGAGTGCCCATAACGTAAAAATGCTGTTCCATATATTTCAGGATGGAAAACTTCTCTCTTTTGCAGCCATGCAGCGAAAATTTAACCTTACGGAGGCTATGATCTTTCCCTACTTGCAGCTAAGGCACGTGGTGGCCACGCAGGGGGACTCGGGAGAATGGGTATTGTCGCCCACCCCGTTATACCATGCGTTGCACTCTGCGGACGGCACAAAGGGCATAATTTCACAATGCTATCAGATGTTGCTAGCATGGCACCTGCGTGACCACCCGTGCAAAGCACTGCCGCTTTGGGAACAGGATGTAGGTACACTCACGGGTGAGCAGTGGGAGGAGGCCATGCAGGCCATCACCTACTGTTCACTGAATGTGGCGCAAAAAGTCTCCCAACTTTATATCACACTGAGAGCTCACTACACACGGGTTAGGCTGTTTAGGATGGGTGGGACGGCTGACCCCCTGTGCGGTAGGTGCAGGCAACACAAGGGGGATCTTATCCACCTCCTGTGGCGTTGCCCGAAGCTCCACAGATATTGGAAGGAGGTTGTGGACACTGTCAATATGGTGTTTCACACGCAGATACCTTTGGATCCCATATGTTGTATTCTAGGGGTACTGGAGGAGGTGGTGTCTTTGGAACCAATCAGGGTGGCAGTCTCCAGGGTGCTATTCCAGGCCAGGAAACTTATTTTGCTGGGCTGGAAATCTGCAGAACCCCCAGCAGTGGCGACCTGGATAACCCATATGGGCAGGACCCTTATCATGGAGAAATACATCTATCAGCACAGGGGATGCCCAGGAAGGTTTGAGCGCCTGTGGTCACATTGGCTGGATACACCTGGGCTAAGTCCAAACGAATTAATATTGTCCAGATTATTGTAAGATGTGTGGCAAAGGGCGGACAAGGGATGCTTAGCCCGGAAATGTTATACCTGCTGGGGAAATTTGTGCGATTATGGGGCGGAGGGAGGAAGTTCTGGGCTGATGTATTGCCTGTCTGTACATTGACAATTGTGTATCAAGCGGATGTAACTGTGCACTGGAAATTTCTGTATACCTGTAACTTCAATAAACACCTTTTTGATTTTAAAAAAAAAGAATTGTAATTACATGTCCCTGTTAAACAGGGGCAGAAAAATTGGGCCTTAGGCACTGGTGCTGTTGCCACGACACTGCAACCTCTTCCATATACTCTAGTTTTATTGCAGGAATTAGCCCTGCTGCAAAGCATTGCATCAAAAATTGTAATTAAATGCCCCTGTTAAACAGGGGCAGAAAAATTGGGCCTTAGGCACTGGTGCTGGTGCCACCACACTGCAACCTCTCCCATATACTCTAGTTTTATTGCAGGAATTAGCCCTGCTGCAAAGCATTGCATCAAAAATTGTAATTAAACGCCCCTGTTAAACAGGGGCAGAAAAATTGGGCCTTAGGCACTGGTGCTGGTGCCACCACACTGCAACCTCTCCCATATACTCTAGTTTTATTGCAGGAATTAGCCCTGCTGCAAAGCATTGCATCAAAAATTGTACTTAAACGCCCCTGTTAAACAGGGGCAGAAAAATTGGGCTAATGGCATCACCCAGAACCAGAAATGTTCTTCCAACATATCAGTGGAGGAGGAAGAGGATAGACAATCAACATAACAGGACAGTCACTCAGCATCAGCATAGGCAGTCTTGAAGGGATGTGATATTTCAAAAAAAATTATTCGGTTACATCAGCTTCAGGTGCTTGGTAGCTGTGGGTGATCCAAGACTGATTCATCTTGATGAAGGTCAGTCGATCAACTGATTCGGTGGACAGGCGCACCCTGTGATCGGTAACAAAGCCACCAGCAGCACTGAAGGTGCATTCCGAAAGAACGCTGGATGCAGGACAGACCAGTAGCTCAATTGCATACTGTGCAAGCTCTGGCCAGTGATCCATCCTCAAGACCCAGTAAGCCAGAGGATTTTCGGTGGGAAAGGTGTCCAAGTCTGACCTTGCCCCTAGGTATTCCTGCACCATGTAAATCAGACGCTGGCGATGGTTGCTGGAACCGAACATACCTTGGGGCTGCGGACTAAAAAATTGTCTGAAAGCATCAGTCAGACGGCCACCTTCTCCACCGCTCCTTCTGACCGATGCCTCAGCAGCACGTTGTCCAGGACCAGGAGTTTGTAACCTTCCAGTCTCTGGGAACGCGTTGCACAGACCTTTCTGCAAGGCCTCCCGGAGATGTCTCATCCTCTGCTCCCTCTGCGATGGCAAGATAAGGTCAGCAACCTTACCCTTGTACCCTGGATCAAGGAGAGTGGCCAGCCAGTAATGGTCCCTCTCCTTGATCCGAAGAATACGAGGATCCTTCCGCAGGCTTTGCAGGATCAGGGAGGCCATGCACCGTAGGTTAGCTGAGGCATTCAGTCCGGAGTCCTCTGGGTCACTAAGGGCAACATGATCCGCAGCTACCTCCTCCCAGCCACGTACAAGTCCACGTGTTTCTTGGGACTGTAAATCATCCCTACAAGACTGCTGCTGCTGCTGATGCTGAGTGCCAGCCTCCACCTCCATGCTGACACAATCATCCTCCTCCTCCTCTTCCTCCTCCTCATCCTCTTCCTGTGTGATGGGTGACACAGCAGGAACACTGTCTGGATAAAGGGGGCCTTGAGAGGCAAGGAAGTCCTCCTCTTCCTGCCTCTGTTCTGCCTCAAGTGCCCTGTCCATTATTCCACGCAGCGTATGCTCCAAGAGGTGGACAAGAGGTACAGTGTCACTGATGCATGCACTGTCACTGCTCACCATCCTTGTGGCCTCCTCAAACAGTGACAGGACAGTGCATGCATCCCTGATCATGCCCCACTGGCGTGGTGAGAAAAAACCGAGCTCCCCTGACCCTGTCCTGGTGCCGTAGTCGCACAGGTACTCATTGATGGCCCTCTGCTGCGTGTGCAGCCGCTGCAGCATGGCCAACGTTGAGTTCCACCTGGTGGGCATGTCACATATAAGGCGGTTCTTGGGCAGGTTCAACTCCTTTTGGAGCTCAGCCAGCCGAGCACAGGCATTAAATGATCGTCGGAAATGCACACAGACTTTCCTGGCCTGCTTCAGTACATCCTGTAAGCCGGGGTACCTGCCTAAGAACCGCTGCACCACCAGGTTAAGGACATGAGCTACACAGGGCACATGGGTTAGTTGTCCCTGTCGGAGGACGGAGAGGAGGTTGGTGCCATTGTCACAAACCACCATTCCTGGCTTAAGCTGGCGTGGCGTCAACCACCTCTCGGCCTGCCCCTGCAGAGCTGACAAAACATCCGCCCCAGTGTGGCTCCTGTCCCCCAAACAAACCAGCGCAAGCACGGCATGGCATTGTTTTGCCTGCGTACTTGCGTAGCCCCTGGAACGCCTACGGAACACCGCTGGTTCTGAGGACAGAGCACTGGAAGAGGCCATGGAGGAAGAAGAAGAGGAGGGGGTGGAGGAGAGAGGTGTGTCACAACCAATAGTAGCATTTTGGAGGCGTGGTGGCGGAACAACCTCCAACACTACTGCACCTTGTCCTGCATCCTTCCCAGCTGCCAGAAGAGTGACCCAATGGGCCATGAAAGACAGGTAACGTCCCTGTCCATGCCTGCCGGACCATGAGTCAGCGGTAATATGCACCTTACCGCTGACCGCCCTGTCCAGCGAGGCAAGGACATTGCCTTCCACATGCCAGTAGAGAGCCGGAATCGCCTTCCGTGAGAAAAAGTGGCGTTTGGGGACCTGCCACTGAGGGACCGCACATTGTACAAACTCACGGAAGGGGGCCGAGTCTACCAACTGAAAAGACAGTTGAAGTGGTAGCAATTTAGCCAAGCTAGCATTCAACCGCTAGGCACGTGGATGGCTGGGAGTGAACTTCTTTCGCCGGTCCAGCAGCTGGGGCAGGGACATTTGCCTGCTATCATCGGACGTGGGTGTACCGCTAGCAGAGTTCCCGGAAGCACTTGGCTGTGACACACCTAATTCTACACCTTCATTCCTCTCAGAGCAGGTTTCAGAGAGGACTGAAGGTCTAGTGGGGTTGGATATGCCAGCTGATGAGGAGCAAGGAGAGGTCCGCTTTGTTCTTTGGTGTGGGTCTTTGAGGTACGCTTGCCAACGAGCTGCATGGCAGGTCAACATATGTCTGGTCAAGCATGTGGTGCCCAAGCGGCTGATGTTTTGGCCACGCAAGATACGCTTGAGACATATGTTGCAAATAGCAGCAGTGCGATCTGATGCACTCGTCTCAAAAAAGGCCCACACCAAAGAACTTTTAGAATAACGCACAGAGGCAGCGCCCTGCACAGGCGGAGCTCTGCGGTGTGATTCAGTCGGTGTGCTGCCCCTAAGCTGGCCCCCGGAGGGCATCCTGCCTCGTTGAACATGTGCCTCCTCCTCTCTCCTACCAGGCACCCACATGGAGTCAGTGCCCTCATCATCCCCTCCCTCTTCATCGCTGTAGCAAACCTGGCAGTATGCTGCAGCTTGTGGAACATGACTGCCAGATTGCTGTCCTTCTTGAGCATCCCCTCTCTCTGCGCTCACGCTACTGCCTTCCTCTAGCTGAGTGTCATCATCAGAGCCCACCAAACACTGGGCATCCTCCTGGAGCATGTACCCAACACTGTGCTCAAAGAGTTCAGGAGACTCCTCAGGAGGACGTGGTGGGTCTAGGGAAGGAGTCACTGATGATGACATTGAGAGGAGGGAAGACGATGCGTTGGCAGCTGCTTTGCTAGTACCCTGAGACTGGGTGAGAGAGGATGAGGAGGATGAAGAGGGCTTTGTCATCCACTCTACCAAGTCATTGGCATGTTGCGGTTTAACATGTCCAGCTGCCGAAAAGAAGGACAAGCGTGTCCCATGGCCACATGCTGATGACAATGCACGCGTCCACGACCAGCACTGTTGTCTCTAGACACAGAGCCTGCTTGCCCTCTTTTATCGGCTCGCGCCTGTCTGCCTCTCCTTGCTGGCCTTCCAGACATGATAATGGCCTGAAGGGAGTTGGGTAAAACAGCAGTGTAATGGAGTCACACAACACCCACTAAGCCCTGCAGATGCCTCTATTAGAGAACAGCAATAAAGGGTAGATACAGGTGTATATTGTGCTGGAGGCACAAAAAACCCACTAACTCCTGCAGATGCCTTTTTTATAGAACACCAGAGATAAAGGGGTATATACAGATGTATACTGTGCTGTGCTGGAGGCACACACAACTTCCAATAACTCCTGCAGATGGCAAGTGGGCTCAAATAGAGAAGAGCTATGTAGGTGGATATAGCGGTGTGTACTGGGTACAGAGCATGCAGACAGCACGCACAAGCTCCTAACACTACTGACTGCAAGCTCTATTATAAAAGATAGATCACTAGCTATATAGGTGAGGTGAATATAGCGGTGTATACTGCGGTCAGGGCACACAGACAGCAACCACTACACAACAGCAAGATCGAAAATCGGCCGAAAACGATCGGTGTGTACTGTGTTGAAGGTACAGAGAACACCCACTAACTGCTTCAGACGCCAACACACTACACTAGGCCGCCGCGCTGGCGGCCTTATATAGTGTGGGGGCGTGTACTACACAGCCTGAGCTATGATTGGCCACAGGCATCCTGCCTGTGGCCAATCATGGCTCTCCTCGCTGCTGGCGTTGTGATTGGCCAAGCATGCGAGGTCACAGTGCATGCTTGGCCAATCATGAGCCAGCAATGCACTGCGATGACGCAGTGCATTGTGGGCCGTGAGCGCCACACAAATTTGGCGCGAACGGCCCATAACGTTCGGAATTCGCCGAACGGGCGAACAGCCGATGTTCGAGTCGAAGCTCATCCCTATTCAGCGGCAAGTGAATGTATCTCTGGCACACAGTGTCGGTGCCAAGATACATCTGACCACAGACACATGGTCTAGCAAACACGGGCAGGGAAGGTATATCACTTTTACTGCCCACTGGGTGAACCTTCTGATGGCTGTCAAGCATGTAACCCGTGGCACCCGTGTAGATTTGGTTTTACCTCCACAGATTGCATGCAGGCCTGGCTCTTCTTCTCCTCCTCCTACTCTATCCTCCTCTCTCTCCTCCTCGGCTGACTTTTCCGCTGCTAGTGTCTCTTCTGCTGCGCCGCCCAAGCTCCCCAGAACCTATTCGACATGCCAGGTGAGACGTTGCCATGCTGTGCTGCGTCTGTTGTGTCTGGAAGCCAAGAGCCACACTGGCCCTGCACTCCTTTCAGCTTTGCGTTCACAGGCAGATCAGTGGCTAACACCGCTCAATTTGACAGTTGGTAAAGTGGTGTGTGACAACGTGTGTGACAACGGTGCCAATCTGCTTAGCGCATTGAAACAGGGCAAAATTATACACGTACCATGCATGGCACACGTCTTAAACTTGGTTGTGCAGCGATTCGTTGTCAAATACCCTGGGGTCCAGAACATCTTGCGGCAGGCAAGGAAAGTCTCGGCCCATTTCAGAAGATCTTACACAGCCATGGCTTGCCTTACTGACAGTCAACGGCTACACAATCTGCCAGTCAGACGTATTATTTGCGATTGCCCGACGCGATGGAACTCAACCTTCTATATGCTTGATAGGCTGCTCCAGCAGAAACGTGCAGTTAGCGTCTACCTGTATGAATTCTGCGGCAGAACAGGTTCTGGGGAGCTTGGTTTTTTTTCACCATGCCAGTGGCTGCTCATGCGCGGCGCATGCAGACTTCTGCGGCCATTTGATGAGATCACCAAACTGGTCAGTCGTAGCCATGGCGCCATCAGTGACATGGTACCTTATGCCTTCTTTATGGAGCGTGCATTGCGTCATGTCATTGCTCAAGCCATGGAAGAGCAGGAAGATGAGGAAGTCGCAATGCTGGATGAATTGTTGGTCACTTCTAAATGAGATCATTCTTTCAGCCGACCCATCGACAGGTCTCATCCGGATCCAGCATCAGGGAACGCCTAGACCGACAAGTGTCCTACTACATCGGGTTAACGGCTGATGTGGACGCTCTGAGGAGTGATGAACCCCTGGACTACTGGGTGGGCAGGTTTGTCCTCTGGCCAGAGCTTGCCCAATTTGCAATGGAACTGTTGGCTTGCCCCTGGTCCAGTGTCCTGTCCGAAAGGACGTTCAGCGCAGCAGGGGGGATCGTGACCGATAAGCGCACTCGCCTAGCTCACGACAGTACCTCATATTTCTAAAAATGAATGAGGCATGGATCTCAGAGGAATTCAACACATGTGACCAGTAGACCATGTATATGCATAACTCTATAAACGATTTATTTAATCGAGCACACGGACCTTTTTTCTACCTTTGGCTCACTTCCTTGTACAAAAAAAGCACACCGTACTAAATGCCCGTACCCTCCTGTTTGAAGAGGTTGAGCGGTGTAATATTTTTGGATCCCGCAGTTAGTTGCTGGTATCAGTGCTGCTGTCAGTGCTCTCTATCTCGGTGCTGGGTTCAGTGCTCTCTCTCTATCTCAGTGCTGGTGTGGTCTCAGTGCTCTCTATCACGGTGCTGGTGGGGTGTCAGTGCTCTCTATCACGGTGCTGGTGTGGTGTCAGTGCTCTCTATCTCAGTGCTGGTGTTGTCTCAGTGCTCTCTATCACGGTGCTGGTGTCAGTGCTCTCTATCTCGGTGCTGGTGTGGTTTCAGTGCTCTCTATCATGGTGCTGGTGTCAGTGCTCTCTATCTCGGTGCTGGTGTGGTGTCTGTGCTCTCTATCTCGGGGCTGGTGTCAGTGCTCTCTCTCTATCTCGGTGCTGGTGTCAGTGCTCTCTATCATGGTGCTGGTGTCAGTGCTCTCTCTCTATCTCAGTTTTGGTGTCAGTGCTCTCTCTCTTTCTCGGTGCTGGTGTGGTCTCAGTGCTCTCTATCATGGTGCTCTTGTGGTGTCAGTGCTCTCTATCCCAGTGCTGGTGTCAGTGCTCTCTATCTCGGTGCTGGTGTGGTTTCAGTGCTCTCTATCTCGGTGCTGGTGTCAGTGCTCTCTATCACGGTGCTGGTGTCAGTGCTCTCTATCACGGTGCTGGCGTCAGTGCTCTCTATCTTGGTGCTGGTGTCAGTGCTCTCTATCACAGTGCTGGTGTCAGTGCTCTCTCTCTATCTCGGTGCTGGTGCTGGTGTCAGTGCTCTCTATCACAGTGCTGGTGTGAGTGCTCTCTATCTCGGTGCTGGTGTCAGTGCTCTCTCTCTATCTCGGTGCTGGTGTCAGTGCTCTCTCTCTATCTCGGTGCTGGTGTCAGTGCTCTCTATCACAGTGCTGGTGTCAGTGTTCTCTCTCTATCACAGTGCTGGTGTCAGTGCTCTCTATCACAGTGCTGGTGTCAATGCTCTCTATCTCAGTGCTGGTGTGGTTTCAGTGCTCTCTATCTCGGTGCTGGTGTCAGTGCTCTCTATCACGGTGCTGGTGTCAGTGCTCTCTATCACGGTGCTGGCGTCAGTGCTCTCTATCTTGGTGCTGGTGTCAGTGCTCTCTATCACAGTGCTGGTGTCATTGCTCTCTCTCTATCTCGGTGCTGGTGCTGGTGTCAGTGCTCTCTATCACAGTGCTGGTGTGAGTGCTCTCTATCTCGGTGCTGGTGTCAGTGCTCTCTCTCTAGCTCGGTGCTGGTGTCAGTGCTCTCTCTCTATCTCGGTGCTGGTGTCAGTGCTCTCTATCACAGTGCTGGTGTCAGTGTTCTCTCTCTATCACAGTGCTGGTGTCAGTGCTCTCTATCACAGTGCTGGTGTCAATGCTCTCTATCTCACTGCTGGTGTCAGTGCTCTCTATCTCGGTGCTGGTGTGGTGTCAGTGATCTCTATCTCGGTGCTGGTGTGAGTGCTCTCTATCACGGTGCTGGTGTCAGTGCTCTCTATCTTGGTGCTGGTGTCAGTGCTCTCTCTCTATCACGATGCTGGTGCTGGTGTTAGTGCTCTCTATCTCAGTGCTGGTGTCAGTGCTCTCTCTCTAGCTCGGTGCTGGTGCTGGTGTCAGTGCTCTCTATCACAGTGCTGGTGTCAGTGCTCTCTATCACGGTGCTGGTGTCAGTGCTCTCTATCTTGGTGCTGGTGTCAGTTCTCTCTATCTCAGTGCTGGTGTTAGTGCTCTCTATCACAGTGCTGGTGGCAGTGCTCTCTATCTCTGTGCTGGTGTCAGTGCTCTCTCTCTATCTCGGTGCTGGTGTCAGTGCTCTCTATCACAGTGCTGGGGTCAGTGCTCTCTATCTCGGTGCTGGTGTCAGTGCTCTCTCTCTATCTCGGTGCTGGTGTCAGTGCTCTCTATCTCGGTGCTGGTGTCAGTGCTCTCTATCACGGTGCTGGTGTCAGTGCTCTCTCTCTATCTCGTGCTGGTGTCAGTGCTCTCTATCACGGTGCTGGTGTCAGTGCTCTCTATCACGGTGCTGCTGATCATCTCCTGCACCCTCTTCATAGCCAACCCTGATCTTTCCTCTCCTCCATTGCCTTCATGCGCTCCTGAGTCCTGAATTGTCAAAATTTTACAGATAAAAAAAGAATGCTTGTCGTTGTTGATCCCAGATTCACTTCATACTTTTGTTATGTCAGTGGCCATATGGCGAAGCTATGTGTGCAGAGCTAGTAAGTATTTTGTGGCTGAAAATATCACCTGTAGGTTTTTAATGTTCACCTGCCATTGAAGTCAATGGGGCCCGCCACAAACTTTGCGGTTCGCGAACTTTTGGCCGCGTTCGCGGTTCGCAAAACGTCCCGTCCATCTCTAATCCCATGTGCTCCTCTTCCAGTCCCTTGTCCCCCATCCCATGTCCTCTTCCTCCTCCAGTTTCATCTCCTCCATCCCACATCATCCTCCTTTTGCAGTCCCATCTTCGCCATCCCATGTCCTCCTCTTCCTTCATTCTAGGTCATCCTACCCCATCCCATGTCATCCTTCTCCAGTCTCATCTCCCCTCTCTCGCAGTATCCTCCCTCCGTAGTCCTTTTATCCCTTCTGTGCCATCAGTACAGCCCAGATCCAGTTGGTGTAATCCCTCCAGCATGTAGAGAGGCGTGTGGAGGGTATGACAGTGGTAGAATAGGTGACCAGGGAGTGATGTTGGGTAGATAAGGGTCTGAGTGATGTTCATCAGCTGGATGTATGAAGTGGTCTGTGGGGGGGGGGGGGATGATGCAAGCTGGGGGGAGTAGGGTGCTGAGATGTGGTAAGATAGTCATGTTTAACCTCCCTGGCTTAGGTGCTGAAAGCATTACAATTATTTTGCATGAAAATTTGGCGTTTTATATTGTAGTCCTGTAATTCTTAGGAATACCTCACTTAAATCTGTCTAAACCAGAGTCTAGCAGACATCTCGGGTATGATAAAGTTTGAAAAATGAAATCATAAATTATAATATAATAAATAAATATAAATAATTATACCAAATAATAATATAACAATAAGAAAAATTATTCAATAATGTAATCAAATCAAAAACACTGAAATTTGCTCAGTTGCAGAATTGTCACTGTCATTACTTTTCTTTCTTTTTTTTTTTACTTATAGTATTTGATGACAAGTCTCCCCACAAATCGCTGTCGCTTAATTCTGCGAGTGATTCTAATTTATTATCTCTGTTTTCTAGCTGGTCTAAAATAATTTTTTATGTAAAGGGACAGTTTTGGTTGCTATGGACAATCTCCAGTTTTCAGGCATAAAGAACAGTTTTTATAATATAAAACTGCATGCAGGACACTGGACAGAACATTAGGGACAAAGGGGACGTGAAATTATTACATACAGCAATGTAATCTGTAAGATTACATTATACTGTATGTAATGTGTGTGTTTTACTTTTTGAATTTGGCGCCATTCTCCATCCCTGTGCATCGTAACGCTCGCAGGGAACGGAGATCGGCTCCGTGATAGATCGAGCGGAGCACAGCTCGCTCGCACAGCGGGGGGACATCGCTGGATCCAGGGGAGAAGGTAAGTAACCTCTCTCTGCATTCATCGATGCAGTCCCAAGTCTGGCTCAGGGTTACTGCTTTTGGTACAAAATCTCCACCCCGAGCCAGACTCGGGAATACCGCCAGGGGGGTTAAAATAAAAAAAAACTATTGTGCTCATCTATCTACTAATATATAAAAGTTACATAATACAAAATTGGTACTCAAAGAAAACATCTTCCTGTTATAAGATGTAAAGGTATATTTATATAATCCAACCAGGGTTGCATTAATGGTTATAATTATAAATTACATCCACATTATCTGGACAGAGTGGTGGGAGGATATTTGTGTGCTAACTTGGGAGATATCTGTGACACACGCTGTCTCTACATTCTCAGTGTCTCCTTATCACTGCAATACATACAAGACCTACAGAAACGTTTTGCAGTTTTTTTTCCAAGGAGACTTTGCTAAAGAAAAAACAAATCTCACCTCCTCCTAGTGTGAGCAGAGCTGTCCCGTTGCAGTGTCATATTTTGCTCCCCATCGTAGAATGCTCCGGAAGGGACGTTGTGGGTAGAAATTTCGCACTGCGCATGCACGATGCGTTCCAAACACTTGCGCCATGCGTTTCAGAGGATTTGCGACAATGAAGTTCAGTGAAACCGCCAGCTAACGTCACGGAAGTGAGGGGAGGTAATCGGGATGTTAACTTTAGACAGAGTGACGTTAACTTTAGACAGAGCGGAGAGCGGCAGAGAGAGAGCGGGTAACCGTGGCTCAGGGAGGGGATTACCTCCCCTCACTTCCATGACATTATGTTACGGTTTCACTGGTCTGCATTGTTGCAAATTCTGGCCAAATCTGGTACTGCATAGACAAGTAGTGGCCGTGGATTATTTGAGTTTCCATTATTTCCTATGGGGAAACTCGCTTTGATATACGAGTGCTTTGGATTACAAGCATTCTTCTGGAACTAATTATGATCGTAATCCAAGGTATTACTGTATTCATAAACAGAAGAATAGTAAACACAGTTCAGTTACGAATGGACACAGGAGCAATCGGTACCGATCACCCACTATGTTAATTCACTAATGACATATTTACTGGCCCCTTCCCTCTCTCTCCATCCAGAACAACCCATGTATACTTGCAGCAGCCGGTGAAAGAGGGAAGCCGGAAGCGCTGGGGGGGGGGGAGGGGCGGGGGGTAGTTACACACAGGAGGGGGAATCAGATGTGTGTAGGACAGGGAGGGGGAATGGTGAGGTAGGGGAGGGGTACAGGAATGATGCCCTGTGTGTATCTCCATGCAGCAGCTGAAACCAGTTTCTCCCTTTCCCCCTACCGCCAGCTTTCAGCTGAGGCACACAGGAATTTTGTACAGTAATATTATGCTATAACAACTGCATAAATGAGCCAGACTCAGCAGCTTCCATGGCTGCTTTTAGGGTAGAGGATGGGGTAAGACTAGGAAGGAAAATGTTCTCGCACCAAGTCCAGGTTTTCCTCACACTCATAGGAGGCCATAAGTAAGGCTGGATAGAAAAGGTAGAAAAGGAAAAAGGAGAGAAAAAAAAGAAGAGTGAAGAAGGGAAGGAAGGGGGACTGTTTACTGTTTTTTTCCCACAATTCTCCATGTTCATAGAGTTGTATGTGTTTAGATTTAGAGAAGTGGACGTGAGAGAAGCATCAAATTCTAAAACAACAGATCAGCCACTGCTACAGGAGGTCCTGAACGCCATCACATCAGATTCTGGTATTGAGAGGAAAAGTCCAGTACCAGCAGGTATAGCATGAAAAGATAAGGTGTCAATTTTATTTTATTTTTTTTAAACTTCAGTTTGTTTAGTGTTTTCTAACCGCTCTCTGATCTATCTTCCTATTCCCTGCATAAGTTTCTCAAAAGGCAGAGGCCACTATTGAACACCAGGACATATTAGATTGGCAATATAATGCAGAACTAATGAAGGAGCTAGAAAAATACCTCTGTGAGGACCCATCAGATGCCAGGTTTGTGAAATATGTAAAAGATCTCTGGGAGGAAGCTGAGTTTATACATTCAATCAATGAACAGAGGTTCAGTAATACTATAGTTTCAGTGAAAAATACACACATACTATAAATATTATGTTTAATTGTAGTACAAACCATGAAAATTTTGACTTATACCCATTAATCTTACGCTGTAACAACTGTATAAATGAACCAGACTCAGTGGTTTTCACCACTGGTTATAGGGTAGAAGAAGAGAAGAAGGTAGAGAAGGCTTCCTCAACCTTTTAACCCTAGAGGAACCCCAAAAATAATCTTCATGTCTCGAGGAACCCTTTCTAAAAACAAATCATCAGCTCTTAAGAGGAACAATGCTCCTTACATTGGTGGTCAATAGGAAGAATGTCCCCCTTAAAGTGGTGTTCAGAATGCCACCCTTAAAGACAGATAAAAAGATATTTGGTGTCATGCTGCTGGCTTTGCTAAGTGGTGCTGAACCTTGAACTCTGTAGACATCTTCAAATAGGTGGTTCATCAGCCACAGCTCAAGGAACCCCTAGCAACCTCTGGAGGAACCCCAGGGTTCCACGGAACCCTGGTTGAGAATGGTTGGGGTAGAGGATGGGGTAGGGCTAGGGAGGGAAAGGTCCTCTCTCCAAGTCCAGGTCTTTCTCACCCTCAAAGGAGGCCATATGTACATCAAGGAAGTAACGGTAGAAAAAGAAGAACAGGGAGATTAAAAAAAGGGGGGAGGAGAAGGGAAGGAAGGAGTGTTGTTTTCTGTTTTTTTGCCCACAATTTCCCATATTCATAGAGTTGTATGTGTTTAGTTTTAAGGAAGTGGAAGTGAGAGAAGAATCAGATTTTAAAACAACAGATCAGCCGCTGCTACAGGAGGTCCTAAATATCATCACATCAGATTCTGGTATTAAGAGGAAAAGTCCAGTACTTTTTTTTTAACTTCAGTTTGTTTAGTGTTTTCTAACTTTTCTCTGTTCTATCTTCATATTCCCTGCATAAGTTTCTCAAAAGGAAGAGGCTACTATTGAACACCAGGACATATTAGATTGGCAATATACTGCAGAACTAATGAAGGAACTAGAAAAATACATCTACGAGGACCCATCAAATGCCAGGTTTGTGAAATATATAAAAATATATAAAAGATCTCTGGGAGGAAGCTGAGTTTATACATTCAATCAATGAACGAAGGATCAGTAATATTATGGTTTCAGGGAAAAGGACACACATACTATATATATTGTGTTTAATTGTAGCACAAAGCATGAGAATTTTGACTTATACCCATTAATCTTATGCTGTAACAACTGCATAAATGAACCAGACAATGCTGGTTTTAGGGCAGGGGATGGGGTAGGGCTAGGGAGGGAAAGGTTCTCTCACCAAGTCAAGGTTTCCTCACCCTCAGAGGAGGCCATATGTACAGCAGAGTAGAAAAGGTAGAAAAAGAAGAATAAGGAGATTAAAAAAAAGGGAGGGAAGGAGGACTGTTAACTTTTTTTCCCCATATCTTCCCATGTTCATGAGTTGTATATGTTTAGTTTTAAGGAAGTGGAAGTGGGAGAAGCATCAGATATTAAAACAGAAACCTACCTACAGGAGCTCAGAAATGACATCATATTAGATTGTGGTATTGAGCGGAAGAGTTCAGTACCAGCAGGTATAGTATGAAAAGATTAGGTGTCCATTTCTTTTTTTGTTTTACCCCAGTTTATTTAGTCTTTACCAACTTCTCAAAGTTTTATCTTCCTATTCCCTTCCTAAGTTTCTCAAAAGGCAGAGGCCACTATTGAACAACAGGATATTTGGCAATATACAACAGAAGTAGTGAAGGAGCTAGAAAAATACCTTTGTGAGGACTCATCAGATAGCAGGTTTGTTAAAAATATAGTTAATGTGATTGTAGCCGTATTAGTGCAATTGTGACAGAGAAAATTGAGTACTGTCCGTGATACTTTTTTTATTTGCACTAACATACAATTTTTCAGGACAAGCTTTCGTGGTATGTCCCCTTCTTCAAGGTCCAAGCAGTACTGATTTACACATTTTTAAGCAGAATGTAGAAAAAAAAAAAAATAATAAAAAAAAAAACACCTCTGAGGGAAAGAAGAGAAAAAAAAAAGAGAGACAAAAAAACAACAAAAAAAAACACATACAAATCAATGGCAATAAAGATAAGAGAAGAGTTAGTGAGATAAGACAGAGGGAGAGCTATGGAATGGAGGGGGGGGGGGGGTTGCTGGTCACAGAGGGGGTTGTAAAACTTTAGTATAATGAGTAAGGAAACCTATATCTAAATTCAGGCCATTATTTTTGGTGTCAAAAAGAATTATCATTCTTAGTTCAAAGGTTTTCCTTTCCTGGATATTTCTGAAATTCCCTTTCAGAACTAAAACATAGAGGTCTTCTATAGTGTGGTCCGGTTGTGAGAAGTGATGTCCCACAGGTGTACATAAACTGTCTTCTTTATGTTCATTGATGGTATGTCTGTGTAAATTCATCCTCGTTTGCAACTTCTGTCCTGTTTCACCAACATAAGATCCTTTGCTGCACCTTTTGCATTGGATGAGGTACACAACATTGCTGAAGGTACAGTTGTAAGATCCCATGATATTGAAGGTCCCGTTTGTGTGTGTGACACTTTTGGATAGATTGATCTGGTTGCATAGTTTGCAGCGCTTTTTATTGCAGGGTTTGCTTCCATTATTTGTGACTTCATAATCAGAGTGAAGTTTCCTGCTGATTAGTTTGTGTCTGAGGTTGGGTTGTTGTCTGAAAGCCAATAATGGGGGTTGTTGGAATATTCCTTTCAGAGTGTCATCCTCTGTTATAATGGGTTGTAAATCTTTGATTATCTTTTTGATCCCTTCTAGTGCTGGGTTGTATGTGGTGACTAGAGGTACTCCGTTATTTGTTTTTTTCTCTGTGTATTGGAGGAGATTTTCTCTTTGGGTTTTCAAGGCTGTGTTTATGCTGTTGTTGATGGTTTTCTCTTTGTAACCTTTCTTATGGAAGGAGTCTGCCAGTGTTCTGAGATGTTTATCTCTGTCTTCTGGGTCTGAACAAATTCGGTGGTATCTGATGGCCTGGCTGTGTATGATGGCCCGTTTAGTGTGTTGCGGGTGGAAACTGGAACTGTGAAGATAGCTGTATCGGTCAGTCGGTTTTCTGTATATCGACGTGTGAAGCTTGTGATCCCTGATGTGTACTGTAGTGTCTAGGAAGTTGACATGTGTGTTTGAATAATCCATTTTTAGTTTAATAGATGGGTGAAAAGTGTTGATCAATGAGAAGAATTGGTTTAGATTTTCTTCACCTTCAGTTTATATCATGAAGATATCATCAATATAGCGATAATATCTGTATGGCTTTTGTTGTATGCTGTTCAGAAATTTCTCCATCCAGAACAACGCATGTATACTTGCAGCAGCCGGTGAAAGAGGGAAGCCGGAAGCGCTGGGGGGGGGAGGGGCGGGGGGTAGTTACACACAGGAGGGGGAATCAGATGTGTGTAGGACAGGGAGGGGGAATGGTGAGGTAGGGGAGGGGTACAGGAATGATGCCCTGTGTGTATCTCCATGCAGCAGCTGAAACCAGTTTCTCCCTTTCCCCCTACCGCCGGCTTTCAGCTGAGGCACACAGGAATTTTGTACAGTAATATTATGCTATAACAACTGCATAAATGAGCCAGACTCAGCAGCTTCCATGGCTGCTTTTAGGGTAGAGGATGGGGTAAGACTAGGAAGGAAAATGTTCTCGCACCAAGTCCAGGTTTTCCTCACACTCATAGGAGGCCATAAGTAAGGCTGGATAGAAAAGGTAGAAAAGGAAAAAGGAGAGAAAAAAAAGAAGAGTGAAGAAGGGAAGGAAGGGGGACTGTTTACTGTTTTTTTCCCACAATTCTCCATGTTCATAGAGTTGTATGTGTTTAGATTTAGAGAAGTGGACGTGAGAAAAGCATCAAATTCTAAAACAACAGATCAGCCACTGCTACAGGAGGTCCTGAACGCCATCACATCAGATTCTGGTATTGAGAGGAAAAGTCCAGTACCAGCAGGTATAGCATGAAAAGATAAGGTGTCAATTTTATTTTATTTTTTTTAAACTTCAGTTTGTTTAGTGTTTTCTAACCGCTCTCTGATCTATCTTCCTATTCCCTGCATAAGTTTCTCAAAAGGCAGAGGCCACTATTGAACACCAGGACATATTAGATTGGCAATATAATGCAGAACTAATGAAGGAGCTAGAAAAATACCTCTGTGAGGACCCATCAGATGCCAGGTTTGTGAAATATGTAAAAGATCTCTGGGAGGAAGCTGAGTTTATACATTCAATCAATGAACAGAGGTTCAGTAATACTATAGTTTCAGTGAAAAATACACACATACTATAAATATTATGTTTAATTGTAGTACAAACCATGAAAATTTTGACTTATACCCATTAATCTTACGCTGTAACAACTGTATAAATGAACCAGACTCAGTGGTTTTCACCACTGGTTATAGGGTAGAAGAAGAGAAGAAGGTAGAGAAGGCTTCCTCAACCTTTTAACCCTAGAAGAACCCCAAAAATAATCTTCATGTCTCGAGGAACCCTTTCTAAAAACAAATCATCAGCTCTTAAGAGGAACAATGCTCCTTACATTGGTGGTCAATAGGAAGAATGTCCCCCTTAAAGTGGTGTTCAGAATGCCACCCTTAAAGACAGATAAAAAGATATTTGGTGTCATGCTGCTGGCTTTGCTAAGTGGTGCTGAACCTTGAACTCTGTAGACATCTTCAAATAGGTGGTTCATCAGCCACAGCTCAAGGAACCCCTAGCAACCTCTGGAGGAACCCCAGGGTTCCACGGAACCCTGGTTGAGAATGGTTGGGGTAGAGGATGGGGTAGGGCTAGGGAGGGAAAGGTCCTCTCTCCAAGTCCAGGTCTTTCTCACCCTCAAAGGAGGCCATATGTACATCAAGGAAGTAACGGTAGAAAAAGAAGAACAGGGAGATTAAAAAAAGGGGGGAGGAGAAGGGAAGGAAGGAGTGTTGTTTTCTGTTTTTTTGCCCACAATTTCCCATATTCATAGAGTTGTATGTGTTTAGTTTTAAGGAAGTGGAAGTGAGAGAAGAATCAGATTTTAAAACAACAGATCAGCCGCTGCTACAGGAGGTCCTAAATATCATCACATCAGATTCTGGTATTAAGAGGAAAAGTCCAGTACTTTTTTTTTAACTTCAGTTTGTTTAGTGTTTTCTAACTTTTCTCTGTTCTATCTTCATATTCCCTGCATAAGTTTCTCAAAAGGAAGAGGCTACTATTGAACACCAGGACATATTAGATTGGCAATATACTGCAGAACTAATGAAGGAACTAGAAAAATACATCTACGAGGACCCATCAAATGCCAGGTTTGTGAAATATATAAAAATATATAAAAGATCTTTGGGAGGAAGCTGAGTTTATACATTCAATCAATGAACGAAGGATCAGTAATATTATGGTTTCAGGGAAAAGGACACACATACTATATATATTGTGTTTAATTGTAGCACAAAGCATGAGAATTTTGACTTATACCCATTAATCTTATGCTGTAACAACTGCATAAATGAACCAGACAATGCTGGTTTTAGGGCAGGGGATGGGGTAGGGCTAGGGAGGGAAAGGTTCTCTCACCAAGTCAAGGTTTCCTCACCCTCAGAGGAGGCCATATGTACAGCAGAGTAGAAAAGGTAGAAAAAGAAGAATAAGGAGATTAAATAAAAGGGAGGGAAGGAGGACTGTTAACTTTTTTTCCCCATATCTTCCCATGTTCATGAGTTGTATATGTTTAGTTTTAAGGAAGTGGAAGTGGGAGAAGCATCAGATATTAAAACAGAAACCTACCTACAGGAGCTCAGAAATGACATCATATTAGATTGTGGTATTGAGCGGAAGAGTTCAGTACCAGCAGGTATAGTATGAAAAGATTAGGTGTCCATTTCTTTTTTTGTTTTACCCCAGTTTATTTAGTCTTTACCAACTTCTCAAAGTTTTATCTTCCTATTCCCTTCCTAAGTTTCTCAAAAGGCAGAGGCCACTATTGAACAACAGGATATTTGGCAATATACAACAGAAGTAGTGAAGGAGCTAGAAAAATACCTTTGTGAGGACTCATCAGATAGCAGGTTTGTTAAAAATATAGTTAATGTGATTGTAGCCGTATTAGTGCAATTGTGACAGAGAAAATTGAGTACTGTCCGTGATACTTTTTTTATTTGCACTAACATACAATTTTTCAGGACAAGCTTTCGTGGTATGTCCCCTTCTTCAAGGTCCAAGCAGTACTGATTTATACATTTTTAAGCAGAATGTAGAAAAAAAAAAAATAATAAAAAAAAAAAACACCTCTGAGGGAAAGAAGAGAAAAAAAAAAGAGAGACAAAAAAACAACAAAAAAAAACACATACAAATCAATGGCAATAAAGATAAGAGAAGAGTTAGTGAGATAAGACAGAGGGAGAGCTATGGAATGGAGGGGGGGGGGGGGGGTTGCTGGTCACAGAGGGGGTTGTAAAACTTTAGTATAATGAGTAAGGAAACCTATAACTAAATTCAGGCCATTATTTTTGGTGTCAAAAAGAATTATCATTCTTAGTTCAAAGGTTTTCCTTTCCTGGATATTTCTGAAATTCCCTTTCAGAACTAAAAAAAAAGATCTCATTGCGACAATACCAAACCACCTACATTCAGAACTCATCAATGCAATTCCAGATAATCCAGAAATTGGAGACTTCTACATGCTGCCCAAGATTCACAAGCCAGGAAATCCAGGCAGACCCATTATAACAGGTATGAATACACTTACCGAACATATCTCAGGCCTTGTAGAAAACATGTTAAAACCTTTAGTCATGAACACTGCGAGTTTCCTACAAGACACCACTGATTTTCTGAACAAGCTTAACAATATACGACAATTACCACCAAATACACTTCTAGTCACCATGGATGTAGAATCTCTGTACAGTAACATCCCTCAAAAGGATGGGTTGGCGGCATGTCACAGATTCTTATCATCCTCACCAAACCAGAATATCTAAATTCAGGCCATTATTTTTGGTGTCAAAAAGAATTATCATTCTTAGTTCAAAGGTTTTCCTTTCCTGGATATTTCTGAAATTCCCTTTCAGAACTAAAACATAGAGGTCTTCTATAGTGTGGTCCGGTTGTGAGAAGTGATGTCCCACAGGTGTACATAAACTGTCTTCTTTATGTTCATTGATGGTATGTCTGTGTAAATTCATCCTCGTTTGCAACTTCTGTCCTGTTTCACCAACATAAGATCCTTTGCTGCACCTTTTGCATTGGATGAGGTACACAACATTGCTGGAGGTACAGTTGTAAGATCCCATGATATTGAAGGTCCCGTTTGTGTGTGTGACACTTTTGGATAGATTGATCTGGTTGCATAGTTTGCAGCGCTTTTTATTGCAGGGTTTGCTTCCATTATTTGTGACTTCATAATCAGAGTGAAGTTTCCTGCTGATTAGTTTGTGTCTGAGGTTGGGTTTTTGTCTGAAAGCCAATAATGGGGGTTGTTGGAATATTCCTTTCAGAGTGTCATCCTCTGTTATAATGGGTTGTAAATCTTTGATTATCTTTTTGATCCCTTCTAGTGCTGGGTTGTATGTGGTGACTAGAGGTACTCCGTTATTTGTTTTTTTCTCTGTGTATTGGAGGAGATTTTCTCTTTGGGTTTTCAAGGCTGTGTTTATGCTGTTGTTGATGGTTTTCTCTTTGTAACCTTTCTTATGGAAGGAGTCTGCCAGTGTTCTGAGATGTTTATCTCTGTCTTCTGGGTCTGAACAAATTCGGTGGTATCTGATGGCCTGGCTGTGTATGATGGCCCGTTTAGTGTGTTGCGGGTGGAAACTGGAACTGTGAAGATAGCTGTATCGGTCAGTCGGTTTTCTGTATATCGACGTGTGAAGCTTGTGATCCCTGATGTGTACTGTAGTGTCTAGGAAGTTGACATGTGTGTTTGAATAATCCATTTTTAGTTTAATAGATGGGTGAAAAGTGTTGATCAATGAGAAGAATTGGTTTAGATTTTCTTCACCTTCAGTTTATATCATGGAGATATCATCAATATAGCGATAATATCTGTATGGCTTTTGTTGTATGCTGTTCAGAAATTTGTCCTCCAGGTCAGCCATAAATAAGTTTGCATATTGGGGTGCCATTTTGCTACCCATAGCAGTACCCATACACTGGAGATAGATGTCATTATTGAAAGTGAAGTAGTTGTCTGTAAGAATGAATTCAATGAGCTGTGTCACATTTTCAGCAGTGTATTTCTGGTTTGGTGAGGATGATAAGAATCTGTGACATGCCGCCAACCCATCCTTTTGAGGGATGTTACTGTACAGAGATTCTACATCCATGGTGACTAGAAGTGTATTTGGTGGTAATTGTCGTATATTGTTAAGCTTGTTCAGAAAATCAGTGGTGTCTTGTAGGAAACTCGCAGTGTTCATGACTAAAGGTTTTAACATGTTTTCTACAAGGCCTGAGATATGTTCGGTAAGTGTATTCATACCTGTTATAATGGGTCTGCCTGGATTTCCTGGCTTGTGAATCTTGGGCAGCATGTAGAAGTCTCCAATTTCTGGATTATCTGGAATTGCATTGATGAGTTCTGAATGTAGGTGGTTTGGTATTGTCGCAATGAGATCTTTTTTTTTAGTTCTGAAAGGGAATTTCAGAAATATCCAGGAAAGGAAAACCTTTGAACTAAGAATGATAATTCTTTTTGACACCAAAAATAATGGCCTGAATTTAGATATAGGTTTCCTTACTCATTATACTAAAGTTTTACAACCCCCTCTGTGACCAGCAACCCCCCCCCCCCTTCCATTCCATAGCTCTCCCTCTGTCTTATCTCACTAACTCTTCTCTTATCTTTATTGCCATTGATTTGTATGTGGTTTTTTTGTTGTTTTTTTGTCTCTCTTTTTTTTTTTTTCTCTTCTTTCCCTCAGAGGTGTTTTTTTTTTTTTTTCTACATTCTGCTTAAAAATGTGTAAATTAGTACTGCTTGGACCTTGAAGAAGGGGACATACGCCGAAAGCTTGTCCTGAAAAATTGTATGTTAGTGCAAATAAAAAAAGTATCATGGACAGTACTCAATTTTTTCTTAAAAATATAGAAAATCTCTGGAAGGAAGGAGTTTATACACTCAATGAATGGAGGTTCATTAAAAATATAGTTCCAGGGAAAAATTCACACCTACTGTACACAGGGCTGCTGTTATAAATCACCCGGTACCCCAGTACCATTTTTTTGAGCTGACGGTCGGCTCTCTTGTAATAACAACCGATGCGGCTAACTATCCCCTTGATTGTTAACACAAGCAGTGGGAGGGGATGTCCCCCCTCCCACCACTTGCCCGGGATCTCCTGTTCCACCGGGAGGCCTGAGCAACCAGCCAGCATGTCCACCGGCTGGCCGGAGACTCAAAGAAAGCCGGGATTGGCTTTGGTTGGGTTTCGGCTGTAGAAACCCGGAAGCCACATCATGACATCGCTTCTGGATTACTGAAGTCTTAAAAATGCCAGTTTTAAAAAATCTAAAGCATTCAAAAACACTGATCTTGATCTTATGGACCCCAGATCCCTCCATAAGAGTACCCGTCACATGTCTTGCTGCCACTAGGGATGTGTGCACTCCTTGTGACAGCAATAAAAGTGATCAAAAGACCTCCCACAGCTTTGGAGGCACACTGTTACTATTGTATGCTTGTACTGCCCACCTTTTCATGAGATAACGAAAAATAAATAAACTGTTATTTGAAAAAAAGTGATCAAAAAAATAAAATGAAAGCAACAATGTAAAAAGGAAAACAAATAAAAATACAGCTCCAGCTGCACAAACAAATATTCAGCCTAGGTCCACACTGGTGTGTGCAGAACACCACGTGTGATTTTCGCAGGAATTGCTCCCAATTCCTGTCCACATCCCATGCGATGTCTGTGCGGTGAGATTTGGGTGATACATTTTGTATGGCTCAAAACACATCGCATCTGCACCAAAATGGTGTAGGACCCTTTTTTTATCCACACCTGAATCGCACTGCATTTGCTATGCAGTGGGATGCGATGCAGGCAAACACAGAGAATCAGTGTGAACTAGGAAAAAAATGAGCAGGGAAGGAAGGGGGACTGTTTTTTTCCCACAATTCTCCATGTTCATACAGTTGTGTGTGTTTAGATTTAGAGAAGTGGAAGTGGGAGAAGCATCACATTTTAAAACAGCAGATCAGCTGTTGCTACAGGAGGTCAGAAATGATATGACATCACAGTCTGATTTAGAGCGGAAAAGTCCAGTGCCAACAGGTATAGTATGAAAATATGAGGTGTCCATTTCTTTTTTGTTCACCTCAGTTTATTTAATGTTCACCAACCTCTCTCTGGTCTATCCTTCTATTCCCTGCATAAATTGCAATGCCCTTTTTTTCTGCTTTGAACACATCAACTTCGAGTACAACATGTTTACTTGCTGCTTCCGTCCCACCAACTTTTAGATGCCATTGTAAGAAGATAATCGGTGTTATTCACTTTACCAGTCACTGGTCATAATGTTATGGATGATCGGTGTATAGGATAGAGCAAGGGAGGGTTATAACCCCTGTCAGCTTTTTTTTCGCCATCTGTGCCCCATTGCGGAGATTTCCCTCTACTTCCTGTTCCATCGCCAAACAGGAAATGAATTGAAATCCCCGAAAATAAATCGAATTCCTTGGGGACCCCCAAGTCACCAGAACTAGTCTCCTCATTGGAAGATTTCCCCTCTTTTACTTTTCTGGGGACAACTTAAAATTTGTGATTTTCTTTTACATTTACTTTCAATGATAATGGTAATCATGACTATTAGAGAGGGTAAATCTACCTAACAAGGGCACAGACAGCAATAAAAACTGACAGGTGTTCTAATTCCTCTCCACTATTCAAAACTAGAAAAAAAAATGAATTTGGTTATACTTTAATGCAACTATAATTTAACTTGATTTTTTAAAGTCTAATGCTGCACTTCATGTTTAGTGAAATACCCTGAGATAAAGATGGAAGAAGCGTCATGTTTTACAACCAAGGAATGGGAGCCGACCAGTGTTAGTGAATATGAGGTCTTCTATCTCATTGATAAAAAGTAAGTTCCTTCTCACTGGGGTAGTTTTAACAATTGGCTAGTTTCATTTTTGGGTCTACATTGACTTTGATGTATGTATTTAGATTTCATTCAATACATTTTTATTGGGTTTTTCAAAGACCATTATTGTTTCAGGGAAGAAATACATAGTAATCTTATGCTGCAACAAAAATGATGTAAAAATGAACCAGACTTAGCAGTTTCCACCACTGGTTTTAGGGTAGAGGATGAGGTAGGGCCAGGGAGGGAAAGGTTCTGGCACCAAGTCCAGGTCTTCTTCATCCTCAGAGGAGGGTAGAAAAGGTAGACAAATGAGAAAAAGGAGAGGGGGAAGAAAGGAAGGGCTTTTTTCCCCACAATTTTCCATGTTCATAGACTTGTATGTGTTTAGATTGAAGGAAGTGGAAGTGAAAGAAGCATTATATTTTAAAACAGCAGGTCAGTTGCTGCTACAGGAGGTCAGAAATGACATCATATCAGACTCTGGTATTGAGAGGAACCAACCAACCAACACATCAGAAATAGAGGATACTCATCAGGGAAAAGAACATGTCAAATGTCTGCTTTGAGATATTACAGAAATCAAAATACTGGATTTCTCCTGCCTAATTTAAACTGTATGGTTGTTTTTATAATAATTTTAAAAAATGTGCTACTTTTATTTGTAGATAGATAAAAATATGTCGCCAAGTAACTATGGTCTAAATAAGCATATATTGAGCCACATAAAACTGTTATTCATTTATTTCTCTTGTGAATTTCTATTCTGAAATTTCAATAAAATATATTTAGAAAAAAACTGGCATTAGTCAATTTTTATATAAAATATACTTTGCAGTTATTTATTTTAGTTCAATCTTATTTTATTAAGAAAGGAGAGGTGTACATAACACATGTGTATCGTACATTGACCTAAAGGTACAAATAGACATTTCAATATTGGTACTATAACGTCATATTGGATAAAGAATTTGTTAGCTTCAACAGAATTCATTTAGTATATAATCCTGTGTAGCCATAGCATCTATCAAGACATATTGAGGGTCTGTGAGCACCACTATTCGCTCAACAAGCGGTGCTTATCCATTATAAATATGCTAGGGCTTTTGTTATTGGGCTAAACACCATTTCTCGTAGGGGGGAACTCTATGTGGGTCACAGAGTACCCGTCTGTTGAATGTAGAGATTATGGTTCGGGTGTTTGTGTAACGTTGCTTCATGTAAAGAGAGGAGGGGAAGTGATGGTGAAAAAAGAGGGGTCAAAGCAGTAAGGTACCGTATTTATCGGCGTATAACACACACCCCAAGTTTAGGAGGGAATTTTAAAGAAAAAACTTTTAGGAGGGAAGTTTAAGGAAAAAAACTTACATTTAAATGCCCATCAATGCAGCCTTGTCAGTGTAATTTGCAGCCTTGCATTGCAGCTTTGTCAGTGATTTGCAGCCTTCCATTTAGCCTTGTCAGTCATTTGCAGCCTTGGCAGTGTCTTTGCCGGCTTGCCGTTTAAAAACAGCACCGCCGAGATACAGAGCAGATGTCCTGTGTATCTCGGCGGCGCTCGGTAGCTCTTGGCCCTTCTCAGTGGCTTTTGGCTATTTTCGCCCACACTCGCCTATTTTCAACCGCACTCGGTGGCTTTGAGCTTTCCGAGAGTGGGCGAAAGCCACGGAGCACAGCCAAGTGTGGCCGAAGATAGCCGAAAGCGACCGAGAACGGCAGAGAAGCTAAGAAATGGCGGGGGGTCGGCGTATAACATGCACCCATGATTTTCCCCTGATTTTAAGGGGAAAAAAGTGTGTGTTTTACGCCGATAAATACTGTAAGTAGATATTGAGAAGGAGACATTCCACTTAGGTCAGACATATGTGATGTTAGAGTCCTCTGTTGCCCATGGAATAAATTCCAAGAGGTATTGAAACATAGACCATGAGGTCCAGGTCTTGGAGAATTGTTCCTCTTTACCCGATTCCTGCAACAACATTCGTTCCAAGCTATTGATTCGGTTCACCTCAGTTGCCCATTCCCCCAGGGAAGGCATGTCAACCTCCAGTATCTGGGCATAACCATTCTAGCTGCTGCCAGAAAGTGACGCAGAACGTCTTTTTTGACCGATTTAAGTGGTCTAGGGAGCATAGATAGCAACACTATCAGGAGAGGATGTAAGCGAGGTTGCCATAAGTCTGCAGTACAGGTTGAGGATCTTTTGCCAGAACCTCCGCACAGGGGGGCATTCCCTCAGTTATTCATTTTAGTGTTAAAATCTGTCAATTTACAAATAGCTAGTTGTTTTATAAGATGGTTAATAGAACCCCTCCAGTGGTTTTTGAACAGCATACTAGTTCATAAGTATGCAGGTTTTTACGCTTCAAAGCAAACCCATAATACCTGCGGGCTGAACAGAAAAAAAATAGCAGATTCCTTCATCTACACAAACATGCTAGATAGAATATAATGTCCTGGTGGAGGAATTCCTCTAACGGTATCACTTTTCTATAAAAGTCTTTTGGGGGATTATCTCACAATCATAACCCAATAGTACACTTAGCTAGCAATGTGTATCTTAGGCTGCTTTCACACTGCAGCGGGAGCGGCGTCGGCGGTAAAGTGCCGCTATTTTTAGTGGCGCTTTACCGTTGTTTTAGCGGCGGTGTGCGGGCGCTAGCGGGGTGGTTTTAACCTCCGCTAGCGGCCGAAAAGGGGTTAAACCCGCCCGCAAAGCGCCGCTGCAGCGGCGCTTTGCCGGCGGTATTGCCGCGGTGTCCCATTGATTTCAATGGGTAGGAGCGGTTTAGGAGCGGTGAATACACCGCTCCTTCACCGCTGCAAAGATGCGGCTAGCAGGACTTTTTTCACCGTCCTGCCAGCGCATCGCTCCAGTGTGAAAGCCCTCCGGCTTTCACACTGGAGTTAAAGGGGCCGGTTTTTTTCAGGCGTTACACAGGCGCTATTTTTAGCGCTGTAACGCCTGAATACCGCCCCAGTGTGAAAGCAGCCTAATAGATTTCATGATAGACAACAAGCCTTCAAATTTAAAAAAGGAAACATATAAGCTCTGTTCTGAACACATCTATGCACATTATTTGGCTATATTTGATTAAATCATACCTTTTGAAAAACATTTTCTTTATAGGACCTTACCACCTGGTCAGTTCTGATGAAAATGTGATGATTGGGACGTATAGATCAGCTTTAGAGGTGTGTAGGAAGAAAAAGGAGTCGTCATGGGCAAGGACTGATTCAAATTTTGCTAAGAACATGACGTTTTTTATTAAACAAATGTACATTTAATAAAAAATAATAACAAAAGGTATTTCTCGCCTCTCTTTATAACATTGAATTAGCAACACAGTGCCCATCTGAGAAATTATAAGTAACCTCTAAACACAGCTTTCTCTAAAGCATCATCTACATTCATATATTGTGCATGTGAGGGGTAATTAGTGCAGTTATAGCGGCCACATGTTCTGACGTGTTCAAGAAAGTCTGGAATCCCTGGATAAACAACATTGTCAGCCAGCAAAACAGAGCCTTCCTTCAGCAAGCGACATTCCTGAAGAATGTAAAGAGGAATAAAGAACAACAATGCATCAACAACAATAATAACAAATGTCTACCCTAAAAGCAAAAAGTTAAAGAAAGGCAAATCTTACAAGCAATGTTCTAAGGTTACCAAGTCAAAATGTTCATGCACCTTTTATATTCAGTGTCTGCCCTTGCATAATTTTTGACAATAACTTAAGGCCTTGGTTAAAAAAAGTTTAGGATTTGTCCAGCAGTTGACTACCAAGTACATTTTGTGTTTTTAATAGTTTTTTATTTCAAGTTTTCAATTTTCCATAATGATTATCACACCAACATCTATTAACGATAAAAAACTTCCAATAACATGGTTCTGACATTTTGTTTTCTGAGGTAGCATTGACGTTATTATTGTTACATTTATGTCCCTCTATAAAAAAAATTATAGATTGTTACTGGTGTTTATATTAGGATTTGCCACCTCATGACAGACCGGTTAGAGATGGCCAGCATAGATATTTAAACCCAAAAAGAGATAGGTGAAGAAAGGAAAGAATACAAAATGAGTTTGAGTTTTAGAGGTTTAGATGGTGACCTCTCATATCCCGACCCCCACCCCCCGCCCGGCCCTCCCAAAGGGCCCACTGATTTTTCCCAGGTTCTTCTCCCCAGTTGGTGTAGCGGCAGCAAGGCACACAGCAACAGTGACTCTTTCTGGCTCAATGAACAGTCTAGCTGGGAAGGTGGGAGTCAATTATGTTCCTGGGTTTTCTTTTGGTGGGCTTTGTTGGGTCCAATCTATTGGCTCTGTGTGATATAAAAGGAAGAGGGGGTCTGAGCCCAGGGGGCCTAGGGGATTCTTGCTGCTGTTTTGCTGGAGTCTAGAAACCCAGTGATGTGCTGAAGATGAAGTCCCCACTGTTCCCACTGCCCGCTGGGGTTTTCACCTGAAAACATCATCCAAGCAGGCACTCTTTTCAATGCTGGTATGCTGGGGCAGCCACAAGCCTGAGGTAAGGACTAGGGATGTTAGGGGATCGATTGCATTTCTTTGGACTGTTGTCTGTAATTATTATCATGTTGATTTATTCTTCAAGTAAAATGTTGAAAACTTTGCCTCTGTCTGGTCTGAAGTTATTACAGGGGTGCAATGTAAGTAACCAGCACACATAGTCTTCACTTCCCTAAGCACATTGGGATATGAAGAGATCAGCGGTGCAAGAGTTAATGCAGTGTGACGATACAAGGGGGTACCAAAGATAACAAAGGTTTCTCTAGCAGCCTGTCATTAAGCGTGTACATGTGGCAGGTGAGATAGGCTCTTTCAGCGAGGGAGATGTTGTCAGAAATCCTTCAGCAACGATCCATGTTCCATAGCAATGGGAGCAGATCTTCACCCCGGAGACCCTCAGTCTGTGCACAGGTATGGAGGAAGAAGAGTTAAGTGAAGTGTAAGAAGGAAGTCCATGCTAGGTGTGCAGCGGGACCCCATACCATTGCTGGGAGTAAAGTTGCGGTGATACGATGGACAGGTGGAGTGGGCAAGCGAACTGTGTGTCCCTCCTAAATGCACAAATAACCATGGTAATGTTTAGTACATTGAGAGAGTTTAATCAAGTTTAATCAAGTTTAATCGTCTGTTCAAAGTAATAGTATCCCATTTGTAAGGTAGTAACCCTGTATAAAGTGCCTAGCATAGCCCAGAAGAACCCACCCGGAGTAGGCCTCTCACGTGACCCTTTCTTGGACCCCCCCACGAGGAGGGAAACATGGAGGACGTAACAACCACTCCATCACCCTATCCCTTACATGCTTTTTTGATGCTATATTGCATAATTAAAATTGGATAGGGTGCAGGGAGCTATGGGATACTCCAGCAACATTGGAAAGCAATAAGAGGATACTCTTTACTTCGTCAAAGCTTTCTAATTCAGTCTTTCTAGTAGCAACTAAGTAAATGAGCAGCCCTATGACAGCATAAGAAATGTCCAAATTTAAGAAAGCTCTGGCACTGATACCTAAAGGATAGTAGCAGAAAACTCTTACTAGGTTATATGTTTTGACATTTTTAAACTCGACAAACCCTTTCCAGTGGTATTTATCTTGGACGTGTCATTTGTTTCAATCAGTTCTGCACCTTATTTGGCCATGTTTTGGCTTAGAAATGATATGGTCCACCATGAGTAGAGCAGCATCCGCGTTCCGCCGAGGCCTAATTTAGGCTGTTTGTTGGTTATACTCTGGTTTCTCTTCAGATCGAATAAATCTTTCGCCTTTTACTAAAGATTTCCGTGGAGAGGAACAACCATGAGTTTCAGAGAATTTTTTGATGCCTAGCTGATGCTGGGCTTCGCTAATTTGGTGAAAAATAGCTCGAGTTCCCTACACTCTGGTCCATACCTACAATGTCCCTTTATACTTGAATGCATCTTTCCAATATCAGGTAGAAAATTCTCCTGTGAACTCTCCAGACCAGATCCTCAGTGAAATCTCTTAATCAGTTCCAGAATGTTTTCAGCAAGATAGGCCCCCCAGCTCTAGCATAGCTGGGACCTCAACGCGCATATGTAGAACTACAGCTGAGCTGCCCAGAGGGACAGCAGCCCTTCAGGCCGGGAACGTCTCTTCCTGGACAAGAACAGGGCTACCTCAAGCCCCCGACTACTTATTTCCCAGCCTGCTACTGAACACCCCACCCCCAGGTGGACAACATAAATATTCAGGCTGTTGATTTGCCTCTTTCAACCCACTACATTTTATAATCCTCCAGAAAGCAGGGGGAAACAGTCAAAACCTGCACCCAGTGAAGCCTAGAACAGCCCAAAGCAATCACAAACTGCTCCAGTGATTACAGAGGAGCAAAAAAGGACTATATTTACCTACATTTTATAGCAACCTATATAGGAGTGTGCTACATACATCTATAGGTTTCAAGGCTGGCGTAGTGCAACCCCTGAAAAGGCCACTGATTTAACTGGGTCTTTTCTCAATAAGTACACAGGCTGCCCATCCACTCCAGCAACAGTCCATTCACACTGGCTCCAATAAACAGTCTAGGGGATGTATTTTCAAAGATTATTGTATAAGGGGAGGAACTTGGCATGGGATACGTGAAAACATTCAGAAGCAGTAGTGTTTAGAGGATAGTCTTTCTTAACAGTAGTGGTACTGGTTGAGAACAGCCCAGGGTTCAGAGCCTGAAGACGGGGCAATTTTGGGCATCTGGTTACCGTGGATAGTGTGCAACTATCGGTACCCAGTTCAGAGTCCAGCACACAGTCTCAGGAATCAGCTTAAAGCGGGATTCCACTGCCGTTTTTTTTTTTTTTTTACCTGTGTCACTGTTGGGCGATTCTTACGGTGTCTTTGCAGCCACGATCGGCGTCTTTTTAACCCCTGGCGTGACGATTTCATTGCGAAGGAAAACTTTTAAAAAAGCAGTCCGGCGGTTTCCATTTTCACTGTGGGCGTTTGAAGCCCACAGGCATTTACTTCCTGGATGCGATGACACTGAGCTCCCAGCATCCACCGCTCCATCTCGCACATGCTCATTGAGTGTCCTCTTTGTTTTCCTTCCTTTTGCCTCATGTGTTATAGTGGTAATGGCTGATAGAGCTGCCTGCCCACTTTCAAAATGGCAATTTCGGCTTGACTGTGTCCCCCACGGATTCCTGGGAAATAGCTAAAAAAAGTTCCCAGGGACCATTGCGAAGCCGATAAACACGCCTACTCCCACGGGAGGAGAGCCCGGAAGTCGGCATAAACATTAAAAATAAAAGGTAAATACTGCATATTATTTTATTTCAATGGTCATAACTACATCTATGTTCCAAAGCCATTTGAATAAGATGAACTTGCAATTTTCTGTACCAAACCGCTTTAAAGTCACTACTCACAAGTCCAGTGGACAGCTGCCTACTTCCAGCTTCCTCCAGACATAACCCAGTGATTAAGGTGGTGTCTATCAGGACTGGATCCCGTGTGGTGTGTTTCTGCAGTCAGCTATGAGAAAAAGTCCACTTGAGCCTTGGATCTTAGCACCTTTATAGTCTCTTTTAGCAGTTGTTCAGTCCATGGGCTGCCAGGCGGCAGCATCCCCTGTACTTCTGGAACCCTTCTAGGGAGAAGGTACCCTGCTCTTCAGTGTCTGTGACTATTTATCTACACTCCAGCCTCCTTTTGGAAACTTCACCTCCAGAGATTGGCTGGAACCTGATAAATATTCAGGCTGGGCGATTTGAATCTCCTGCTCTAAGCTCTAGAAACTGCCTGTATGACCCTTAACAGGCCAGACTAAACAATTACTGTTTCCCAGATTGTAAAAGAAGCCAAACTAAATTTGCCTAGCCACCTACACTAGGAGATAGCTACATTAGTTTGGAACTCTGTAGCAAAAACCTACGTGGGTCCATGTCTGTATAACTACCCCATACTTATATCAAATTGCTTACTCCTTATTTACACCCACAGCTTAGAAGCCTTGGTAGGCTTCCATGTTACAAGAGATTTACCATGTGATAGGAGATCTGTGTTTTTACATAAGTCTACTGTGTTTCAATAGTGAGCTGTCAATTTGCAAGATTCTGATGGGTTACGAAGAGATACATGGTAAAAGAGACTTTCATATTAGAAACCGATGCAACATTATAGGAGAATGCTGAAGACTGCTTTCAATTTACAGGAGACTGTTGCCATGTTAGAAGAGACTGATTGCTGTTATGTTATCATCAGTGGCGGCTGGTGAAGTTTTAGGATGGGGGGGCGCAAGACCCCGCCCATCCACGGTTGGCCCCTCCCACTTCTCATAAGCCACACCCAGAAATTTCCAAGATTATAGTATGAATTTACATAGTTAAAGGCCCCGTTATTACATCTGATTTATCTGCGTGGGTGTTCTGGCATCACATTGTAACAGTTAGATATTATTATTTCATTGTTAGAGTATTCTGCCTTTTCTATAGTCTTAAGCAAATCTGTTACCATCCCTGAATATAAGCCATTAAAGGATATCTAAACCCAGAACAAACAATTTATTTTTGTTATATTTATCTAAATGAACATGATTTAAACTGGCTAGCATTTCAGATTTAAAATTCAATGCACTGTTCACTTTATTCAGATTCCAATCATATTTGTTCAACTTCAGTCCATTTCCAAGTTTGTAATATTTGGCCACATATGGATATTACCACTATGTGCAGGTGGCTACAATTTATTTCTGAGCTGTGTATAAGCAACATTTATTATAGATAAGAGAATGTGTAAATCATGCTCAGCAGTGTATTGCATAGTACAGATCCAATTCTGTTTATCAAAATTGAAACAAAAATCTACCACTGCTCTCCTCTCCTCTTTGTGCCTAGTTTAACATTCTAGCTATGGGCATGCTTATCATGCTCATAATCTACCACACAATTATTTTTCGATCTCTCTCTTAAATACAGGTATAAAAATATTGGCCAAGATCTTGACTAACTGGCTAAGACACCTCAGTGTATCAGAGCTCCATATTATTAGCTGAAAGCAAGTTAGGGTCAATGGCGCCCTTTCTCCATCATTTCCTATTAGGAACGGGATGAAACAGGGGTGTCCTTTGTCAGCACTCCTCTTCACACTGACTCTTGAACCCTTAGTTTGTAAAATTAGATTACATTCATGGTATTCAAATCGCTCTGGTGGAATGTAAGCTTGACACACACACACACACACACACACACACACACACCTTACCTGACTGTGTGCTCTCCGCAGCCGCTCCTCACACCGCTCTACTCCTCTTACTTCCTGTTTCCTCTCTCAGGTGAGATGGGAGAGAGAAGACAGGAAGTGACATCTGAGTCAACTCAGATGTCAATCAAACTGCCCGCCCGGCCGTAGTAACACATACTACAGCGCCGGGCGGAAGCTACTCAGCGCTTCAGAAAGCGCCCTGAGGCGGGCTAAACACCCGCAAATGAAGCGCCACGCCTGCAATCTCATGATTGCATTGGCGTGGCGTTTCCCGGCGTGCAGTGTGACCGGCGCTCGAGCACTTCCTTAAAGAACTTTTTTTTTTTTTTTAAAGGGCCAGTTTTAAAACTTTTTTAATTTTTTTACATTTTTTTTTTTTTTTTTTTTTTACCACACAGGGGGGGCGGCGCCCGGGCGCCCCCTATGGACGGGCCGCCACTGGTTATCATTCACATGAGTACAAGGACAATTTTGTAGTACTTTTTGCACATTGACTATAAGGGGGTTGATTTACTAAAACTGGCAAATTCTGGTGCTGCTGTGCATGGCAGCCAATCAGCTTCTAACTTCAGCTTGTTCAATTAAACTTTGACAAAAAAAAAAAAAACTGGCAACTGATTGATGTTTACACAGCACTGAACCAGAATTTGCATGCTCCAGTTTTAGTAAATCAACCTCAAAGCATCCAAGCTCCAATTCTATATTGCACAGTAACAACGCATAACTCCATTAAGCCATTAGGCTAACCTGTCTTTCCTGATAATATGATACCTATGTGCACATGACCCACTGCAGAAAGCCACATAATATATATGTATAGTCTATCAGGCTTTTCTAGACTTTTCTTCAAAGGAGAGGTTTGTACTTTTGTACATTGGTGAACAAGTACAACTGTACAAATGCTTGTGTTCAACCTACCAATCAAAATAACTAGGACTGTGAGGTCACTGCGCCTTACTTTATCTTTACCTTTCTAAAAAAAAAAAAAAAACACCTCATATTTAATGAATCCCTGTGCTCCTGCTGCCTGCAACATTTTAGGTCACTGTGACCTGTGGCATTTTTCCTTTTCAAGTGTTTTTTTTTATTGGTTATGCGTCATAGTCATTTGAAGCCTCACATCAACAAAACAGCAGAATTCCAGTCAACATAATAGCACTTTACCATTGTTAAGAATAAATGACATGTGCAATGTACTGAATGGCTGCCTGTGCCTATAGCACTTTCTGCATACAAATATCGAAAATAACCACAGTGCAGTCCAGAGCCAGGGATTTCCAAGAAACATCAGCAGGTAAGTGTAATGGTAGGTGCTCTTAGTAGTTTAGGTTAGATAATGTAGGAGGGGTGGTAAAAATTGACTACTTGAGTTTGCCAGTAATAATATACTTGCAAAATTGGATGTAGGCAGGGACTGCACAGGTCTGCCTTTTGCCCACCTCAATGTGGCAGATGTTTTCCAAAGTGGCAACTACTTGGACTGTTTTCCATAACTGCACGCAGAGAGGTCTATAGGCAAAATATTTGTATCACTTATGTGGTTTTCAATATGGCAACATGCACAAAAGGTTCCATTGCATTGCAGAAGGCTGACAGGCAAGTGTACCCCCAAGCAGAGGGCTGTATCCTGAAATGGTCACTTTAGTTCTCCACGCATGGTTTGGACTTGAGAAGACAATTTTGACTACACAAGGCTTTCCCCAAATTCACTATACTCAAGAAGAGAAGCTGGTGTCCAATGGACATGTGTCACACAGGTCTCCCACAGTGCACTAGCCCTTGTTGTAGGCTGTAATGTATTCATTGCCTGCCTACCATCTCTGACATCAGCAACAACAATCAAAAGACTGTGACAGGAGCAGTAAACCAGAAGCCAGGGGTTGACATATTGGATATGTGAATGCATATATTAGAATGCAATGTAAAGAAAGTACTCTTTAGCAGATCTGGTGCTGAGCCCAGCACACATTACATTTCATGGATGGCCATAAAGTCAGTGAGGCTACCGATAACTTCTGATGGTAGCCATTAATGTCTCAATCAGGAGCTGGAAGCACTGACTGAGGCTGGCATGTGTACAATTAAATGTGTCATCAAGCCTGTGCTAGGGAGTGATTGTGATTCACACTATAACCGAAGCTATAACTGAATGCACACAAAGACAAATGAGAATGTGTAATATGTAAATGTAGCATGTGATACAACTAAGATTCCAACTGATGAATGAAGCAGTTGGGGTGGGGGTGCGTAAGTAGTAGTATATACTACTTTGCTTAGGGCCCCATTTGGTCTTCATTAGCTCTGATTAGTGCCATATGTCTGCACTAGGGATGAGCTTCGTGTTCGAGTCGAACATACGTTCGACTCGAACATCGGCTGTTCGTCCGTTCGGCGAAGTCCGAACATTTTGGTCCGTTCGTGCCAAATTCGTGTGGCGCTCACGGCCCACAATGCACTGCGATGGTGCAGTGCATTGCTGGCTCATGATTGGCCAAGCATGCACTGTGACCCCCGCATGCTTGGCCAATCGCAGCGCCAGCAGCGAGGAGAGCCATGATTGGCCACAGGCAGGATGCCTGTGGCCAATCATAGCTCAGGCTGTGTAGTGCACGCCCCACACTATATAAGGCCGCCAGCGCGGCGGCCTTGTGTAGTGTGTTGGCGTCTGAAGCAGTGGGTGTTCTGTGTAAATTCAACACAGTACACACCGATCGTTTTCGGCCGATTTTCGATCTTGCTGTTGTGTAGTGGTTGTTGTCTGCGTGCCCTGACCGCAGTATACACCGCTATATTCACCTCACCTATATAGCTACTGATCTATCTTTTATAATAGAGCTTGCAGTCAGTAGTGTTAGGAGCTTGTGCGTGCTGTCTGCGTGCTCTGTACCCAGTACATACCGCTATATCCACCTACATAGCTGTTCTCTATTTGAGCCCACCTGCCATCTGCAGGAGTTATTGAAAGTTGTGTGTGCCTCCAGCACAGCACAGTATACATCTGTATATACCCCTTTATCTCTGGTGTTCTATAATAAAGGCATCTGCAGGAGTTAGTGGGTGTTCTGTGTACCTTCAACACAGTACACACCGATCGTTTTCGGACGATTTTCGATCTTGCTGTTGTGTAGTGGTTGTTGTCTGCGTGCCCTGACCGCAGTATACACCGCTATATTCACCTCACCTATATAGCTAGTGATCTATCTTTTATAATAGAGCTTGCAGTCAGTAGTGTTAGGAGCTAGTGCGTGCTGTCTGCGTGCTCTGTACCCAGTACATACCGCTATATCCACCTACATAGCTCTTCTCTATTTGAGACCACTTGCCATCTGCAGGAGTTATTGGAAGTTGTGTGTGCCTCCAGCACAGCACAGTATACATCTGTATATACCCCTTTATCTCTGGTGTTCTGTAATAAAGGCATCTGCAGGAGTTAGTGGGTGTTGTGTGCCTCTAGCACAATATACACTACCCAACTGCTTTTTTACCCAACTCCCTTCAGGCCATTACCATGTCTGGAAGGCCAGCAAGGAGAGGCAGACAGGTCTAGAGACAACAGTGCTGGTCGTGGACGCGGTGCATTGTCATCAGCACGTGGCCATGGGACACGCTTGTCCTTCTTTTCGGTAGCTGGACATGTTGAGCCGCAACATGCCAACGACTTGGTAGAGTGGATGACCAAGCCCTCTTCATCCTCCTCATCCTCTCTCACCCAGTCTCAGGGTACTAGCAAAGCAGCTGCCAACGCATCGTCTTCCCTCCTCTCAATGTCATCATCAGTGACTCCTTCCCTAGACCCACCACGTCCTCCTGAGGAGTCTCCTGAACTCTTTGAGCACAGTGTTGGGTACATGCTCCAGGAGGATGCCCAGTGTTTGGTGGGCTCTGATGATGACACTCAGCTAGAGGAAGGCAGTAGCGTGAGCGCAGAGAGAGGGGATGCTCAAGAAGGACAGCAATCTGGCAGTCATGTTCCACAAGCTGCAGCATACTGCCAGGTTTGCTACAGCGATGAAGAGGGAGGGGATGATGAGGGCACTGACTCCACGTGGGTGCCTGGAAGGAGAGAGGAGGAGGAGGAGGAGGAGGCACATGTCCAAAGAGGCAGGATGCCCTCCGGGGGCCAGCTTAGGGGCAGCACACCGACTGAATCACACCGCAGAGCTCCGCCTGTGCAGGGCGCTGCCTCTGCGCGTTATTCTAAAAGTTCTTTGGTGTGGGCCTTTTTGAGACGAGTGCATCAGATCGCACCGCTGCTATTTGCAACATATGTCTCAAGCGTATCTCGCGTGGCCAAAACATCAGCCGCTTGGGCACCACATGCTTGACCAGACATATGTTGACCTGCCATGCAGCTCGTTGGCAAGCGTACCTCAAAGACCCACACCAAAGAACAAAGCGGACCTCTCCTTGCTCCTCATCAGCTGGCATCTCCAACCCCACTAGACCTTCAGTCCTCTCTGAAACCTGCTCTGAGAGGAATGAAGGTGTAGAATTAGGTGTGTCACAGCCAAGTGCTTCCGGGAACTCTGCTAGCGGTACACCCACGTCCGATTATAGCAGGCAAATGTCTCTGCCCCAGCTGCTGGACCGGCGAAAGAAGTTCACTCCCAGCCATCCACATGCTCAGCGGTTGAATGCTAGCTTGGCTAAATTGCTAGCACTTCAACTGCTGCCTTTTCAGTTGGTAGACTCGGCCCCCTTCCGTGAGTTTGTACAATGTGCGGTTCCTCAGTGGCAGGTCCCCAAACGCCACTTTTTCTCATGGAAGGCGATTCCGGCTCTCTACCGGCATGTGGAAGGCAATGTCCTTGCCTCGCTGGACAGGGCGGTCAGCGGTAAGGTGCATATTACCGCTGACTCATGGTCCAGCAGGCATGGACAGGGACATTACCTGTCTTTCACGGCCCATTGGGTCACTCTTCTGGCAGCTGGGAAGGATGCAGGACAAGGTGCAGTAGTGTTGGAGGTTGTTCCGCCACCACGCCTCCAAAATGCTACTATTGGTTGTGACACACCTCTCTCCTCCACCCCCTCCTCTTCTTCTTCCTCCATGGCCTCTTCCAGTGCTCTGTCCTCAGAACCAGCGGTGCTTCGTAGGCGTTCCAGGGGCTACGCAAGTACGCAGGCAAAACGATGCCATGCCGTGCTTGCGCTGGTTTGTTTGGGGGACAGGAGCCACACTGGGGCGGATGTTTTGTCAGCTCTGCAGGGGCCGGCTGAGAGGTGGTTGACGCCACGCCAGCTTAAGCCAGGAATGGTGGTTTGTGACAATGGCACCAACCTCCTCTCCGCCCTCCGACAGGGACAACTGACCCATGTGCCCTGTGTAGCTCACGTCCTTAACCTGGTGGTGCAGCGGTTCTTGGGCAGGTACCCCGGCTTACAGGATGTCCTGAAGCAGGCCAGGAAAGTCTGTGTGCATTTCCGCCGATCATTTAATGCCTGTGCTCGGCTGGCTGAGCTCCAAAAGGAGTTGAACCTGCCCAAGAACCGCCTTATATGTGACATGCCCACCAGATGGAACTCAATGTTGGCCATGCTGCAGCAGCTGCACACGCAGCAGAGGGCCATCAATGAGTACCTGTGTGACTACGGCACCAGGACAGGGTCAGGGGAGCTCGGTTTTTTCTTACCATGCCAGTGGGGCATGATCAGGGATGCATGCACTGTCCTGTCACCGTTTGAGGAGGCCACAAGGATGGTGAGCAGTGACAATGCATGCATCAGTGACACTGTACCTCTTGTCCACCTCTTGGAGCATACGCTGCGTGGAATAATGGACAGGGCACTTGAGGCAGAACAGAGGCAGGAAGAGGAGGACTTCCTTGCCTCTCAAGGCCCCCTTTATCCAGACAGTGTTCCTGCTGTGCCACCCAGCACACAGAAAGAGGATGAGGAGGAGGAGGAAGAGGAGGAGGAGGATGATTGTGTCAGCATGGAGGTAAAGGCTGGCACTCAGCATCAGCAGCAGCAGCAGTCTTGTAGGGATGATTTACAGTCCCAAGAAACACGTGGACTTGTACGTGGCTGGGAGGAGGCAGCTGCAGATCATGTTGTCCTTAGTGACCCAGAGGACTCCGGACCGAATGCCTCAGCTAACCTACGCTGCATGGCCTCCCTGATCCTGCAAAGCCTGCGGAAGGATCCTCGTATTCTTCGGATCAAGGAGAGGGACCATTACTGGCTGGTACAAGGGTAAGGTTGCCGACCTTATCTTGCCATCGCAGAGGGAGCAGAGGATGAGACATCTCCGGGAGGCCTTGCAGAAAGGTCTGTGCAACGCGTTCCCAGAGACTGGGAGGTTACAAACTCCTGGTCCTGGACAACGTGTTGCTGAGGCATCGGCCAGAAGGAGCGGTGGAGAAGGTGGCCGTCTGACTGATGCTTTCAGACAATTTTTTAGTCCGCAGCCCCAAGGTATGATCGGTTCCAGCAACCATCGCCAGCGTCTGATTTACATGGTGCAGGAATACCTAGGGGCAAGGTCAGACTTGGACACCTTTCCCACAGAAAATCCTCTGGCTTACTGGGTCTTGAGGATGGATCACTGGCCAGAGCTTGCACAGTATGCAATTGAGCTACTGGCCTGTCCTGCATCCAGCGTTCTTTCGGAACGCACCTTCAGTGCTGCTGGTGGCTTTGTTACCGATCACAGGGTGCGTCTGTCCACCGAATCAGTTGATCGACTGACCTTCATCAAGATGAATCAGTCTTGGATCACCCACAGTTACCAAGCACCTAAAGCTGATGTAACAGAATAATTTTTTTTGAAATATCACATCCCTTCAAGACTGCCTATGCTGATGCTGAGTGACTGTCCTGTTATGTTGATTGTCTATCCTCTTCCTCCTCCGCTGATATGTTGGAAGAACATTTCTGGTTCTGGTTGATGTCATCAGCCCAATTTTTCTGTCCCTGTTTAACAGGGGCGTTTAAGTACAATTTTTGATGCAATGCTTTGCAGCAGGGCTAATTCCTGCAATCAAACAAGAGTATATGGGAGAGGTTGCAGTGTGGTGGCACCAGCACCAGTGCCTAAGGCCCAATTTTTCTGCCCCTGTTTAACAGGGGCGTTTAATTAAAATTTTTGATGCAATGCTTTGCAGCAGGGCTAATTCCTGCAATAAAACTAGAGTATATGGAAGAGGTGGCAGTGTGGTGGCACCAGCACCAGTGCCTAAGGCCCAATTTTTATGCCCCTGTTTAACAGGGGCGTTTAATTACAATTTTTGATGCATTGCTTTGCAGCAGGGCTAATTCCTGCAATAAAACTAGAGTATATGGCAGAGGTTGCAGTGTGGTGGCACCAGCACCAGTGCCTAAGGCCCAATTTTTCTGCCCCTGTTTAACACGGGCGTTTAAGTACAATTTTTGATGCAATGCTTTGCAGCAGGGCTAATTCCTGCAATAAAACTAGAGTATATGGCAGAGGTTGCAGTGTGGTGGCACCAGCACCAGTGCCTAAGGCCCAATTTTTCTGCCCCTGTTTAACAGGGGCGTTTAATTACAATTTTTGATGGAATGCTTTGCAGCAGGGCTAATTCCTGCAATAAAACTAGAGTATATGGGAGAGGTTGCAGTGTGGTGGCACCAGCAGCAGTGCCTAAGGCCAAATTTTTCTGCCCCTGTTTAACAGGGACATGTAATTACAATTCTTGATATAATATTTCACAGGAGGGCCCCTTCCTGTGCCCACCCAGAGTAACGGTGAGGACTTATAGTGTTGTGGCACCAGCACCACAACCACCAAAGGTCAATTTTTCTACCACTGTTCAACAATGGCATGTAATTACAATTGTTGATATAATCGTTCACAGCAGGGCGCTCCAGCGCCCACCAAGAGTCACTTTGAGGGCTTACAATGTTGTGGCAAAACCAACACCTTGTTCCGCCATTTCTGCAGAGCATATAGGGCAGGCCCCTACTTTCAAACATCCAATTTACAAACATCTCCTACTTGCAATTGGAAGGAGACAACAGCAAGTGAGATGAAAAAAGATGGACGACAAAACAAATTATACAGGGATGATAACCCTTCCCTATGTTTTCCAAAAAGCTTAAAAATTGTTTTTTTGACTGGAGCTACACTTTAAAAATGTACCAGTTGAAAATTACAAACAGATTCAACTTAACACAACAAAGCTACCCAGTCCCTGTCTTGTTTGCACCGCCTGTATACTGCTGTTCTGAGTATATAGGGCCTGGGGGCCACACGCATTTCCTTTTTTTAATATGGGTACAGGGTTCCCCTTAATATGCGTACAAGACCCAAATAGGCTGGTAATGGGCAGGGAGGGCTACCCATGCCATTTTTCTCAATGATTTTCAACCATATTGCAGGAACCAGATATAACATTAAGGCCGGGTTCACACCGCTGCGATGCGGGAACGCTGCGAATCCGCGGCGTTTTCCCGCATCGCACACCTCCCGCCGGCAGTTCACGCTGCCCTATGCGGACGGCTGGGAGTGTCAATGTTATGTTAATGACACCCCCAGATCCGTCCGCATATCGCAGTGCGATCTGCCGACTCGCACAGGAATCGGATCGCATGGTGTGAACCCCCATGCGATTCGATTCTGTTGCGGACCAAAAAAAGGGTCCCGTGCGAGTTTGCTGCAGGAGCGCTGCGAATTCAGCCATACCATCTGTATGGCTGAACTCGCATCGCTACGGAGATCGGATGTGATTTGCGGTGCGAATCACATCCGGATCTCCCCCCGCAGCAGTGTGAACCCAGCCTAAAACCACAAGCAGTTTTAAAAGGTGTTATTTCCGTTTAATGTCATTTTGTGCAGGGACTGTTCTAAACACGGGAAACACGTGGCACTTCACAGGCATACTACAGACAACCCCCAGGCACAATATTTAAAGGAATATTTCACTTTTTTTTCACTTTAATCGTCATAAAAAGCAGTGCTCAAGCCAAAATGGCCATTTTTAAAAACATTTTAGGCATTGACCCATGTCCCCTGGGGCAGGAGCCAGGTCCCCAAACCCTTTTTAGGACAGTATCTTGCATATTAGCTGTTAAAATTAGCACTTTTAATTTCCAACGTTCGAGTCCCATAGACTTCAATGGGGTTCTAAAGTTCGTTCGAATTTGGGGTCCGTTCGAAAGTTCTGGTGCGAACCGAACCGGGGGGTGTTCGGCTCATCCCTAGTCTGCACCAACAATATGTTCTAGAACAGTTTTTGTATCTTGGCTGTAGGTCTTTGAAAGGTACCCTTAGAGGTTTTTCAACAAATTAATTATCAAAATGGCAGACCTATCGCATTATAAGTCAACAAGCAAAATTGTGAGCATATATTAGCTGCTTGGTAGAGATAACTGCTAATAGGACACAGCAGTAAATAAACAGGGGTATCCTCACTCTAAGGCATGCCATAGATGGTTTGGATCTTGGCTGTTTCAGCAGGAATCGGCTAAAATTCAAATCATGTGTGGGCAGGCTGAATGTACCAAGTTGATTAATCAACTTGGGTACAACCAGCCTGCCAGATTATTTAGCGATTATCGGCCGCTAGCAATTATTACTGTCTTCTCCATGAGGGGGCAGCTTCCCCCACTCCCCGCTGCCGCCTGGCCAGAAGAATACATTGTCTCGACAGGAGGGATTCCCCTGTCAGCACTGACTGTGTTGATGGGGGAATCATGCAAATTTCTTTCCTGCATAATATTTACCTCCAACAGTATGGTGTCTGGTCGGTATCTGTCCTTTGCGTGGTCCAAGAACACGAAGTCCAAAGCATCCACGTTATACTTTTGCCTTAACTGAGGAATGATGTTTGTAGTGGACCCTTCCAACACCAAAACCTAAAAATCAAAACCATGTAGATTTGTCAAGATCATATAAACATGCACTCTTTACATCAACGATCTTTAACACAGGCATCATGTACACTGCCCGTTTACTAACATTTAGGACACTATGTGCCCAGGAATGAATGCCCACAACGCAAGCAGTCTGCATTCCAAGCATTCATCCCTGTGTGCATACTGCCCATATTGCCCTGTACTGCTAGGTGCACCATCCAGCCGCAGCAGTTGTTAGTCTCTCATAGTGTTTTATAGGCTGCCACCAGCAAAGCTGGATGGTACACCTGTGCTTTCTACCCAAGTCTAAACGCTGGACCTTTATACACTGGGGCAAAACGCTGAGTGGGCATGAGGCCTAAAAGGTATTTCCACCTAAAACCAAAAGTTAGGTAATTTGTTATGCCTTTTTTCCTTGTATATGGATACATTCTGGTGCCAAACACTTCTTTTGGTTCTCACTATGCTTTTGTCAACAGCAGTTAGGCAAATTCACTAGTAAAACAAACTGAGATTTATTTATTCATGTATTTATTTATTATAGGTATTTATAAATCTATAATAATATACCTATAATAACCTTTATGCAGTGCTTCACATATTGCAAATTCACATCAGTGTGTTGAAATCCATTCATTTTGCAGTATGCAATTCATTACAGACGTGGTTTAAAGGAAACATGTCATGAGAGCAATAAATGAGCGGCCATTCCTTCTGAAAATGCTAGATGTCTGGCTGTCATGTTGATGCTTGGGTTTCTGAGCAATTGACCTAAACAAGGTAAGGCATGTCGAATTTTCTTCCACTGATTTTCTTCATGTTTGTTTTGGTTCATGAATCAGGGGTACTAAAGCGAGAGTCAAGCAACAGCAATGTCAACCCATACATTTCTTTATATTAGGATATACTTTAATTGAAATCTGATGGAAAATTGAATGTTCAGCATCTGACAGCAAATATCAAGTAAGCAAAACATCTTTTTTTTTGAAGATTACGAGATCAATTTACACTTGCGTTAAAAAGTTTGTAATCACTTTTTTTTTAAAGTATCTAGTAATATATATATATATATATATATATATATATATATATACACAGTATAAATCGATTGATTACATTGATTTCAAAAGATCTATATTTACATATTAAAATGGTATTATTGTTATTTGCGCAGAGCTGCATATCTTGATAAATTCTGCTTAGGGAAATGAATGACATGTAAGTCATCACGGTTCTTTGCTGACTGGGTTTGTTGAACTTTGAAATTTGCTGCAAGCCATCTGTTGGGTATACCGTATCCTGAACTCCTGCAAATTCAATCATCTGCTTGGCCACAGCAGCATGAACTGGATCCAGCTCCACGGTGAACAACCGAGCTCCAGGCTTCAACAAGCGAGCGATTCGTATTGCAGAATATCCGCAGTATGTTCCCAGTTCCAGGATTACTGAAGGGTCTGTCTCTTTCACTACTTTGTCCAGGATCAGGCCTGAGAAAACACAAAGGATGGTAGCTCTAGCACATAACTCACTTTATACAGGAACTATAGGCAAATATTAAGAATAATCTTTAACCCCTTCAGCCCCAGAAGGATTTACTCCCTTCCTCACCAGGCCATTGTTTGCGATGCGGCACTGCGTTGCTTTAACAGACAATTGCACGGTGTTATTTGATCACCTCTGTGTTTTTTATTTTTTTGCACTATAAACAAAAATGAGAGATGAATTTGAAAAAAAAAAAACCACAATGGGGTTTATTTACTAAAGGCAAATCCACTTTGCACTACAAGGGCACTTAAAAGTGCGCTTGAAAGTGCAGTCACTGTAGATCTGAGGGGGGCATGCAAGGAAAATAAAAAAGCATTTTTGTTTGTACATGATTGGATGATAGAAATCAGCAGAGCCTCCCCTCATTTCAAATCTTCCCCTCAGATCTACAGCGACTGCAATTCCAAGTGCACTTGTAGTGCAAAGTGGATTTGCCTTTAGTAAATCAACCCCGATATTTTTTACTTTTTGCTATAATAAATACCCCCAAAATTTCAAAAAAATATATTTTTTTCCTTCAGTTTAGGCCAATATGTAATCTTCTACATATTTTTTGGTAAAAAATCGCAATAGGCGTAAATTAATTGGTTTGCACAAAAGTTATAGCGTCTAAAAAATAGGGGATAGATGTATGTCATTTTAATTATTATTTTTTATTTTTTTTAAATAAAAAATGGTGGCGATCTGTGATTTTTATTGGGACTGCGACATTGCGGTGGACAGATCAGACACTTTTGTGGGACCACTGACATTTATACAGCAATCAGAGCTATAAATAGCCACTTATTACTGTATAAATGTCAATGGAAGGGAAGGGTTTAACACTAGGGGGTGATCAAGGGGTTAAATGTGTTCCCTCAGTGTGTGCTAACTGTGGGGGGGGAGGGGTGGGACTGCCTGGAGGAGACTGATCAGTGTTCCTATATTCTAGGAACACACGATCTGTCTCCTCTCCCCTGTCAGAACGTGTTTTTTGTGTGTTTACACACACAGATCCTCGTTCTGGCTCTGTCAGGAGCGATCTCATGTGCCCGGCGGACATCGCGGCGTACACATCGCACCTCAGTACCGCAACGGGCACACACGCCCCCTATACCCCTTAAAGTGGCTGCCGTACAGCTACGGCGATTTGTGGCGGGTGGTCAGCAAGCGGTTAATCTAGCTATGAATACATGAAGAAATTAATATTTATATTACCTTTCCACAATCCTATAGTTAAACAACATGTCGCTTTTGGTGGGCAGTGCTGCTGCCAAACATGGTTAATGCAGTTCTATGGAGCCACACCGGAACCATACCACAACTGCAAGTAATGCGATGCATCATGCAGTAGTACGTCAAATATAGGATTAAATCATATTGTCTCCTCACTCCCCTGTGAAGAGCCACAGCACCTGCTGCACTTAAAGTGATTGTAAAGTCTTGTTTAAAAAAAAAATTAAAAAAATAACAAACGCACTTACCTGCTCTGTGCAGTTGGTTTTGCACAGAGCAGCCTGGATCCTCCTCTTCTCAGGTCCCTCTTCGCTGCTCCTGGCCCCTCCCCCTATTGAGTGCCCCCACAGTCAGCAGCTTGCTATAGGGGCACCTGAGCCAAGTCACAGCTCCCTGTGTCCATTCAGACATGGAGCTCTGACCCAGCCCTGATCCCTCTCTCCCCTGATTGGCTACCTGAGTATGATTGACAGCCGTGGGAGCCAATGGTGCCGCTGCTGTGTCTCAGGCAATCAGGAGGAGAGACCCAGACAGGTAAGACACTCATGGACATCGCTGGACAGAGATGGGGCTAAGGTAAGTATTAGGGGGGCTGACGGGGGCTGCTGCACACAGAAGGTATTTTATCCTAATGCATAGAATGCATTAAGATAAAAACTCTTCTGCCTTTACAACCCCTTTAAGTGCCGGTTCACACCAGCTTGGCTTCAAAGTCACGTGACTTTGAAGCTAAGACATCGCCGCTTGCATACAACTTATTTAACACAAGTCAATGAAAGTTGTGATGAAGTCATTCCAAGGTAGTGCAGGAACCTTTTTCTAAGTTGAGACGACTTGAGTCGCATGAATTAGAACAGTTCCATTGCCATTAATGGGGCACAAATTGCCATGTGACTTTGACACATGACAAGTCGCAGCAGTGTGAACCGGGGCTCAGTGTTAGATTTAATAGAAGGCTGAAGGGGGTGTGTAGGCAGCCTAAAGTGTTTTTATGCTGTTTTATGCTTTTAATTGGGATAACACCTACTTTACATTTGTTATATGTCCCCATTCACATAGCATACCTTTTTAAACTCCAAAACAGAAGTTTTAATCCGCTATCCAAAATGAGTTACAAAGTTTATGTTTACTAAAATTAACCCTGTCTATACTGTGTTGTCAGTTGTAAACTAGATTTGAGCACTGTAGGGTAGATTTACTAAAACTGGTGCACAAAGAATCTGGTGCAGTTGTGCATAGTAACCAATCAGCTTCTGGGGTTTATTGCCAAAGCTTAAAGAGTAACTCCACTTTTTTTGAGAAAAAACATTGCCCTCTGGGTGATCAATGTACATTACAAGGATTTTAACAAACTTTTTCGCAGAGTCCTACCTTTTGTTATTCGGAAGAAATCCCTGTGTGTTTTTTTGTGTCCACATGGTAAGTGAATCTAAAGGGAGCAGTTTCATAATTATAAATCAGCTGCCGCACCTGCAGAGCTCTAATGAGGAAACATGCTGGGTCTTTAAACGTAATTTCCTATTTGTAGTATCTTAGCAAAAATTACATTTTTGTTGCAGGGATGCCTGATAGCTGACTTGTAGCTTAGTGTAGACTTCTGGGAAAATCAGTGAGCCAATCACACAAGCAGGAAATGATGTTTCTGGGGGCGTTCTGTACACATTCTGTGTACAGAACACCTCCAGGTAGCCATATTGCATTGCATTTTACAGAGAATTACAGCACTGCAGATTGAAAAGAAATGTAATTTTTAATAACATTCAATTACAATATGACTTGTGTTGCAATTGTATATTCTATATGATTTTTTTTTATTTGCATTTTTTTTCGCCCCACGAAAGTGGAGTCATCCTTTAACTGAACAAGCTGAAGTTAGAAGCTGATTGGTTACTATGCACAGCGGTAATAGATTCTGTGTGCATCAGTTTTAGCCTTTCTCAACCTCTTCAACGCAGAGGAACCCTTAAAATAACTTTACGGTCTCAGGGAACCCTTGCTAAAAATTACTGTATCTACAACTCATGATACATAAGTGTCATGGTCAGTGGGAAGAAAGCTCCTTACCCTTGTGGTCAATGGGAAGAATTACAGATATCTAAAAAGACCAATGGTATTAGTGGAAACTTATCTGAGAGGTGCAAATTGCTCATTACTCAGCCCCTAGCAACCTCTGGCGGAACCCTAGAGTTCCATGGAACCCTGGTTGAGAAACCCTGATCTAGAAGGATGGCCTTCTACATTGTATGTTAATGAGGGGAAATTAAAACTGAATTAAGTATTTTGAAGTCTGTCCAGGGCCTTCTCTAAACAAACAACTAAAAGGGTAAGACATTTTTTTTTTTTATTATTTTAGTTATTGTGTGTAGGGTGCCCACATGCCCTGGATTTCCCGGGACTGTCCCGCAATTGACATGTTTGTGCTGGGTCACAGGCACTTTCACTCTGGGACAATGCAGTGACAAATGGAATGAAATAGAGGACACAGCCAGTCAGCCACCCTACTAACTACATAGCCGCCTCCACCTGGTGTCTAGCAACCTGTGACGTCAGGCTCTCAGCGTAAGGCTGAGTGAGCTTCTGCTGCACTGCTGGCTCAGATCGATTCGGCAGCTGTCCGACTTCTCCTTCTCCTGCCCGCGGCCCGACTGAGGGACCTCACTCACCAGAGGGGACAGAAAGTGAAGGAATAATAATGAAGAAGGTGACACAAGTGAGAGACAGTAATGAAGCTGACAAGTGAGGGGATATGAAGGTGACAGGGAAACAACTGAGGTAATAGTAATGAAGAAGGTGACACAAGTGGGGAACAGAACTGAAGCTGACAAGTGAGGGTATATGAAGGTGACATATGGGACAGTAATGAAGGTAACACAGAGAAGTGAGGGAATAGTAATGAAGGTGACAAATAGGTAACTGAAGGGACTCTAATGAAAGCGACTCAGGGAACTGAGGGGACAGTAATGAAGGTGACACACAGGGAATGGAGGGGACATTAATAAAGGTGACACAGGGAACTGAGGGGACAGTAATGAAGGTGACACATAGGGAACGGAGGGGGCATTAATAAAGGTGATACAGGGAACTGAGGGGACAGTAATGAAGGTGACACACAGGGAACGGAGGGGGCATTAATAAAGGTGACATAGGGAACTGAGAGTACAGTAATGAAGGGAACTGAGAGGAAATTGATAAAGGAGACAGAGAGAACTGAGGGGACACTGATGCTTATTGCTTTTGTTTTTCCAAAAATTAACAAAAAAAGGTATCAAAAATCATCTTTCTTTGGGTGGGGGAGTGTTGTTGCAGGGTGTCCCTGAATGGCAGTTTGAAAATGTGATCATCATAGTTGTGTGAGTGGGAACACATAACCAACATATTAGTGGGGTTTTCTCAAATTTGACTGCAGAACTTTAGGCTACTTTCACACTGGGGCGTTGGGGGGCATCGACGGTAAAGCCCCGCTATTTTTAGCGATGCTTTACTGCCATTTTTGCGGAGGTTTGCAGTTGATAGCGGGGTGCTTTTAATGCTAGAGGTTAAGAACCGCTGGCAAAGCAAGCGGAGCTGCAGCGGATTGGCGGCACTGCCCATTGATTTCAATGGGCAAGGGCGCATTAGAAGCAGTGTATACACCGCTCCTACAGCAATGCAAAGATGCGGCTTGCAGGACTTTTTTTACCATCCTTCCAGCACACCACTCCAGTGTGAAAGCCCTCGGGCTTTCACATTGGAGTGACAGGAGAGGCTCTTTCAAGACGCTTTGCAGGCGCTATTTTTAGCGTTATAGCGCCTGTAAAGCGCCTCAGTGTGAAAACAGCCTTAACGTTAGTCTGAAGTTTCTCTAAAGAACAAAAAATTGCTGCAGGTATAAATGGGGGGACCTAGAGGCACATTGTCCTTTCTTTATAAGTAAATGTACTTCAAAGTAGTTCCTTTTGGACTATGAGGGGGCTGCCCCACTGGCCTATAGTAATAAGTAGGAAGCTGGAGAGAATGGAAAACATCAGCATTATCAAGAAATGCTAAGGTTTTGCCTATCAGAGCTGCCAGGGATTCAGTTGTACAAGCTCACTGCAGGTACTGTACCTCTAGGCTGCCAATAAAATGCAGAAAACAGACAGAGGAGATTACAGAGTGCACTGCAACAGTGTAATGATGTGCGCTCCTTACTAAATCAGTAGGCAAGGTAAAATAGTTGCATTAGGCTAGGCTCACATCTAAGCAGCTCTGCTGTGTTTACGCAGGCATGCCGGTGTTCTGCCGTATAGTGTCCGGCCATCATATAGCGTCCGCCCCGTACTGCGCATGCGCAGTACGGAGCAGACGAAGCTTCGGAAAATTTCCGAAGCTGAACGGCGCCTGCGCCGTGAGTGGAGGTGGTAGCCCCACCTTCCAAGTGGACATAGGGTTGTGAGTATTAAAGGGCCCCTCGCGGGCGAGCTTCGCTCGCCACGCTTCGGGCTCGGCCTCGCTGCGCTCGGCTCTTTTTTATTCCTACTCTATGTCCACTTGGATAGTGGGGATAGAACCTGGACTCACGGCGCAGGCGCCGCTCATCCTCGGCAATTTTCGGAATCTGTGTTGCTGTGTACTGCGCATGCGCAGTACACAGCGGACACTATCCGATGGAGGACGTTATTAGACAAGACACCGGCCCATAATTTGAATGGCTGCTGTCCAAGCATTGTCATGCAGAAAAAGTTCCCTGTGCCTTTTTTAAAACACGGCCAGAGGGAAATCACATGGTGCTTTTGCACCATGCAATTTCCCACAACCCAAAACACATTGAGTTTTCAGATGCATGGGGGTACCATCAAAAGTGAACAGCCACACCGCACGTCTACAAAAGAACAGCACGCTTTTGCTGGGGGTGGTTGCAGGTGCAGGAACAGTTGCGATTTACACTCTGTCCTGCACTCAGAATCACCACAACCAGAAGTGTGAACCTAGCCTTAGTGCACAAAGTTCACGTTTTTGTGATAGAGATGTGTAAAGCCCCATATATACTATCAGATTTTCTGCTGATTTTTGTCTTCAGATTTACCAAAACCATGTAGTGCAAGGGCCTGCCTGATTGCATACACGTTGAAACTCCTAAGGTTTGACCTCATATTATATGGTTTTGGTAAATCCGAAGGAAAAAATCAGCAGAAAATCTGATAGTGTGTTTGGGGCTTAAATAACAAGAATGGCTGAACAAAATTAGAACTATTTTGGTAGGTAAAACACACATGTATGTGCATTTAGCGTTTTTTTCTTTTATTGCAGACTCTAATTTAGGATTAAAGACCCAGAAAACATCATAGAGGCTTACAAAACTACGAGCTGCATGTATTTTATTGTGACTAAGCATAAAAAAAGATGAGTACCAGGTGAATGAATTATTTAGAAACAATCAACCACTAAAAGAAACAGGTGTAACATTTTTTATTAACGCTAAATTTACAACTTAACCTCTCCCACCTAGATTCCATTTGAAATTGAGCGTGTTTGCCAACACCTTAAATGCTTTTCTGGAATGCTCAACTGCTGCTAACATGCATCTGTAATCTGTATACACTACATAGATTTAAAATACTACATCTATCCAGAATAAGTTTTCCATTAAGCAAAATGATGATTTCAGAATTCTTTATTCTTTACCATCATGTTGTACTAAATATACACACTATGACCTCATTATAAGTCTCTTACAAATATAATTCAACCATTCTCTACACAGATGCCATAATCTATATATACGAGCAATCAATGAAGTAAAGAAACGTTGACTGCAGTGTTGGTGGTGTTTGTTAATGTCATAGCCCTCTTTAAGCTTTGTTGTTGTTCGTTTTAGTGCTCACGTAAGGTGTTCATGCGAGCACCAAAGGGCTGTAAGGCATTTTTGAAGGTATGTTCAACCAATATAACAAATCTGTACATTTCTAAATTATGTTTACTTGCATGGTTGCCACCCCTATCAAATCATTCTCTGCAGCTATTACCTTTTGTACCACCACCCCCTCCCTTTAGAATGTAAGCTCTACGAGCAGGGCCCTCCTGCACCTTTTGTATTGTACTTAACTGTGTTGTCCCCCCTATACATTGTAAAGCGCTGTGTAAACTGTTGGCGCTATATAAAACGTGAATAATAATAATAATGGTTGACTCACCACAAATGTGCTAGAACATTGAAAAGGAGAAATCATTTATAATAAAATTAAGAGGAAAGCCTAAAGATGTATTGGTCCTTACCCTTCTCATCTCCAACATTCATGGCCCATTCTTTGTGTCTGCAGTAATTGTCTATGTTGTCCACAACACTCTGAGGGTCTCCACATACTGCGGTTTCCAGGGCAAACTTCAACATTCTGTGTTCCTTCAAATTATTTTCCATGGTTGATTGTTTCACACACCAAATAAATTTCTACCTCAATAGTGAATACTGCAAATGATAGATGTTGTGAAAGATGTTATAAAGCTGAATATAAATTGTTATATTGGTTTATACTGTATCAGATCCAACAAAATTAATAGTGTAACTCCTCTACCTTTTGTGTAGTGTTCATTGAATTATAAGGGAGAAGCTACATGGAGTCATGAAGTCGCAGATTATTTTATTTATTTTTTTACCATTGGTGCTTGGAGTGAAATTATGGTTTGGAGTCACATAGGGGATGATTTACTAAAACTGAAGAGTGCAAAGCCTGGTGCAGCTGTGCATGGTAGCCAATCAGCTTCTAATTTCAGCTTGTGCTATTAAGCTTTGACCAAAAAAAAAAAACTGGAAGCTGATTGGTTTCTATTCAGAGCTGCGCCAAATTTTGCAGACTCCAGTTTTAGTAAAGCAACCCAAGTGGGACGTATATTTATACTAGTTGCTACACCTTTATACAGCGGATTTTCATATATGTAATATTTCATTTTGCAAAAATGAAAGGAAAGCCCTGTCTGGTTATTACACATTTTCAATTCATGCATTTTTATATTTATGAAGAGTAGCTTAGGAGGGGGTTTTTGAAAATTGATTGGAATGGGTTTATTTGATTACTGACATTGTTCTATGCTACCAAAAACGTTTTTATTTCGATGCAGACAAATATATGCAATATTAGTTCAGAGGGTACCGTAGTAGTTGCATGATTGCTATTGTTTGACATGGTAATTCTAACTAGATTGATAAATTAGGTGACTATTTCTTAAACAAAGTTAAGAGAGCACAGAATTGGGGAATTGTATTTTTTAATATACCTGAGCAGTGTGTAAGTGACAACATCATGAGAGATATGCAAGGGCTGCCATTGCTGGCCTACTTCAAAAACAACTTTTTATTCACAGACCCAGAACAAACATGATGTAAATGAGTGTCCGAAAAGTGTCTAAACTTCCTATATTTTTTCCAAGTCATTGATTCCAGAGCTTAAAAGACAGATCATTGACAGGACATCCAGGGAACTAGAATTCTCGAAAGAGAGTTTAGAAATGGTAGCTTTGATTATGTTTTTATGACAGAGTCCCCTTAATTTACTGACCCAGTAGTAGACAATTTCCCCAAAGCATCAAAATGGAGAAGCAATCAGGGAAATTCCCTTAGTGAATAGCTGCCATTCTATTGCAGGGGCTCTGCTGTTGCATAGGAAACCCTGCAGAGATAGAAAGGTGCTGTCTTTGAAACAAAAAGCCCAACAGCGACATTCAGCATTAATACATGGCCCCGGTATTTAACTGTTATATGCTTGCAAAGGTGGCAACGCTGCAATTTCTTTTTTACTTTTATAAAATGTTTATTTAGGAGGTTTTCAAATGACAAATAAGGACAAGAAAAGAAAAAAAAATACAGCAGAGAAAAAAATGGCAACTGTACCTCTTTTGAAAGACAGCAAGTGAGTTTTGTCATTTGCCCAAAGAGGTAGATCTTCCTGGTAGGATCACTAGATAATATTTGACAATGCCAAAGCAGTTGGACAATAGCATTGCATGGAGTTATATGGTGTTACATGATGAATAGCCTAACAAATCTTACATTTAGACTTAATATATGTTTTAAATAAGTAGTCATTATGCAATTTCTCAATGAACATCAATTATAGGAAGAAAAGTTTGATCCTTCAGGGGATCCAGTGGTCCAATCACACACTGTGAAAGAGAGGAGTTTCCAGACAGTGCTGAAGGGCAAAGTAGTATACTGAATAGAAACTGAGGTGTATTAAAATAAAAAATTATCTACATGATAATGAGGTCACAAAGAATCAGTGAATGTTGATGTGTGCTGATAGGACAGTTCAATAGAATTGTGTAACAGCATAGCCTATATGATGCATTATTATGATTTGCCTAAAATGCACTCAGCTCTTAAGCTTTGTTGTGGGCTGACAACTTGTGCTTTTGTGGATTGAGTGTTGTCAGCTTCCAAGTGTATTTTGCTAAACTACTCAACCTCTCCCACTCTCTGATCTTTACAACACAAAGGCAAATTTGTCTGCACTACAAGATAAAGACTAGGAGGGTTGTGTGCAATAACGCAGGAAGTGAGCAGAGAGTTTTTTTTTTATATTAAAGAGATATAAGAAAGGGCTTTAAATATTTGTTAAACAGACCAAAAGGGAGCAAATAGAAGGTAATATTTAGGGTGTGTATACACTTCCATTTGAAAAAAATGCTATCAGGTAGTTTTAGTGCAATAAGAGACAATGGGGTTGATTTACTAAAGACAAATAGACGGTGCACTTTGCAAAGTGCAGTTGCACTGTGGAAGAGCAGTTGCTTTAGCCTTCGGCTCTTCTCGGCGGCTTTCGGTCGCCTTCAGCTCTTCTCGGCGGCTTTTGGCCACCCTTGGCCGTTCTCGATGGCCGAAAACTGCAGAGAACGGGCGAAATCTTCCGAGAATGGCCGAAGGTGGGCGTAATCTACCGAGCACCGCCGAGATACACAGAAAATCCGGCTCTGTATCTCGCGGGACCATTTTTAAAAGGAAAAGCTGCAAAAAAAAACTGACAAGGCTGCAAATGACACTGGGTGCAATGATGGACAAGGCTGCATGACAAGGCTGCAAATGGTGGACAAGGCTGCATGACAAGGCTGCAAGTGGTGGACAAGGCTGCATGACAAGGCTGCAAGTGGTGGACAAGGCTGCATGACAAGGCTGCAAATGATGGACAAGGCTGCATGACAAGGCTGCAAATGATGGACAAGGCTGCATGACAAGGCTGCAAATGACACTGACAAGGGTGCAATGATGCACAAGACTGCAGATGGACACTGATAAGGCTGCATTGATGGGCATTTAAATGTAATTTTTTTTTCCTTAAACTTCCCTCCTAAAAGTTTTTTTCCTTAAAATCCCCTCCTAAACTTGGGGTGCGCGTTATACGCCGGTGCGTGTTATACGCCGATAAATACGGTAGATCTTCCACGGCCAACCAGTGGTGAAGTAAGAAAGACTTCAAGCCTGAAAGAAGCCTGGGAGAAGATGGCAAGAGTATTGATGGAGCCACGAGGGAGAAGGACAACCTTGCATTGCTGGAGGAAGACATGTAAGTCTGCCATAAAGTGCACTTAAGGTAAGAGTTCTGGGTGGGGGCACCAACATGTACAGTTATACTTTAAATGTATCAGTGAGGCTTGAACCCTGTTTCATTACTATGAATGTGCTTAACTCTAGTACTGACTGCTCTAAATTGAAATAAAAATACAAATCTGATTGCTATGGGTTACTGCAGTTTGCTCAACATCATTGCTTTGTTGTAGAAAGTCTATATACTGAACTTGTAGCACCCTCTAGTAGGTGCTAAAATTAGGATTTTCTAGCAGTCTGGGGGGTGACCCTGGGTTGGGGCTCAGGTGCATCCAGGAGGAGTGACGAGACCCTGGAAAGAGAGGCACATGAGAGAGCAAGGAGAGGACAGCAGGAGAGAACACTATGCCGCATACACACGACCGGACTTTCCAGAAGAAAAGGTCAGACGGTCTTCCCGACTGACTTTCGACGGGGTTACGATGGACTTCCGAATGAACAGACTTGCCCACACACGAACGGACTAAAGTCCGTTCATTTTGAACGTGATGACGTAAGACAGGACTAGAAAAGGAAGTTCAATAGCCAGTAGCCAATAGCTGCCCTTACGTCATATTTGGTCCGTCGGACCAGCATACAGATGAACGGTTTTCCCGATAGGAATTGAGTCAGTCAGACAGATTTGGAACATGTTCCATTTCTAGGTCCGTCTGAATTTTTTAAAGAAAAACGATTGGACTATCCCACACATGATTATCCGACGGAATGATTCCATCGGACCTATTCTGCCGGAAAGTCCGGTCATGTGTACGCGGCATAAAAGTCTCTAGGGAAGACAACTGGTCACAGCCGGGGGGGCTGGTGAGTGAGCACAGTCGGGAGGACTGGGGAGCCATGCCTGAGAGAACTGGGAGATTGCAGTTTGAGATAGGTGCAAAACCAGAAGGGAGGACTGTGAGAATGGTAGTGGAAAGAGGTATTTGCAGCCATGCTGGCTGGCAGGGCCTGAAGAGAGCTATCTGGGTTTGGTAGCTGAATAGAGGACAGTTAGCACATGAACTATTTCTACACCACAGGGGCCCGGGGTCCTTGCCCGCAAAAGGCGGTGGGTCTGAAGTAGTGTTAGGCCCAGGGCCATCTTTAATATTGATTGAACCCTGGGCAAAACTTTTCTTGGGCCCCCCCAGGCAGTTTTGCTCTCCACCTGATCTGAGACATACAATAAATAGCAGCTAGTCTCAAAATCAGTTTACTGAATCAAATCAGGCAGCTATTGCGATTGGTTGCCAGAGGTTACAGTGTATTATTACCGCTCACTGGCTGGTTGCTAGAAGTTACAGCACACAGTACAGATCACTGGTTAGTTGTTACAGAGGTTACAGCCCATGATTTCTGCTTGTTGATTGGTTGCTAGAGATTACTGTGGCTATGACCTCAGGGGGGCATGATATACATATCAATGCCGCCTGCCGCTGCTATTTATGTATGAATGCCGTCACTATTTACATATGAATGCCGGTAATTTACATGTAAATACTGGGTCTGCAGGTGAGTCATCTGTACACAAAAATAGGGCAAAGCTAAGCAGCATTAGTAACAGCACTTCACACTGAGATATTGGGACACAGCACAGGACTACAACCTCAAGGGGTGAGGGAATTTAAACCAGGATAGTTGGCAAGTATGAAGCAGCTGCTTTGGGCCCCACAACAATGACAGGGCCCAGGGCAGCTTCCCCTTTTCCCTGCCTTAAAAACAGCCCTGGTCAGGCCTACCCATGCGGTGCTAGCTAGTTTGGAGGAGTAACAGTCTGCAGCAAGGGAAGTGCTGGAGGAGAATCGATGTACAGCAAGTGTTTGTGCTGGAGAGAAGAGTGTCTATATTGGAGTGTATATAGCAGTCCCAAGAAAGTTTGCACTGAATATTCCTGGGCATCCCATAATTCCCAATTTCCCATCCAAGTTTAAGCCGTTCGAATAAAAAAACAAAAAACAAAGCTATGGACTGTTCTATGTCTCTGAGTGACTGAGAGATTGATGTCTGGCTGGGCAGAGTGACAGGTGAACCACAACATTCAGCAACCCCTATGGGGCATGGCTACATACCCCTGGTTCAACATGTTAATTGCCAGTCCATCAAGGGCAGGCATGTCAAATTCTGATAAATCAGTGGGCTGAATTGAGAGGACTAAATCCTCAATCTTTTGCCTGTTGTGGGCTGCACCTGCTAAATGTCAGAAAAACACTATGTGGAGTTATTTACTAAAACAGAAGCGTGCAAAACCTGGATCAACTCTGGATAGAAACCAATCTGCGTCCAGGTTTTATTGCCAAAGCTTTTGTACAAGCTGAAATTAGAAGCTGATTGGCTACCATGCACAGCTGCACCAGATTCAGATTACTCCAGTTTTAGTAAATATCCCCCTATGCCACTTTGGAATTTAACATTATAGAAAAAATTGCAATTACAATATTTCATCACATAGAAAGAGGCCATAACACATTTCCTGAAATATTTAGCTACAAAAGTATGTAAGATAGATTTATATTTTTTGTCCTCAAATTGAGGGTCACAGAGAAGTGACAGGAACGCATGTGGCCCACAAAACAACTATCTGCCATGCCTAATCTATATTATTCTTTAGAAAAACAGTGCATTATGGCATGCAAAATATACTGTTAGCTCTTTGTACATACTGAAGCGTCAAAATATGTCCCATCCCGACAATGTCTGCAAGGTTAATTCATCAGTCCCTCAGTTTCCTTCATACAGTACAGTGTCATGTAAATATGTTTCCGCATCCGATTCCCAATATGGATATTAACCTTTATTTCTTTAGCAACCTTAGTGTTCTTTGTGCATATGCCATATAAACCTTAGTCCCATTAAACAATTTAAACTCTGTCAATCTGGAATATATTATTTGTTTTCATTGGGAAATGTTCTATGTTCTCCTCAAATTTCCATTCTCTCTCATTTTCAATGCCAGATTAAACCTGATTGGTGGCTGTAGGCAGCACAGAACACGTCTTTCGTAAGACAAATAATAAATGAGGCCAAGTGAGGTAAATGTACAGCACTGCAGCTATAATGTTACTCAGTCTGCTTCTGGAAATGTCAGCAAGCATCGTAGATGCACAAAATACAGCAACCATGGCTGTTCAGTGTTTTTTTGCAGTGCATGTGTGTTTCTTAATACACAGCTTACCTCTTACCGACAAGATCTTAAGTTATTCTACATTGGCTACATAGATAAATGTTGGGTTATGTAAGGAATGTTCTCTTTGCTTGTGTGGGTTTCAAGGATAGTCTGGTAGGTCAATTGACTCCTGTCCAAATTGGCCCTAGTATGTGTGTGTATGTATGTGAGATAGGGACCTTAGATTGTAAGCTCTATGAGGACAGGTAATGATATGAATGCATGTAAATTGCTGTATACATTGCTGGTGTTATACAAATACCTGCAATAAATAATACAAATAAAAACATTACAGAAAAGATCACTGTTTCATTACTCACCGAAGCAGCCACGTGCTCTTCTGGCAGTATAGACCCCAGTGAAAGTGTGATATAACACCTATCCTTAAACCTATAGGGTAATGCTAGCATAGTGTTAAATTACACACGTCTCATTGGGTGTGAACTCACTGGTATGCAGCAAGACTTTCTTTTTGGGGGCCTGGGGCACAGTTGAATCTCCACCCATTTATTAAAATTGTTATGTAAAATAAGTCACTAAGAAGGTCACCGCCAAAAAGATACTGTATAACAAGCAAGTACATGTGTTGTAGTGAAAAGTGAACGTATATTTGATCTCATTGCACATTACAGTACAATTTTTGATGTAAACAAATACTAATTTTGTTTTTGCATACTAGTATAATCTCTGGGAGATGTTCACCAAATTTGTTGCACAACATGGATGCGCAAAACAGGAACGTGATACATTTTATGAGCTGTATAGGCTTGATTTATAAATCCCTCTATGCTGCAATTGTTTAAAGTGGTGTTCCACAAAAAAATAAAAAAAAAGATTAAAATTCCTAAAAAAAATAAAAACATTTTGAAAAAAAAATGTTTTAAGGCTGGATTCACACCTATGCATTTTTAGTGCTTTTTGCATTTTGCACTACAGTCAATTTAACATGGTTTCCTATGAAACACGTTCTGTAGTGCAAATCTGCAAAAATGCAAAAAGCACAAAAAATGCATAGGTGTGAATCCAGCCTTATGCCGCATACACACGACCAGACTTATGTCCGACAGACTTTTGAAGGAGTTCTGACGGAGTTCTGACAGAGTTCTGACGGACTTTCCGAATGAGCAGACTTGGCCACACACAATCACACCAAACTCCGACGGATTCGAACGTGATGACGTACGACTGGACTCGAATAAGGAAGTTCATAGCCAGTAGCCAATAGCTGCCCTAGCGTCGGTTTTTGGTCCGTCGGACTAGCATACACACGAGCGGATTTCTCGGTAGGAACTGGGTCCGGCAGAGTTCTGGCGGAAAAATTTGAAGCATGTTCCATTTCTAAAGTCTGTCAGACTTTTGCGAATCAAAAGTCCGTTGCAGCCCACACACGATCGAATAGTCTGCCGGAATCATTCCGTCAGACTTTTGATGTTGAAAAGTCTGGTCGTGTGTACGGGGCATAACTCACCTCTAAATAAATGCCTGTTGCTAGGGGGTCCATTGTAGTCTGCCTCCTTCAGGGCCTGGGCTGGTGACATCACTTCCATTTGGCGCAGGAAGGGCTCAGCTTTGCCCCCTCCCTCCTGTCAGTCACCTGGGACACGTGACAGGTTCCAGGTGACTGCGCATCCAATCACGGCGCGCGGAGGGGGGGACAAGCAGGGCTTCGTTCCCCCGCATCGCTGGACCCTGGGACAGGCAAGTGTCCGAATATTAAAAGTCAGCAGCTGCAGTATTTGTAGCTGCTGACTTTTAATTATTATTTTTTTTTTTAAGGGGAACTCCTCTTTACCCTCCAGATTTACCAAAACCATATAATACCGTATGAGGTCAAACCTTAGGAGTTTCAATTTGTATGCAATCACTTGTACTACATGGTTTTGGTAAATCTGAAGGAAAAAATCAGCAGAAAATCTGATAGTGTGTATGGGGCTTTATGGAAGTTGGCTTCCCAGGATTGTAGATAGAAGGATCACAAATCCTTTGCCAGATAAGAGGTGGACTGATCTGTGTTAGACATACTTCTGATATGATCGGTAACTTGCTTAGAAGTTTTCCCACCCCAGTGTAAAACAGCATTGGGTGCCTAAATGGGCAATTGCCAAAAGCCAGCACACAAAGAGTCACATTCTTCCAGTACTGGGAATTACTGGGTAATGCCCTGTACACACAGTCAGACCTTCTGATGGAAAATGTGCGATTGGATCTTGTTGTCGGAAAATCCGATCGTGAGTGGGCTCCATCTGACTTTTTCCATCGGAATTTCCAACACACAAAGTTTGAGAGTGGGATCTAAAATTTTCCGGCAACAAAATTTGATCGTTTAAATTCCGATCGTGTGTAGACAATTCTGACGGACAAAGTGCCACGCATGCTCAGAATAAATTATGAGATGAAAGCTATTGGCTACTGCCCTCTTTATAGTACCGTCATACGCGTTCTACGTCAACTCATTCTGAACAATTGGATTTTCCGACAACTTTGTGCGACCGTGTGTATGCAAGGCAAGTTTGGGTCAAAATCTGTCAGAAAAAATCTGACGGATTTTGTCATCGGAATGTCTGACCGTGTGTACAGGGCATAATTCTCTTCAATACTGCAGGGAACTGAAAGGACTGGGGATGGGGGGGTGGGGGAGACAAGGTGAGTAAAAGCTACTGCATGGGTATGACATAAAATGCATATGACCAGTGATTGCCCCTGTACATATTTATATTGTCTCCTGTAATTTAGGTTCTGCAGGGGTACCCAATATCTGTATCACTCAGATACGTCTATATGTAAAAAGTTACCATTCATCCCTGTTTCCCAAGGACAATCCCTGTTGTGAGGGGTCTGCCCCCCGAAAAGTTCATCCTCACAAGCTGATCACTATAAACATTGCAGTGCACAGGCTCCAACCTAAGTCACACTGTGAGAGCATCGATCAAAAATGGCACTGCCAGAGCGACGATCCCAGTTATCAAGTGCATGCAGGAGACTCCAGCTGTGCAATTTTGGATCGATGCTTGAGCAGTATGACTTAAGTTGGATCCTGTACACTGCAATGTTTATACTATGCTATCCAGCTCCCAGGAACAATGGTAGGGATGAACTGGAAACAAAAGGGAGAAGCCAGATGCTGGATGTGGGGGGCCCCAGTAGTAGGGTGACCACATTTTCAAACTGCTATTCATGGACCCCCCTTCCCAAAAATCAGTTTGTGCTGTAACAAATCACAGCACAGTCGGGGCAGCTGATGCGCGCTCTACCCAGAAGCATGTTTTTGTTTTTTTCAAAATTTTCTGTCTTTTTTTGTTTGTTTAGCAAAAAATAAAAACCCCAGTGGTGATTAAATGTCATCAAAAGAAAGCTCTATTTGTGTGAAAAAAATGAAAAAAATGCCATTTGGGTACAGTGTTGCTTGACCGTGTAATTGTAATTGACAGCGCTGAAAGTTGAAAATTAGCTGGGGTAGGAGGGGGGTTTAAGTGCCCAGTAAGCAAGTGGTTAATCCTTGTTTGTGAACTTTGTGTGTTACTTAATCCAATTCCTGACCCCACACTCTGTGCCTTACTTACTCCTGAATGGAAAAGAAGAAAGGTAACAGCGCTCTCTGCAGGGACAACTCAATCCATACACCAGGTCCACTCACAGGTGCCGAGGCTCAATGTGTCCCAACACACTCCAATGCAACAGTAGTAAGAAGAGGCGGCAACACTGTAATCCTTGAAGTTTTGTTTATTGGTACATCAGCATGACAATAAAACAATAAAGCTGACGCGTTTCAGCAATAGCCTTAGTCGTAGCTGGTTTGAAACAGATATGGCAAAAAAAATATACTCACATACTCACATATGCAAACTCCATTGGCCTATCATGTTAGTGTCACAGAAAATTAACATATTTAATTGATACCACCAATTATTCAAGTGGTTAGTGACTACACCTGTTTTTAGCCAGCATAAGAAGGGGATGAGGAAAGAACAGCAATAAAAAAGTTATTTTGTTGAGCCAAGAAAAAGTGTGTAGAAAAAATGCTACATGAAATATTAGGACCTTATTGTTCCAAGGGAGAAATGTATTCCTTAGAAAAAGGTGAAAATGCAGACGTATGTTCAAGTAAAATATTTAGTGGTAACAACTCAAAATAAAGTCAAAATAAATGACAGAAAAAAAAGGGGGGGATGTAATTTATGGCAGGATCAAAAAAAAAAGGATTCAATTAATGGCAGGATCAAAAAAGAGGGATTCAATTTATGGCAGGGTCAAAGAAGAGGGATGCAATTTATGGCAGAATAAAAAATAAAAAAAGGGATTAAATTAATGGCAGATCAAAAAAGAGGGATGTTATTTTTTGGCAGGATCGAAAAAGAGGAATTCAATTATGGCAGAATCAAAAAAGAAGGATTCAATTAATGGCAGGATCAAAAAAGAAGGATTCAATTAAAGTGGTTGTATACTCAAATTTTTAACTTTTACCTACAGGAAAGCCTATAATAAGGTTTACCTGTAGGTAAAAAAAATATCTCCTAAACCTGTACGGTTTAGGAGATATTCCCCTCGGTATGCGCCGCTGACTGCAGCGGCGCATGCGCACAAGGGGATTCTCGGCCTCAAAATCCGGCAGTGGCCGACTGGCCGGAATGAAATCTCCCGCGCGCATGCGTGGGAGTGACGATATCGCGGCTCCGGCCACTCACAGCGCCGGAGCCGCGATACCCGGAAGAAACGCAGAGGGAGCATGTCAGCTCCCTCGGCGTGGATCGGGCCAGATGTCGGGGCCTCGTTCTAAGGTAAGTATTTCATAATGAGCTAGTATGCGGTGCATACTAGCTCATTATGCCTTTTGCTTTGCAGGTTTTAAAAAAAAAAAATTATAATTTGCGGGTTTACTACCGCTTTAATGGCAGGATCAAAACAGAGGGATTCAATTTATGGCAGGATCAAAAAAGAGGGATTCTGTTTATGGCAGGATCAAAAAAGAGGGATTCAATTTATGACAGGATCAAAGAAGAGGGATGCAATTTATGGCAGGATCAAAAAAAGAGGGATGCTATTTTTTGGCAGGATTGAAAAAGAGGGATTAAATTATGGCAGGATAAAAAAAAGGGAGGGGATGTAATTTATGGCAGGATCAAAAAAAAGAAGGATTCAATTAATGGCAGAATCAAAAAAGAGGGATTCAATTTATGGCAAAATCAAAAAAGAGGGATTCAATTTATGGCAGGATCAAAAAAGAGGGATTCAATTAATGGCAAGATCAAAAAAAGAGGGATTCAATTCATGGCAGGATCAAAAAAGAGGGATTTGATATATGGCAGGATCAGAGAAAAGGGATTTAATTTATGGCAGGATCAAAGAAGAGGGATGCAATTTATGGCAGGATCAAGAAAAGAGGGATTCAATTTATGGCAAGATCGAAAAAAGGGATTCAATCATGGCAGGATCAAAAAAAGGGAATTCAATTTATGGCAGGATCAAGAAAGAGGGATTTGATTTATGGCAGGATCAGAGAACAAAGGGATTCAATTTATGGCAGGATCAAAGAAGAGGGATGCAATTTATGGCAGAATCAAAAAAAGAAGGGATTACATTTATGGCAGGATCAAAAAAAAAGAAAAATAGAAGGCAGAAAACAAGCACAGAGGGAACCTACTGGGACAAAAAGGCAGATACTGAGGCAGGTGACAATAAAACGAAAGATGAGATAGGATTATCTCATTTGAGAAATAGATCCACATCCCATCTGTGGTTCATGCCTGTGGGGGTGCGTGTCCCCAAAGGAAAATCCACTTGACTTCCTGTTCCAGTAGCCTCCTGTGTTTGTCTCCTCCACGTACCAACATTTAGATTTTTTGAATTGCAGAGAAGGAGAAGGAATCCATGTTACCATCATGTATAAATTTAAAGATGTTTAGATACATTGGATGGCCTTCTCTCATTACTTTATGTGGCTCCATTATAATGTTCGCTAATCCTAGTGCGAAGGGGCCTAGTGGTGCATCCTACATATTGTAATTTACAAACATCACATTCTATCACGTAGATTTCTTATTGAGTACTACAATTTATAAAGTCCTTAATAGGAAATACCTTATTATTATGGTATGAGGTAATAGACTTGTGATTCTTATTATGTTTGTTACAATACCTACAAGTATTCAAACCACAACTATACGAGCCATTAGTACTGAGTAGGGATGAGCCGAACACCCCCCGGTTCGGTTCGCACCAAAACCTGCGAACAGACCGAAAGTTTGCACGAACGTTTGAACCCTATTAATTACAATGGACGCGAACGTTCAAAATCGAAAGTGCTAATTATAACGGCCAATATGCATGTTATTGTCCTAAAAAGGGTTTGGGGACCCAGGACCTGCCCCAGGAGACATGTATCAATGCAAAAAGAAGTTTTAAAAACTGACGTTTTTTCTGGAGCAGTCATTTTAAAGAGGAAGTAAACCCCTTCAAACCACTTTGACCTACAGGTAAGCCTAGATTAAGGCTTACCTGTAGGTCCAAGCAATAGCTCCTAAACCTATATGGTTTAGGAGATATTTGCCCGAAAATGGGCACCGCTGTCTACGGCGCATGCGCCGTAGACAGCGGCGCGCAGGCGCACTAAATGCGGCAAGTCCAAGAATGGATTTGCCTAATTTGTCGACTCCCGTGCGCATGCGCGGGAGTGACGTCATCGCGGCTTCGCCGAATGGCAGCGGCGGAGCTGCGAGACGCGACTCCCGTGCGCATGCGCGGGAGTGACGTCATCGCGGCTTCGCCGCTGTCATTGGTCGGAGCTGCGAGACGCCACCAGCAAGATGGATGCGGCGGACTACAGGGATCAGCGGCGACTTCGCTGGCTCCTGTGTCAGGTAAGTGACACATAATGAGCTACTATGCGATGCATAGTAGTCCATTATGTTTTACCTTTGCAGGGAAAAAAAGAGGAAGTAAACCCATCAGGGTTTACTTCCTCTTTAATGATGCTTAAAGTGAAAAAAAAAGTGAAATATTACTTTAAATATCGTACCTGGGGGGTGTCTAAATTATGCCTGTGAAGTGGCACGTGTTTCCAAAGTTTAGAACAGTCCCTGCACAAAATGGCATTTGTAAAGGAAAAAAAGCCATTTAAAACTGCTTGCGGCTATTAAAGCATTAATTAAGTAAGTATTAAGTAATGTCTTGTCCTGGCAAAATGGAGGAAAATCTTTGAGAAAAATGGCATGGCTACCCCATCACCCCCCTACCCCAGCCCATTACCAGCCCCTTTCGGTCTTGTATGGATATTAAGGGGAACCTCGCACCCAAAATATGTTATGTTAATGTTAGGCAGATGCCTGTGTTGCACAAATGAACTGCACAACACCAGCAACGAGGGAGTAGATTCAGGTGTATGCTGTGCAGGAGGCACAGTACACTGACTGAATATTAGGCAGATGCCTGTGTTGCACAAATCAACTACACAACACCAGCAATGAGGGGGGGTAGATTCAGGTGTATGCTGTGCAGGAGGCACACTACACCCACTGTAACAGCGCTAGGTTAAGAAGCAAAGCAAAGCTGACACTGTCCCTGCCTATCCTGCTCTCTATGAACACCGCAACACACTACACAAGGCCGCCGCGCTGGCGGCCTTTTATAGTGTGGGGCGTGTACTAAACCCCCTGAGCTATAATTGGCCACAGGCATCCAACCTGTGGCCAATTATGGCTCTCCTCGCTGCCAGCGCTGTTATTGGCCAAGCATTCGGGGTCACAGTGCATGCTTGGCCAATCATCAGCCAGCAATGCACTGGGACTGGCGCAGTGCATTGTGGGCTGTTCGTATCACACGAATTTGATGCGAACGGCCCACAAAGTTCTGTTTTCGACAAACGGACGAACGGCCGATGTTCGATTCGAACATGGGTTCGAATCGTACATCGGGCTCATCCCTAGTACTGAGCCACGTTTTGGAAATAGTGGTGGATTGATGTAGACTGGGCCACAAAGAGTTACCTAAAGTTGGGGCACGACGACAAGAGAAATGACACCCTTTAGAAAGCACATCTATTAGGTCCTCATCACCATAAGGAATGGGAAGATGTTTATTAACAATCTGTTTGATCTGATTAAATTCTCTGGAGAAAGTGGTGACAAAGGTAAGGGAACTCCTGTCCTTGTTCTTTTCATATTTATGTTGTATATATTTTAAAGAGCAAGGGGATATCTCTCTATTATGTAATAGATTGTTCCTGTTCTCTGAGGCTATGGGAATGGCTCTATTAATATGTCACTTCTGATAGCCTTTATCCCTTAATCGTTTTGAAATGTTAGAACATTCTAGCTGAAAACTTTCCGGGATGGAGCAGTTGCGCTTAGCTCGAATAAACTCACCCACCGGGATGGAACAAATAGTATGGGGTGGATGACAGCTGGAGGCTAGAAGTAAGGATTTTCGGCAGTAGGTTTGCAGAAAGTTCCAGTATTTATAAGACCAGTGCTGGGGTCACCACCGAGTGTGATATCTAGAAAATTCATCTCAATCTTATTGCTCACATAAGAGAATTTAAGATTAAAGGGATTGTAAAGTTAAAAATGTTATTTTAAAAAAAATAACAAACATGTTATACTTACCTCCACTGTGCAGCTCGTTTTGCACAGAGTGGCCCCGAACCTGCTCTTCTGGGGTCCCTCGGTGGCTGTCTCTGCTTCCTCCCTCAGATGCTTCTCACGTTCATGCGAGCTCCCTCGCATGGTGAGAAGCATCTGCGGGCACGCTCCCGTGATACAGCCCTTGGCTATAGCCGCTCGCTGTATTACACGGCCCCGCCCCCCGGCGCTCCACGTCAGTGGATGTGATTGACAGCAGTGCGAGCCAATGGCTGCGCTGCTTTCCATCCATCCACTCCAGCCAATCAGTGGCCAGGCTGAGTGGTGAAGAGGAAGTCAAGGACGAGCGCGGGACTTTCAAGGGGTGAGGTAAGTAAAACAGGGGGGACTGGGGGCGCCGGCACTGTCAGATGTTTTTTCACCTTAATGCATAGAATGCATTAAGGTGAAAAAACATTTACCTTTACAACCCCTTTAAGGCTGTTATTTTTGAGGTATGAGACAAAAGAAGTTAAAGAGGAATCCGTGTGGTCCCAAATTAAGATCAGGTCTTCTATGTATCGCCCATACCTATGATTGTGGGGTGCATAGATGTTGAGATGTGAAAAAATAAAACATTCTTCCCACCATCCCATGTACAAGTGAGCTAATAGAGGAGAAAATGTTGCTCCCATGGAGGCTCCACAGCATTGTACATAGAAGGAATCATGAAAGAAGAAGTAATTTGTGTTGTAATAAAAAGGTGACAGCCATAATGATGAATTCTTTGAGCTGGGGATCATAAAAGCTATATTTGGACAAATGATATTGTAGTGCATCTAGAGCAAGATGATGTGGTATGCATGAACAGAGAGACTTAACATCTAAGGTAACCCAAAAAAATGCTTTGCCCATTGGACTTCATTTATATGCTTTAGGATTGATGCTGTGTCTTTTATATAGCCTGGCGGTCTTGTCACTAAAGGTTGCAAATACTGGTCTACCCATTCACCTAATCTCTCTAGGAGTGAACCGATGCCTGCTACTATTGGACGACCTTTAACAGGTCTCTCAGGTTTGTGTATTTTGGGGAGGTGATGGAACACAGGAACAACTGGATTTTCAACTAAAAGGTGCTCTGTAAACTTTTTTGTCAGAACTCCCATTTCCACACCTGTGTCCAAGAGGTGTTGGAGTTTACTCTTGAAAACTGGAGTTGGATCAGATTTAAGGGGGTGTGGAAGAATCATTAAGTTTCCGCAAGTCTTCATTTATGTAATCACTATCATTAAGTACCACTAAAGCCCCCTTTGTCTGCCTCTCGAATAATGATATCTTTGCGATTTTTAAGATCTGCAAGAGCCTGTCTTACAGACGTACTGATGTTGTTAAACGTTCGAGATGCAGTACTGTCAATCATTTCTTTCAAAGAGAGGAGTTCCTTCTCCACAACCTGTTGAAAAATGTCTACTGCGTTCCCTCTGGAATGTACAGGATAGAAACGTTTATCACCAGCTAGGCTTGTGCAATTCGTTTCGTAACGAATCGAAATTCGGCCGAATTTTGCATCTTTCGGACATTTGGATGCATCCGAATGTCCGAATAAAAAAATAACAAATTACAACGAATACGAAAGAAATATAACAAATGAATTCGAATGAATTCGACATGATTCGAAATTATTTCAACCGCATTTGAAATTATTTCAACATGATTCGACATTATTTCAACTGCATTCGAAATGATTTCAACAGGATTTGACATTATTTCAACCGCATTCGAAAATATTTTGTGACCCGACTTTAGGGCCATGTATCTCGGGGTCACTTGGTGCTAGACACTTCAAATTTGGATATGTTATAGTGCTAGTATTATTGTGTTTGGATACCAAATGGGGTTTCTAGTGTGGCAGCACGCAGGTAAAATCACCTGGTTGTATTCAGGATGGGAAATATGTGTGTCCTAGATTCAGGTTTTATGCAGACTTTTACAATTAGAGGGGAAGAGTTAATGAGCCCAGCTGTAGTAAGTGGGCTCATTAAGGCCTCTACAAAAAACCCCAGCATGCATAGGGAGATGCTCCATCCTGGAACCAGTTTTGTGTGTATAGACTGGGGAGTCTGAGATCTGTTCTGTGCGGTGAGTTAACGCCTGTGTGGCAAACCCCTACAATAGCGACAGGGAATGGGGCAGCACAAGGCTGCACCCAATTGTTAGACAGGGAGTCTACGTGTGTAGTTAGAGGTCAAGCTGACCAGGATTTATTTTCTTGTTTTATTTTGTTTGGCTGTTTATGTATCACTGCATGTAGCAGAAATAAACCGGATCTTTTGTTTTTTGAACCTACACCGCTGTCTGCTGTGCCTGACTTTGTGTTGTGAACCCATCCAGGGGGGTCACACACACCCGCTACCGAGTTAACCCCTCACAGTTGGTGGAGAATGCGGGCAGTTTTTTTTTTTTTGTTGTTAATGCCAGCATGGAGGAGATACTGAGACAGCTGGCTCTAGCAAATGCAAACCAGCAGCAAACAAATGCAGGTTTACAAAAGAGCCTTGCAGCTCAACAACAGAGCCTTGCCGCCCAGCAGCAGGCAAATGCAAATCAGCAGCAGACAAATGCAACTTTGCAGCAGAGTTTGGAAGCTCAGCAACAAGCCCAGCAGCGATCTGAAGCCCGCTTCATAGACCTGTTGCAGAAGCAAGAGCAGAATTTTCAACAGCAAATAGAGACATTGATACAGCAACGTCCGCAGACCAATGAAACAAGTGGGTACAATAATACCGCATCCTTTGGTGTGAGCCGTTTACTGACAAAAATGACTGGAGAGGATGATCCGGAGGTGTTTTTGACCACGTTTGAAAGGACTGCTGAAAGGGAAAAGTGGCCTAAGGAGCAATGGGCTCGACTGGTGGCCCCTCTGTTAACTGGGGAATCGCAGAAAGCTTATTATGACCTAGAGCCTGAACAAGCAAAAGACTATGTGGTGCTAAAAGCAGAAATATTGGCACGGCTGGGTGTCACCCTGGCAGTCCGGGCTCAGCGTGTGCATAACTGGACTTTTCAGGTTGGAAAACCTCCCAGGTCTCAAATGTATGATCTCATTCACCTGAGCAGGAAGTGGCTGCAGCCAGAGATTTTGACCGCACCAAACATTGTGGAACGTGTGGTTATGGATCGTTTCCTGAGAGCTCTTCCTACTGCCATCCAAAAATGGGTAAGCCATGGAGACCCAGAAAATGCAGACAAACTTGTGGATCTGGTTGAGAGGTACTTGGCTACAGAGAACTTGACCACCTCTTCCAGGGACTCACGGACTTTCCCCCCTAAGACCAGATCATCCCCAGTGGCGGGTAAGATGACTCCAAGGGGTGAGGGTGGAGAGAGTGAGAGGGTGGGAGTTCTACCTAAGGTCTGGCGGGAGCAGCCCAGGAAGCCCATGCTGCAAGAGGCAGCGAAAAAGATTATTTGCTACCGCTGCCGCCAAGAGGGACATATTGCAGCCAATTGCCCAGTTGTGGATGAGCCTATGCAATGTGACTTTATAAGGGAGAGACGTCAGTCGCTGTTTGCGACAGTTGCATGCACTGCCATTCGGGGACCTGAGAAACATTTATGTAAAATGTGTATTAATGGTAGACATGTTGATGGGTTGCTAGATTCAGGTAGTCTGGTAACATTGATAAAAGCTGAATTAGTTACTACAGAGGTCTCTGGGAAGAACAGGGTGGCTGTTATTTGTGTACATGGGGACACCCGAGAGTATCCTGTAACTTCAGTGTTTTTTGAGACCCCCAAAGGTAACCTCTCTCATCAGGTGGGGTTAGTGTCTCACTTACCACATGATGCTATTGTGGGAAGGGATTTTCCAAAATTCTGGGAACTCTGGGATTGTCCTGAGGCCCCCACTGGTGCCCCTATAGACCAGGAAGAAGACCAGAATTCCTCTGGGAGTGGTGAGGACTCTCCTGAATTTCCCTTGTCGGTATTGGCGGGGGAAACTCGAGAAACTGGGGAGGAGCCAACATCCTCAGTTGAAACCATGCCGTCTGTGGAGTTTTCGGATCTTGAGGTTCACAGGGAAAATTTTGCCACAGAACAGTTAAAAGACCCCACCCTAATAAAGGCCCGGGAAAATGTGGTGAAAGTAGATGGCGAGTTAGTGAACCCAGATAAGACTTGCACTTACCCGTACTTCACTGTGGAAAGGGACCTGCTGTATCGAGTGGCTCAAAGGGCAGAAGAAACCATTGAGCAACTTGTGGTGCCCAAACCTTACAGGAAGTTGGTGTTAGAATTGGCTCATGGACACATTCTGGGAGGTCATCTGGGGACAGAGAAAACCAGAGAGAGGGTATTGCAGAGATTCTATTGGCCTGGGGTCATGAAGGAAATAGAAAAGTATTGTTCCTCCTGCCCTGTGTGTCAGAAGTCGGCACCTATGCCACATTTCTGTAACCCACTGGTACCTCTTCCTATCATTGAGGTCCCCTTTGAGAGGATCGCAATGGATTTGGTAGGTCCGATAATGAAGTCTGCTAGGGGGCATCAGTACATTTTGGTTATATTGGACTATGCCACCCGTTATCCGGAAGCAATTCCTCTCCGAAATACCTCGGCCAAAACCATAGCCAAAGAGCTATCCCTTGTTTTTAGCCACGTGGGTATTTGTAAGGAACTGCTTACGGACCAAGGTACACCCTTTATGTCCCGGGTTATGAAAGAATTATGCAAGTTGTACAAAGTGAAGCAATTGCGTACATCTGTGTATCACCCCCAAACAGATGGGTTGGTTGAAAGATTCAACAAAACCCTAAAACAAATGTTAAAGAAGGTGGTGGATAGAGATGGAAAGAATTGGGATTGTCTAATACCCTATCTGATGTTTGCCATTAGGGAGGTACCCCAATCCTCTACGGGTTTCTCACCCTTCGAGTTGCTCTATGGGAGACACCCAAGAGGGCTGCTGGATATCGCCAAGGAAACTTGGGAAAATGAGAGTTCTCTTCACAGGAGTGTGATTGAGCATGTCGCCCTGATGCAAGATAGAATTGCACAGGTAATGCCAATTGTAAAGGAACATTTAACCCAAGCGCAGTTAGCACAGCAGAGAGTGTACAACCGTGGAGCCAAGACCCGTACTTTTTCCCCGGGGGATAGGGTCTTGGTGCTAGTCCCTACGGTTGAAAGCAAATTTCTGGCCAAATGGCAAGGTCCATATGAAGTAATTGAAAAAATTAGTGAGGTGAACTACAGGGTTAGACAGCCAGGAAGGCGAAAGCCGGAGCAGATCTATCACGTCAATCTGCTGAAAGCCTGGAGGGATAGGGAATCCCTAGTCGCAGAGACTTTGTCACAAGTACAGCCTGATTGCTTAGTTCCTGAGGTTGGAATAGCAGACACCTTATCGAAACCCCAACAACAGGAGGTTAAAGAGTTTGTACTTCGTAACAAAGAGATTTTCTCTGAGCTTCCGGGACAAACATCTGGCGTAGAGCATGACATTATCACCCCGCCAGGAGAAAGGGTAAAACTAAAACCTTATAGAATACCAGAGGCCCGACGGGAGGCAATACGTGGGGAGGTTCAAAGGATGCTGGAATTGGGTGTGATAGAGGAGTCCCAGAGTGACTGGTCCAGTCCTATCGTACTAGTGCCCAAACCTGATGGGAGCTGGCGGTTTTGTAACGATTTTAGACAATTAAATAAAGTTACAAAATTTGACACCTACCCCATGCCACGTATAGATGAGTTGATCGACCGGCTGGGAACAGCCCGATATATGACAACTCTTGATCTCACCAAAGGGTATTGGCAAATTCCCCTGGCCGAGTCGGCCAAGGAGAAAACTGCGTTTGTAACCCCAGATGGGGCATTCCAATATAAGAGAATGCCGTTTGGGTTACAGAATGCACCGGCAACATTCCAGCGGAAAATGGATAAGATTCTGAGGCCCCACCAGAAATATGCTGCAGCTTACCTGGATGATGTGATTATCCATAGCACAGACTGGGTCTCACATTTGCCAAAAGTACAAGCAGTCCTAGACTCTATCCGGGAAGCTGGGTTTACGGCCAATCCAAAGAAGTGTACCATTGGACAGGAGGAGGCCAAATATCTTGGGTACACTATTGGGAGGGGGGTGATAAAACCCCAAGTCAATAAAGTCGAGGCCATACAGAGTTGGCCACGTCCCAACAGCAAGAAACAGGTACGAGCCTTTCTGGGAATCGCTGGCTATTATCGACGATTCATTCCCCATTTTGCTTCTCAGGCTGTGCCCCTCACCAACCTGACAAAAGGGAAAGAGTCGATTATGGTTAAATGGTCCCCAGAGGCTGAGGAAGCATTTCAGTCCTTAAAAACAGCCTTATGTAGCCAGCCAGTGTTGTACTCACCAGACTTCTCTAAGGACTTTGTTGTACAAACTGATGCATCAGACGTTGGGTTAGGAGCAGTGTTATCCCAGGTCTGGAACGGGGAAGAGCACCCAGTCATTTACCTTAGCAGGAAGTTGAAGTCCCATGAGGTAAATTACTCCACGATTGAGAAGGAATGTTTAGCAGTGAAGTGGGCTCTAGATTCCCTTCGGTACTATCTGCTAGGTAGGCACTTTGACCTGGTGACTGATCACGCTCCTTTAAAGTGGATGGCTCAAAACAAGGAGACCAATAGAAGGGTAAATAGGTGGTTCCTGGCCCTACAGGAATTTAACTTTACAGTTAAGCATCGCCCTGGTGTTAAAATGGGGAATGTGGATGCTTTGTCTCGGATACATGCGTGTCTGGCCGCTTGTGTTACAACCCCAAGGTTGAAACAAGAGGGGGGGGTATGTGGCAGCACGCAGGTAAAATCACCTGGTTGTATTCAGGATGGGAAATATGTGTGTCCTAGATTCAGGCTTTATGCAGACTTTTACAATTAGAGGGGAAGAGTTAATTAACCCAGCTGTAGTAAGTGGGCTCATTAAGGCCTCTACAAAAAACCCCAGCATGCATAGGGAGATGCTCCATCCTGGAACCAGTTTTGTGTGTATAGACTGGGGAGTCTGAGATCTGTTCTGTGCGGTGAGTTAACGCCTGTGTGGCAAACCCCTACAATAGCGACAGGGAATGGGGCAGCACAAGGCTGCACCCAGTTGTTAGACAGGGAGTCTACGTGTGTAGTTAGAGGTCAAGCTGACCAGGATTTATTTTCTTGTTTTATTTTGTTTGGCTGTTTATGTATCACTGCATGTAGCAGAAATAAACCGGATCTTTTGTTTTTTGAACCTACACCGCTGTCTGCTGTGCCTGATTTTGTGTTGTGAACCCATCCAGGGGGTCACACACACCCGCTACCGAGTTAACCCCTCACACTAGCTATAAGTGACCCCGAGATATGTGGCCCCAAAATCGGGTCGCAAAATGTTATTAGTTATTAGAGCAGAGAATGACATTTTGCGACCGATTTTGGTATGCAAACAAAATGGTACTAGCACTACAACATATCCAAATTTGGAGTTTCTAGCACCAAGTGACCCCGAGATACATGGCCCTAAATTCGGGTCACAAAATATTTTCGAATGTGGTTGAAATAATGTCGAATCATGTTGAAATCATTTCGAATCCGGTAGAAATATTTTCGAATTTCGTTGAAATATTTTCGAATGTGGCTGATTTTTCGAATTCGGTAGAAAACTAAACGAAATCCGAAAACGAATTTAAGGAAGTTAACGAATATAACTAAACAAAATTAATGAATTAACGAATTAAAACGAAACGAAACTAAACAAATTTTTTTCCTTTTGCACATGTCTATTACATGCCCCCCAGAGGATTCAGACTGCAGGTTCTCTAGTATATATTTAGCCTTGAGACTTTGAAAATCAAAGTTGGCCAGGGAGTCTATGCAGTCATAAAACTCAAGGGAGGCAAGCACAGGTGTATCAGTAGTAGTGGAAAAGTGTTTTTTTTTAACAAAATATTGCGGACAAACCTGTTAACGTCTAAAATTTATGTATTTTCTACCATTTTAGACGTTAACAGGTTTGTCCGCAATGTGTTGTTAAAAAAACACTTTTCCACTACTACTGTTACACCAAGAACCCCCAAGGGGATCAAACTGTGCTGGGTGGGGGTCTCAACACTGGAAACCCCTCCCCCTACCATGTGACCTAGGGTTGGCATAAAATGGTTCTAGAGTTCCTACAAGCATCTGGAACTTCTGGCTGGTGATTTGTATGTGTTCCACTGTCATCCCGTTTAAAGGGGGATAAAAGAGGAAGGAGAATAGGATAGGATCGAGAGAGTAAGGGATAAAGGAGAGGAAAGGAGAGGAAAGGAGAGAAGGAGGTGCTGCTAGGTGTTGTCTATCATTAATAATTTTCAGATTGGGATTGTAACGTTTCAGTCTGGCCTACTGACAGAGAGGAGGGAGCTACCCATGTACTGAGCCTGCGGTTCCCATGTGGCTTCAGATTTAGTGGTGTCTGACAGTATACTAGATAATTTTTCTTGGTACATAATCCATGAGATCTTCCTCTGCTTTAATGAAGATGTTTGGTTGTTTCCAAGCTTTAGCTATTGTAAGTTTAGTGCCCACTAGCATGAAGTGGATTAGCTTCCTAGTATATGCAGGGGTTTTTGGAATCTGTTCATTGAGAAGGGCTATTGTTGGAGATCTGGGCACCTGGCGACCGACCAACTTGTCTATAATGTTAACGATTTTTCTCCAGAAGGGGCGTATCCAGGGCCACTCCCACCAGATGTGGGCCATTGTGCCTGTAAGTTTACATCCTCTGAATCAGAGGATCTGCAGAGGCATACATGGATGCTAATCTGAAGGGGGTATAATACCACTTCGAAATTACTTTTATACTGGCCTCTGTGAGTGATGTGTTCAAGATACCCTAAAAGGATTTAAAGCAGGCAGATCGCCAGGCCACTAGATCCCAACTGAATTGTAGCTCCTCTTCCCACCTCGTCATGAAAGGAGATTTAGAGTCTGGGAGTACCAGTGATGAGTAAATGATCAATATTCCTCCCCTCTACTCCGGGCCCTGTCCACACCATAGTGCATATGCTGTGTATCTAGGCGGGAGTGGTTTTTCTGACCATATGGTGTGTAGAAAATTTGAGATTTGTTAGAATCTGAAGTGTTCTGTTGTGGGTAGCTCAAGCTTATTAATACAATGCTTGAGGGAGAGAGGGTCTGCAGGAGAGAAGAAGTGCCCGACTCGGTACAGTCCCTTGTCCAGCCACCATTTGAATGCCACAATGTTCTGGCCTGGGGGGAAGTTGGGGTTGTTAAATAGATGGGATAGAGGTTTGCTGACTGAGGTTAGGGCTTTAGACTTGCATAACTTGTCCCAGAGCGTTAGGGAGTGGGAAAGGGTCGATGCTATTATCGGCTGACGGAATTTTGGGGAAGACTACATTAAAAAGTCTATAGTGTGGCGGGGTATTGCTTGTCTTTCAATTCGGACCCAATCTGGTTTTTCGTATCTTGAATATATGATTGAGATTTGAGCTAGTCTAGCTGCAAAATAATATTGAAGTAAATTGGGGAGTCCTAAGCCCCCCTTTTTTCTATGGCTATACATGGAGCCTTGTGGTATTCTATAGCCTGCCTTGCCCCAAGTGAATTGTATAATCTTACTTTGAAAGGATTTGATGTAGCCCCTGTTGAATGGGATGGGGAGAGAGTATAGGATTTTGGGGAGAAGAGTCATCTTTATAGAATTTATCTTTCCTATCCAGGGGAGGTTATGGCTAGTCCACACTTTGAGTTCCATTTCCAGTTTCCAGAACACAGGGGGATAATTGTTATTATAGAGAGATTCTATCTTGGGTGTTAAGTTGATTACAATATATTTAATAGACTTGTCGTTACATTCGAAGGGGAAGGATTTTTGGAGCAGGTATACAGTTTGCTGATGGAGCTATATATTCATGGCTAGAGACTTGGAGTAATTCACTTGAAGCCCTGAAATGCTTGAAAATTCCTCTAAGGTCTGTGGTAAATTTGGTAGTGACATGATGGGTGAGGTGAGGAATAGGAGGATGTCATCTGCGTAAAGTCCGCACGCGTCAGTTTGTGTGCCACATGTTACTCCTTTTATGTTTGGGTTCTCCCTAATCGAGATGGCAAGGGTTTCAATTGCCAAGGCAAATATTAGAAGGGGTAGTGGACAGCCTTGCCTCGTGCCTTTTGAATATGGATGGGGTTCGAGTAGTGTCCCTGGAGACGTATTCTTGCTTGGGGTTTAGAGTAAAGAGATCCGATTAGCCCCATGAATCTATCTCCAAAACCCCATCTTTCCAGCAGAGTGAAGCTGTATGGTTAGGATACGAAGTCAACGGCTTATTTTAAATCTAAAAAGAGTAACATGCCTTCTTGTTTGGGTCCCTTTCCTAGTTAGATTGAAGGATAAATATTATCGCCCTCCTAATTTGGTCTGGGCCTTGTCTGCCTGAGATGAATCGTACTTGGTTTTTGTGTGTATATGTATATATATATATATATATTTAGTTATGAAGGAAGCAAATCGATTGGCTAAGATTTTGGTTAGTATTTTAAGATCACAGTTAATAAAAGAGATTGAGCGATAGTTGCTAACTTCTTCCAGGATCGCCGCTATGAATGCGGAGTTGAGCTGCAAGTTTAGTGGGTCTCCTTGGGTCTTGGCGTTGAAAAATTTGGCTAAATGCGGAGCTAAGATGTTAGCAAAGGATTTATAATAAGGATTAGACAGTCCGTCCGGACCCAGGGCAGATCCACTTTTTAGTTCCTTGATAACGCCAAGAACTTCCTCTTCCGTGAAGGGAGCTTCTAATGAGTTTTTATGATCCTGGGACAAAAGTGGGATGGGTAAATTATCTAGGAATTTTTTGATGACCTCAATGAGAGCTGCAGGGCTGCAGAGCTGGAGGTGTGCCTTTGTGTGTCTGTGTAATTCCAGGAAATGAACAGGCAGCAGCTTCCACTGCCTACAGTTAAAAGGGATGCAGCCAGACTCAGTAAAGGAAGATTTCTACAGCATATTTGGCAAGTACAGAATTGCAGTATATATAAAATAATATGCAAAGTGGTTGGAGGGAAGCTTCAGAATGGCAAAGATGTTTTTATTACAAATTATGCAATTATGCAAATTATAAAAAATATACAGTTTCCCCATCACTCTGTGCCTGTTATATGGAGTGTGTACAGGGGTACCTGGGTTGCTTTAAATCATTTAAAAATATTTTTTATTAATTTTATACAATTCTTTTTTTCTTTACACTTTTAAATGCTTTTAACCTAAGTGCTATCATAAGGCATGAACAAACCTCCATGTGATAGCTTTGGCAGGTGACAGGTACTCTTTATGGAAACATTGGGGGTCCATTAGACCCCCCAATGTCTTCCCTGTCCTCCAAGCTGTAGATATAACAGCAAGTATTGTAAAAACATCAGACTGGAGTCATCCAGGCAGCCCAGAGTGATCACACGTCCAGCCTGAGGGATCATCAATGAGGCCTGCAGGAAGTATTTAACCTATGCAGTATCTGAATAGTGGTTCCTAATGGCTCAGTCTCTAGGGATGTTGGAAGATAATGGCCGACAGCAGTGATTATCCTTCTGGCTGGACATTCGCTCACTCTGGGCTGTCTGGGTGACTCCGGTCTGTAAAGCAGCACATCTGTACCCTGGAGGTGGCTCAGACGCTCTCCCTGTTCATAAGTCACAGCTCTGTGCGGATTGACACAGCGAGGGATGTATACTAGCAGCAGCTCTGTACTTCAGTTTCCCTTGGCAGTGCTGTGCCAGACAGTAATGGCTCCCCACAGCACAACATCTCTCTCTTCTGTCCCTGGTAGCACTGTTGTCCAAGAGCTTTTCTTGGGCTCCTGGCTCTCTCTCTCTCTTCCCCCGCAGAGCATGTTGGGGCTGTAGTTTGCTCCCTGTCACTGCGCCACAGGACACTTGTCTTCCTATATGGCATATCTGCCCAGGGTTGGTGTCACCTGGTGCGGACAAAAATGGTGTCAACTCCCCCTCCACCAACTATAGTCCCCCCTCAGTACAGCCCCCCCCCCACTAACTACAGACCCCTCTTCATTAAGTATAGACCCTCCCATTAAGTACAGGTCCCCCTTCCACAGTATAGATCTCCCTTCCTCAGTGCAGACCCCCCTCAATAAGTAAAGACCCCCCTCCATCAGTATAGACCCCTCCCCTCAGTGCAGAACCCCCTCCAGAAGTAGAGACACCCCCTCAGTGCAGACCCCCCGCTCTAGCAGTATAGACACCCCCTCAGTGCAGACTCCCCTCCAGCAGTATAGACACGCTCTCAGTGCAGACTGCCCTCTCCAGCAGTATACACCCCCTCAGTGCAGACCCCCCTCCAGCAGTATATCTCCCCTCAGTGCAGACCCCCATCCAGCAGTATATCTCCCCTCAGTGCAGACCCCCCATCCAGCAGTATAGCCCCCCTCAGTGCAGACCTCCCTCCAGCAGAATAAACACCCCTTCAGTGCAGAGCCCCCCCCTCCAACCAGCAGTATAGCCCCCTCAGTGCAGACCCTTCTCTCCAGCAGTATAGACACCCCCTCAGTGTAGACCCCCGTCCAACAGTATAGACTTTCCTCAGTACAGACGCCCCCTCCGGCAGTATAGATGCCCCCTCAGTGAAGACTCCCCTCCAGCAGTATAGACAACTCCCTCCAGCATTATTGCCCTCCCACAGTGCAGACCTCCCTCCAGCAGTATAAACCCCCCTCAGTGCAGGCCCCCTCCAGCAGTATAACCCCCTCAGTGCAGACCCTCCTCCAGAAGTATAGACCCCCTCAGTGCAGATCTCCCTCTCCAGCAGTATAGACATCCCCTCGGTGAAGACTCCCTCTCCAGCAGTATATATACCCCCTCAGTGCAGCCCCCATCCAGCAGTATAGCCCCTCTCAGTGCATACCCCCTCCAGCAGTATAGACCCCCCTTTAGTGCAGACCCCTCCTCAAACAGTATAGACCCTCCTAAGTGCAAACCCCCATCCATCAGTATAACCCCCCTCAGCGCAGACCGCATCCAGCAGTATAGCCCCCCTCAGTGCCGACCCCCTCCAGCAGTAAAGCCCCCCTTCAGTGCAGACCCCCCTCCTGCAGTGTAGACCCCTCCTCAAAGCAGACCCTGCCAGCAGTATAGACCCCCCTCAGTGCAGACCCCCATCCAGCAGTATAGCCTCCTCCTCAGTACAGACCCCCCTTCAGCAGTATAGACCCCCCTTCAGTGCAGACCCCCTATCCAGCAGTATAGCCCCCCTCAGTGCAGACCCCCCTCCAGCAGTAGAGACCCCTTTCAGTGCAGACACCCTTCCAGCAGTATAGACCCCTCAGTGCAGACCCCACTCCGGCAGTATAGACCCCCCCTCAGTGCAGACCCCCTCCAGCAGTATAGACCCCCCTCAGTGCAGACCCCCTCCAGCAGTATAGACCCCTCAGTGCAGACCCCTCTCCAGCAGTATAGATCCCCGCAGTGCAGACCCGCATCCAGCAGTATAGCCCCCCTCCTCAGTGCAGACCCCCCTCAAGCAGTATAGACCCCCCTCAGTGCAGACCCCCCATCCAGCAGTATAGCCCCCCTCCTCACAATAGACCCCCCCTCCAGCAATATAGACCCCCTTCAGTGCAGACCCCCCTTAAGCAGCATAGACCCTCCTCAGTGCAGACCCCCCATCCAGCAGTATAGCCCCCTCAGTGCAGACCCCCCTACAGCAGTAAAGTCCCCCCTTGTGTGCAGACCCCCCCCTCCAGCAGTATAGCCCTCCCTCAGTGCAGACCACCTTTCAGCAGTATAGCCCCCCTCAGTGCAGACCCCCCTTCAGCAGTAAAGTCCCTCCTTAAGTGCAGACCCCCCTCCAGCAGTATAGCCCCCCCTAGTGCAGACCATCCTCAAGCAGTATAGACCCCCCCTCAGTGCTGACCCCAGACATCCCAAGTCTCCCACATCGGGGGGGAGGGGGGCTCCCGGACACCCGCAAGTGCTGCCCGATATATTCCAGCTGCGGGGCTGATCCTAGATGGTCCCCTGGTTCACAATCGGGGATGACCAATGCGGCAGGTGGGACAGCTGTGAACACTGATCTCCCTGTATAGCTGACATCCGCTTCTCCTCCTCTCCCTCCCGTGGCTGTTGGATAAAAAGCTATACAGGGAGATCAGTGATCACAGCTGTCCCTCCTGCTGCACCGATCATCCCCGGCTGCTCCCAGTATCCTCCTCCTGCAGCCCCCCTCCGTGTCCTTCTACCCCCGTGTTCTTCTCCCCCATTCTTCTCCAGCTCCCCTCCATGTCCTTCACCCCCCCCCCCCGTCCTCCTCTTCTGCCCCCCCTCGTCCCCCCGCAGCCGGCTTTCAACTTCTCCTCTCGCACCAGCTGTGGGGATCTGTCAGGATGAAGAGCACTTTTCAGCTTTAGTAAATAAGCCCCATTGTGTACATAAAAGTGGGGTATGCCTGTAATTGCACTGAACCACTGAGAGCTCCCACAAGTGGTTAATCTACAAATCTTTGCTTTAATATAAGAACAAAACTATTGAAGAAAAAGTTTGCCAAAATGTGACAGCCACATAAAAAAACACTTTGAAATATATTTACTCACTGAATATATGATATACTTTCCCCTTAAAACCAACTCTATGACCCAAATCCTCCCTCCTGTTTAATGAATGACCACAGATACTATACAGTATATAGCATTCTTGCTGACCGGCAGGTTAAGATAAGATCCCAGATAGGCTGAAATCCATCAGTATGTTACATATACTAATGTAGCAAAATCCCAGCCCTCCTTTAGTCTAATGGGAACCTTCAGAGCTGCTGACATCCTTCTGTATAGAGTGGGTTGTAAGGCATAGTGGGTGTAATGCAAAATAGATTGATGGGTGCCAGACACTTCAGATATTTTATTTCTCTTGAACAGAACTTTGGAAGAGAGGGTTAGGGCCAAGACACCCTTTGGTAGTTGCAATGTTAATTAGCAGACTCTGAGACTTCTACAGGTAGACAGCCATGTAGGGAAAGGCATCCAGCAAGACACCACATCTGCATGTGTAGGAATCCTATGGCAACAATCTTAGAACAGTTCCTAACACAGATTGGAATAAACTCCTTGAGCTCTTCCAATCTTCACTTAAGTATCTTCCACAAGCCTTACCCGCACTTTTCTGCTGGGTCCCTAGCTTGGCACTCCAGATACTTCTCAAGCTTAACCCCAGTGGCCTGCTTGGTCCCTGGCTTGACACGCAAGGCTGCTCTGCAAGCGTCGCCTCCGTTGGCCGGGTCCCTGGCTTAAAACCTGCTGAAGTTTCCCAATTCTTCACTGTCCCTGGTTGGTGAGAATACTACTCTGGTACTTTCTTCGGCTACTCAGTGTGGTCCCTGGTAATAAGGTGGTTGGTCCCTTAAGGCGATAGCTTCCCCTCTATCTCCGACCACGACAGGTTCCCCGGCCGGCAGAACTGTCACTTCTGGTTGGACTGCAAGCCACAGTCCCAACCCTATGCTGCTCAATTGCAACGGGATAGGCCCTCAGACAGCCTAGCAACCAGATGTGCCTGGGATAGGTCCAATCTCCGGCCTAGCAGCCCCTGCAGTACAACACATGTCCACCCAAACAGCCGTCCAGGTGCCACAGAACAGTGATCACCTGACTCCACCCAATAATAATTGTATAATAATATATAGGTTCTCCCAGCAGACCAAGAGATTTAAGAAAACCCCCTATCCATTGGCTGAGATACCCCATATACTCCTAATCCTTGCTTTGCCCTTGTCTTATCTAATCACAAGGTACCTTTACACCTAGCGGCAGAAGAGAGAAGTGCAGCAATTCTAGACTTAGGGTGGAATCAATTGATCCGTAACAATGAGCCAAGATAACTACACCTGGTGGGTAAATTTAGGAGCAACCCTGCCTAAACATCAGGGTGCTACACTAATATCAGAAGTAACTTTTGTTACATGTTACATCATTTGAGCTTCTTGGTGAGGAAAATATTTCCTATTCCTGTAACCGATTCTACAAAAAAGGGGTCATGTGACTAATTCTGTGAAAAGGAGAAGCAACGTAAATTTAACACTCTCAGCATTGTCTGAAGATATAGGCATAAATGGCAGATTCTGTATGCTGCTTCAGCTATATTATTTAGCAGTACAGTATATGTTAGGACAGCCTCTGGATTTAGTAAAGCTGTGTACAGAGTTCAGGGTACTAAAGGCACATATTTTATCCTGGGAAAAGCTGCACTGCAGTCGCAATCACAATCAAACCCAACAGTCCACTGCAGGGGCATAACTAGGAATCACAGGGCCCCATAGCAAATTGTTGTATGCCCCCCCCTGCAACCAGCCCCCCCCACAAAAAAAATTAACTAATGCCATTGAACAGATTACCACACCCATCACCTATGGCACCCATCACCAGGTGCACTGGATGTGGCACAGTACCCAGGCAACAGCTTATATTAATTTCAAACAACAAAGTATACAGTATACTGTATGCAGCCTCTGAAGGACACACATTGCTGACCTCAGTGGCGGTGCGTCCATAAAGGGAGCAGGAGCACTGCCCCCTCTCTCCTGCACCCGTCAATCTCCAATAGATAGATTCATGCATTGCATAAATCTATCTATTGTCACCGCCCCCTATTCAGGTGTCTGGCCTCCGGCGCTTGATGGCCACAGTGGCTGTGCTTGATGGCACAGTGCCTGCACTTGAGGGCACAGTGACAGTGTTTGATGGAGACAGTGGTGGCAATTTATGGGTACAGTGGCTGCGTTTGATGGCACAGTGGCTGCTGTATATGGCTGCATGTGTCAGGACACAGCTGAACTCACGGGGCCCGGAAGACCTAACAGTAAACTTACATTCCTCATCCTCACCCAGGGGCGGATCCAGAGTCTAGTCTCGGGAGGGGCACTGCCAGAAAATGCGATTTTTTTGGAGGCAATTTATTTAGGACATGGCTGGTGTTAATGCTTCAATCATGTCGGCACCATGGTTGTTATGGTGTCAGGATGATTGAGGCGCATTATTTCTATCATTACATTGTTATAGAAAATGAAATAGTTCAACTCACTATAATGCAGAATCAGTGGGAGCCCTGAGTGTGTCACTTGCCACCGTCGCCTGCCACCAGATGCAGATTGTCACATGCCACAAGTTGCGGATTGTCACTTGCCACATGTTGCGGATTGTCCACTTGCCACGCCACCTGCCACACATTGCGGATTGTCCAGTTGCCACGTCGCCTGCCACAAGTTTCGGATTGTAACTTGCCACACATTGAAAATTGTCCACTTGCCACATCACCTGCCACAAATTGCAGATTGTCACTTGCCACATCACCTGCCACACATTGCAAATTATCCACTTGCCATGTCACCTGCCACAAGTTACGGATTGTCCACTTGCCACGTCACCTGCCACAAGTTGCGGATTGTCACTTGCCACGTCACCTGCCACACGTTGCAAATTGCCCACTTGCCATGTCACCTGCCACAAGTTGCGGATTGTCACTTGCCAAAAGTAGCCGATTGTCCACTTGCCACTCACCTGCCACACATTGCGGATTGTCCACTTGCCACCTCTCCCGCCACACATTGCAGATTGTCCACTTGCCATGTCCCCTGCCACAAGTTATGGATTGTCACTGCAAGGTGGGGAATGTGTATTGTCACTTCCTGTGTCCCAATCTGAGTCAGGCAGCAGAGAGATGATAAAATCTCTCTGCAACTTGCACAGTGAGTGAGGGCGAAACTGCCGGGATGCAGGGCGGGCGCCGGGTGGTGAGAGATGAGGTCTTCTCTCTGCTCCGCCACTGCTGATTGGCCATCCACCTGGCAGCTTCCCATCTACTCTCTCACCCGCCCGCTGAGCCACCCAGCTGAGTCCGCTCGCACAGTCAGTGTGACTGTGCAAGCGTCAAGCTGATGGGCAGCTCACCCGCTGCCCGCACTGCACGCCACCTCACTGGGTCGGGGGCCCCACTCGGCTGCAGGCCCCATAGCACCCGTGTGGGTCGCTATGGCGGTAGTCCCACCACTGGTCCACTGACTGCTTTTGTTTTTTGTGTGCAGACAAAGTGTAAGTTTACTCTATAGACTATTGCAGGGGTCTCCAAACTTTTCAGTATGAGGGACACATTTTAAAGAAATTTGTGAGTTGAAACAAATCAGTTTTATAAAGAGTTACTTCTGACATCCAGGAGTGTCCATCAGAGGCCCTTTTACATCAAGGTGTGACTGTTTTTATCATTAACTGTTAGACAGGGACAATTTGTTTTGTTTTTTTGCAAGCCAGCTGGTAAGTGTGCTGGGAAATTTTTGTTTGTTTGTGATGCACTTCCTATGTGGCTTACTGTTTATCTCAACAGTTATTAAGGAAGAGTTCCTCCCAAAAATTTAACTTCCGCTTTAAGTGATGGTTACCCCCTGACATGCCTCATGGCATGTCATTTTGTTTGGATGGGGGGGCTGATGCCCTCTTTGTATAGGCATCCAGCTCCCACTTCCTCCCAGGGCTCTGCGGCACCGGAAGGAAGTTCACCTTTCCCCCTCCCTCCCTGCACCCCTTTTGGGGCATGTCACAGATACCAAAAGATTCCCGGCCATTCACAGTGTACAGTGCATGTACAGTGCATGCCCGGCAGTGAAGCCATAGCCAGGCGCCCACAGTAAGAATTCCGGTGCCGTGGAGAGGAGTGGGGCTTTGTGCGCTGTTTTTTTCTTTGGTGGAACTCCGCTTTAAGAGAGCTAATACAGTAATTGCACAGTGCCACTGAGAGTTCCCGCTAGTTTCTAAAATAGTGGCTAATGGCTAAAAAATGCAGTGATGATCCAATACCACCAAAATAAAGCTCTATTTGTCAGAAAAAATGACATGCATTTTATGTGAGTACAACGTTGCATTTGTCAGTTAAAGTAACGCAGTACTGTATCACAAAAAGTGAAGGGGGTAAATCTTCCAGATTTGAGTGGCTAATTTAGGATTTTTTGTGTGCTGTAGCTGTTTTTCTCCAGTAGGTGGTGCTGGATAGAACACCGTTCAGCATGTTTTAATGTTATTTTTATTCAATGTTGATTTTTAGTAAAATTTTGTGCCTCTGCGTGTCTGTGTAAATCTAGGAAGTGAACAGGCAGCAGCTTCAACTGCCCACAGTTAAAATGATTGTATCCAGTGGATTGAGATATCTGCAGCATATTTGGCAAGTACAGAATCACAGTATGTATAAAATAATATGAAAAGTGGTTGGAGGGAAGCTTCAGATTGGCAAAGATGTTTTTATTGCAAATGATGTGAGCAGACAGCAGTTCCTCTCGAAAAGTGATTGTAAAGTCTTGTTTTTTCCTAGAAATATAACAAACATGTTATACTTACCTGCTCTGTTGCAGTGGATTTGCACAGAGCAGCCCAGATCCTCCTCTTCTGTGATCCTGGCCCCTCCCTCCTGTTCAGTGCCCCCACAGCAAGCAACTTGGTATGGGGGGCACCCAAGCCGAGTCACAGCTCCCTGTGTCCATTCACACACAGGCCCCCTACCTGGCATCCGCCCCCTCTCTCCCTTGATTGGCTAGCTGATTTTGATTCATAAACAATAGTCCTGGTGCGCGAGTGCGCTGTGAAGTGAATTATTCATAAATAGTAAGACATGAGATAGACTTGACCACATGGGGAGGGGGGGGGGGGTTAGTTGTTTGGCAGTATTTAGAACTCTGATCGGTCATTGCTGGAGGATTTTTTTTTTTTAATTACTTATCTGTTCAGGTTTCCCGGGCCCGGTACAACAGGGCCAGTTGTACTGGCCTATCAGCGGCCCTGGCTGCGGGCACAGATGTTTCCAGATACGCTGATGTCAGATGTTTCTATGAAAACATAGAGGGAAACACTGTTCTTCCTCTGTAATACTGGTAATGCTGGGACTCTCTTGTTTCATATACAACAGACTGGTGCGTTCAAAACTGGAAACTCTTTGCAAGAATAATGAATGCTTCTAGCGATCCATTCCTAGGGCAGAACTATCGGGTGTCAGATTGGAGCATGTCTGGGATGGCTGTCCCAATGGTCCAGGTTGTCCTCACCATCCTACCATATACATTTGATTGCTAAACATTCTTGTAAGCAAATGTCAAGAAGTTTGGGAACTTGGATTTTTTGTAAACATTTATTTCTATAGTCAACACATTCTGTTACAGAGCATGTTTCAATAAACACCACCCACATATTGTATATTGCGCCACTATTACACTTTATACCACATGCTTTACAGAGTACATAGACTTATTCACATGAATCTTTGTTACATTATAACATCCCCTTTACTGTCACACACTATCGTTATACATTTATATAGGTATGACTATTTATACAGTGCTTTACGACACATCTTCTGTCCCTGTGCAGCATGACCTTTATAACTTTGAGGCTGGTTTACTAAAGGAGTTTAGAATGTTCACACAAATAAAGTGTGGCAATTCACTTCAATTATTCAATCATGTGCAATGAGATAAACAAGAACATGCTTATCATATAATTGGATAACTGAAGTGAATTGCCACTCATTTTTGTACATTACTCCTTTAGTAATTCAGCCTCAATTTCTCCACCACAGAAACATGTCCAAGGATCATCAGGGCTTAAAATACATAAAAAAAGTGTTTTTATTTAGTAAATAAATATAAAATATTGCCTATGAATAGCTCATATATACCAAATGGAGCCAGCAGATGGGGCTCTGTGCTGTATTACCCTTTCTTAAAAGGCAAACTTTATAGCCTGTGTTGTAAACAGCCCTCAGTAGCAGGAGCTCAAATTACAGATGAGTCATAGTAGGGACTCCCTCTTTCCACCACACCTACCTTTCTGATATATATACAGTTAGGTCCATATATATTTGGACACAGGAACAATTTTATTTTTTTTTGGTATTTACCAAAACATATTCAAGCTATATTTATATAATGGATATGCACTGAAAGTGCACACCCTCAGGTTTAATAAGAGAGTATGTACATCCAAATCGAAGGATGGGTTTAGGAACTACAGCTTTCCATCCCCTTTTTCAAGGAACCAAAAGTATTTGGACAATTGAATCAAAAGCCGTTTCATGGCCAGGTGTGGGCTACTCATTCTTTATTTCTTCATCAATTAAGTAGGTAAAAGGTCCTGAGTTTATTCTAAGTGTGGTATTTGCATTTGGAATCTATTGGTGTGAACCTACATCATGCATTGAAAGGAGCTGCCCATGCAGGTGAAACAGGCTATTGTAAGGCTAAAAAAACAAACAAACAAACAAAAAAACTAAACAAATCCATCAGGGAGATAGCAGAAACATTAGGAGTGGCCAAATCAACAATTTGGTACATTCTGAGGAAAGAAGAATGCACTGGCGAGCTCAGCAACATAAAAAGGCCTGGATGTCCACAGAAGTACACAGCAGGATCCGCTCTATGGTAAAGAAAAACCCATTCACAACATTCAGACAAGTGAAGGACACTGTCCAGGAGGTGGGCGTATCCTTGTGAAAGTCTACACTCAAGAGAAGATTTCACCAGAGTAAATACAGAGGGTTCACCACAAGGTGCAAACCATTCATAAGCCTGAAGAATAGAAAAGCCAGATTAGACTTTGCCAAAAAAATTCTCACAAAGCCAGACCAGTTCTGGAAAAACATTCTTTGGATGGATGAAACTAAGATTAATCTGTACCAGAATGACAGAAAGAAAAAAGTGTGAAGAAAGCTTGGAACAGCTCATGATCAAAAGCACACAATACCATCTGTAAAACATGGTGGAGCTTGCAATGTGATGGTATGGGCATGCATGGCTTCCAGTGGCACTGGGTCATTTGTGTTGATGATATGACAGAAGACAGAAGCAACCGGATGAATTCTACAGTGTTTAGAGATTTACGATCAGCCCAGATTCAGCCAAATGCAGCAGTTGATTGGATAGCGCTTCAAAGTACAGATGAACAATGATCCAAAACAAATTTAAATTTAAATGCATCACCACAAGATGGCATTGTGGATACAGATAGGTATGAGTGTGCCAACATTCTAAATATATTGCAAAATGTATTCAAAAGACGGAAACATGGACTTTAGAAGCATATCTGTAGCGTTAAAATACAAAATGAACTTTTATTAATCTTTAAAATTCACATTATTGACATGACATGTTAAAAACAAAACATGTTGTTTGGTCTAAATGACACTCACACCACCTAACACAACCAACTATTACCACAGTGGAACACATCGATTAATAGTGATTCAAAATGAGATGATGTCAAATGGAAGGAGCAGCTGGTTGGTGGTAGGGACATAGTGAAGAAAACTCTACATGCTATGTGCCTTTAAGCGCTTCTTCAGGAGCTTGCAGTGGTGCATAGTATACGAAACAATAAACACAGGCAAACCTGGCGGGATCATCCACCAATCAGCGGTTTCTCATGCCTTAAGCCAAATAGAGCTTGAAGGGTCCTTATAACTTGTGTGGGATGGGGGTAATAACCATATCCTCAACAGCCAAACTAGGGAACTTTGAACCAGGCACTAGTACCATACACATGGAAAGGGGAAGCCCAATATGGCTATTCCTATGTAAAGTCCACTTTAGGTGTAGGGGGCCAGTAGAGCTCCAACAGTGTTAAGGCCAGAGCCAGTAAATGTAATGAAGAACCACCGTCCGTATCTCTCCAGACAGAGTGAATCCAAAACACACTGCAAAAGCAACCCAGGAGCTTTTGAAGGGAAAGAAGTGGAATATTCTGCAATGGCCGAGTTAATCACCTGATCTCAACCCAATTGAGCATGCATTTCACTTGCTGAAGGCAAAACTAAAGTCAGAAAGACCCACAAACAAAGAACAACTGAAGACAGCTGCAGTTAGAGCCTGGCAAAGCATCAGGAAGGAGGAAACCCAGTCTTTGGTAATGTCCAAGGGTTCCAGACTACAGGCAGTCATGGCCAGTAAAGGATTCTCAATAAAATATTAAAAATTACCATTTTATTTATGATTATATTCATTTGTCCAATTACATTTAAGCCCCTGAAAATCGGGGGGGGGGGGGGGGGGGGGGTGTGCTGTGTATAAAAATGGTTGCATTTCCTAAACAGTGCCTTGCGAAAGTATTCGGCCCCTTGAACTTTTCAACCTTTTGCCATATTTCAGGCTTCAAACGTAAAGATATAAAATTTTAATTTTTTGTGAAGAATCACCAACAAGTGGGACACAATTGTGAAGTGGAACGAAATCTATTGGATAATTTAAACTTTTTTAGCAAATAAAAAACTGAAAAGTGGTGCGTGCAAAATTATTCAGCCCCTTTACTTTCAGTGCAGCAAACTCACTCCAGAAGTTCAGTGAGGATCTCTGAATGATCCAATGTTGTCCTAAATGACTGATGGTGATAAATAGAATCCACCTGTGTGTAATCAAGTCTCTGTATAAATGCACCTGCTCTGTGATAGTCTCAGGGTTCTGTTGAAAGCGCAGAGAGCATCATGAAGACCAAGAAACACACCAGGCAGGTCCGTAATACTGTTGTGGAGAAGTTTAAAGCCGGATTTGGATACAAAAAGATTTCCCAAGCTTTAAACATCCCAAGGAGCACTGTGCAAGCGATCATTTTGAAATGGAAGGAGTATCAGACCACTGCAAATCTACCAAGACCTGGCCGTCCCTCTAAACTTTCAGCTCAGACAAGGAGAAGACTGATCAGAGATGCAGCCAAGAGGCCCATGATCACTCTGGATGAACTGCAGAGAACTACAGCTGAGGTGGGAGAGTCTGTCCATAGGACAACAATCAGTCGTACACTGCACAAATCTGGCCTTTATGGAAGAGTGGCAAGAAGAAAGCCATTTCTCAAAGATATCCATAAAAAGTCTTGTCTAAAGTTTGCCACAAGCCACCTGGGAGACACACCAAACATGTGGAAGAAGGTGCTCTGGTCAGATGAAACCAAAATCGAACTTTTTGCCCACAATGCAAAACGATATGTTTGGCGTAAAAGCAACACAGCTCATCACCCTCAACACACCATCCCCACTGTCAAACATGGTGGTGGCAGTATCATGGTTTGGGCCTGCTTTTCTTCAGCAGGGACAGGGTGTCTATTTTCTTATTTTTTTGTGGCTATTGTTTTGTTTATAGAGCAAAAAATCAAAACCGCAGAGGTGATCAAATACCACCAAAAGAAAGCTCTATTTGTGGGAAAAAAAGGACGCCAATTTTGTTTGGGAGCCACGTCGCACGGCCGCGCAATTGTCAGTTAAATCGAAGCAGTGCCGAATCACAAAAAACTTTCTGGTCAGGAAGGGGGTAAATCCTTCTGGGGCTGAAGTGGCTAGGGAGGGAGAGTATTCATCCATTGAGCCACTTTAGCAGGCAAAGTAAAGAAACAGGTTGCTTCCCCATCCACCACCCAGGGGCGAGCGGGGAATAACATGCTATACTTGCTCCCCCCCCCCCCCAAAAAAAATTGCCAAATGTAAAGGAGGTATGTGGGACCAAACATGTGGAAGAAGGTGCTCTGGTCAGATGAAACCAAAATCGAACTTTTTGCCCACAATGCAAAACGATATGTTTGGCGTAAAAGCAACACAGCTCATCACCCTCAACACACCATCCCCACTGTCAAACATGGTGGTGGCAGCATCATGGTTTGGGCCTGCTTTTCTTCAGCAGGGACAGGGAAGATGGTTAAAATTGAGGGGAAGATGGATGCAGCCAAATACAGGACCATTCTGGATGAAAACCTGTTGGAGTCTGCAAAAGACCTGAAACTGGGACAGAGATTTATCTTCCAACAAGACAATGATCCCAAACATACAGCAAAATCTACAAAGGAATGGTTCACAAATAAACGTATCCAGGTGTTAGAATGACCAAGTCAAAGTCCAGACCTGAATCCAATAGAGAATCTGTGGAAAGAGCTGAAAACTGCTGTTCACAAACGCTCTCCATCCAACCTCACTGAGCTCGAGCTGTTTTGCAAGGAAGAATGGGCAAGAATTTTAGTCTCTCGATGTGCAAAACTGATAGAGACATACCCCAAGCGACTTGCAGCTGTAATCGCAGCAAAAGGTGTCTCTACAAAGTATTAACGCAAGGGGGCCGAATAATTTTGCACGCCCCACTTTTTATTTTTTTATTAGTTAAAAAAGTTTCAAAAATCCAATAGATTTCGTTCCACTTCACAATTGTATCCCACTTGTTGGTGATTCTTCACAAAAAATTAAAATTTTATATCTTTATGTTTGAAGCCTGAAATGTGGCAAAAGGTTGAAAAGTTCAAGGGGGCCGAATACTTTCGCAAGGCACTGTACACTTTAGAAAATCCAACATGTATCACAGGTCAACTCTGTATTAAAGGTTTATTTGCAAAACAAATTGTATACAAGTAATAAAAGATTATATAAAAATCAGTTCATAAACTTGAAAGCACAAACATATGTAAATATGCAATTTTTTGGCCTGACAGACGGACAAATGTAAGATCTTTCTTCATATCTTCTAAAAGATAAATGCACAGTTGGCCCTAATACAGAGCATGGTGTTATCTCACATTGCTTGGATTCTCCAATTTCCAACAAGAACACTGCCTGCATGTATTTTTATGTGGTTTTCCTCCCACAGTTGAAATAACAGCAGGTTAGTTGGATTACACTCAAACAGGACTGAGTTTGTGTGTGGGACATTAGACTGTAATCTCCACTACAGGGGTCAGGAATAAAAACAAAAGCTTGAATACTTTCTTTAACCACATGCCGACCGGACCATAGCCGAAAGAGGGCTACAGAGCTGTCGGCTTATTCTGGGAGAGGGTCCATGGATGTCCCCCCAGAATCTTGCTCCCGCTCGCCCCCTGGGGTGTGCACCCAGGAACATCTGTGACCGGACCCGGCGCATCATGGATCACGGCAAACGGCCGCTGATAGCAGCCGTTTACCACATGATCACTCAGTCAAATGACTGACAATCACCTGTAAACAAACCAGCTTCACTTCATGACGCTGGTTCCTCCCTCCCCTCTCTGTACAGATCGGTACAGTGAGAGGGGAGAGGGGGAGAGATGGTAGCAACACTCTGGGCTGGATGTGAAGTGCCCACAGCGCTGCTCAGTGCCAATAATCTGCAGTACTCTGCCCATACTGTGCAATAATCTGCCAATACTCTGCAACACTGTGCAATACTCTGCAACACTCTGCAACACTCTGCAACACTCTGCAACACTCTGCCAATACACTGCAACACTGCAATAATCTGCCAATACTCTGCCAATACATTTTAAAATAAAGAAAGAGGTTTTTTTTTTTGGTTTTTTTTTGGTTTTTTTACCGAATTTTCGGTCTTTTTTGATTAATAGCACAAAAAAAAACCCAGCAGGGATTAAATACCACCAAAAGAAAGCTCTATTTTTGTGAAAAAAAAGGACAAAAATTTTATTTGGGTACAGTGTTGCATGACTGAGTAATTGTCATTCAAAGTGTGAGAGCACCGAAAGCTGAAAATTGGTCTGGGTAGGAAGGGGGTTTAAGTGCCCAGTGGTCAAGTGGTTAAAAGAAAGTGTTAGTGCTATATAAATAAATGCTATGTATATCTGTTAAGCAAAAAATAGTTTGTGTACTCTAGAGGAGCTAATTTGACACCTAGTACTAGCCATAGTCAATGCAGTTTTTAATATCTATCTAAACAATGTTGTTATTACTTCATTAATTGGCATTATTTTTAATTATTCAGACAAAATAAGCGCAATAAATTAATGAAAATCAGTGGCTTGCACATACAGTACATTTCCTTTATTGTGAAAATGTACAGTATATTTGCCAATAATAGAACTGTTAAAAAAAATGACAATACGGGGTGAGAAATTAAACATACGAATTAAAAGTAACAATCCAAGTTCAGTGTGCTTTATAATCAAGAGCAGAATGTTTTTCGAACACACTGTATGCCATTACCATCCACCTATGTATTGTAGAAAAGATTATATGCAGTACCGTGCAAAAGTTTTATGCAGGTGTGAAAAAATGCAGTAAATTAATAATGATTTCAGCATTGCATGCTTTCAGCGAAATCCAAATTAAATCAATATTTGGCGTGACCACCGTTTGCCTTCAAAAAAGCACCAATTCTTGCTAGGTACACTTGGGCAGTTTTTGAAGGAACTCGGCAGGTAGGTTATTCCAAACATCTTGGAGAACTAACCACAGATCTTCTGTGGATGTAAGCTGCTTCAGATCCTTCTGTCTCTTGATGTAATCCCAGACAGACAAGATGATGTTTTTTTTGGAGGGGGGGGCGCTCAGGTGCCAAATGTGTTAGGTACGCCACTGCATGTCAATGTCTTGTTTTTTGTAGAGTGAGCGTTCTACTTCCAGATTAACTTTGACAAGTTAATACGCATACAATTTTCTCTTCTGAGAATTCAATGGTTAGAAAATTGTTAGTTCCCAGTAGAGTTGATAAATATTTTCCATTTTATTTTTTACTCACTTTGATCAAAACCAATTGTCAAATTGTCCCCTTTAACTCTAAGTTAATTGAAAGAATGTTTGAAAAACAGTGATTTTCTAACAAATTTCTATAGATCTAAGGCCAGCATAAGACCTTGCAAGAAGTCACTGTACCATGACAAGGGCCATAAACCAAAGAGTATAATTTGTTCTTACAGCTCTTTAAAGGCTCCTTGGACCTATTTACATCATAATAACATCTATCCTCTAAACACAGCCTTCTCCAGTGCATCTTTCTCACTCATATACTCCAAAAAGGATGGATAGTGTGTGCAGTCATAGCGATCACAAGTACGGACATATTCCAAAAAGTCTGGAGCCCCTGGAACAATGACATTGTCTGCGAGGAGGACAGAGCCCTTTTTGAGCAAACCACATTTCTGTAGAGAAAAAAAAAAAGACTTATTAGATTAGCTTTAGCACATAGATATGCTTGTACATGCCTACAAAAACATCCTTCTATCCTCAATACCCTGTGGGCTTAAAGAGGAGCACCAGGCTTCTTCAGAAAAAAATCTAAGTTTACAAATACTGTAGCTGCTGATTTTTAATATTAGGGCACTTACCTGTCCACGAATCCAGCGGTGTCCTCACCTGAGCTGATTCTTCAATTGGCTATTGAATGCTGGCACTGCCATCTTGACTAAGGGAAATGTACAGTGAAGCTTTGTGGCTTCACATCCAGTTTCCTACTGTGCATGAGCGAAGTGTGCTGTGCATTGTGAATGGGCCAAAGTCTTCTGGGACCTGTGAAGGGGGGCCCGACTTCTGGTTGAGTTCGCTGTTGTGAGCTGAGCAGAAAGTGGGAGCAGATACCTATCAAAATCAGGTACCCACTCCCCTCAAAAGGTGCCAAATGTCGCAGTGGAGGTTGGAGGAGGCAGACAAGTGGAGCTTCCCCTTTAATATACAAATCACTACATTAGCTAGAAAAGTAGAGAGCTTGCCCTTCCCGCATACTACCTGCAATTTGCCAATGGGCCAGTGGTCTTCCTAGCACAGTGATCGGGAGGTGTGAGGGAATATTTTTTTAATGCCATGTTAAAGTGTTACTAAACCCACAAGAGTAAAAATCAGTCTGTACATGCAGCTTAGCATGCTTGTTATACCCACTGTGTAACTTAAGTTGTTAATCCTCTGCATTGTGTAAAAAAGCGCTTTGCTCCTGTATGCATAGATCCTTCCCTCCTGCACTGTCTATCTGGGGAAGGCTAGCTAACACAGGCAGGGTAGCTGACCTGCACATGCTCAGTTGTGTCTTTTATGCTGGAGAGAACATTTACTTGTTCTCAGAGCTAGCCAGGTCACATAATATTGACATCACACATGTGGGCATGTATACAGGCTGTAGTGGAAATCTTCTCCCACCTGAACTCTCAGCACTGGAGAAACTGCAGTTTATCACTGACTGTGGTATACAGATCATCCAAAAAGGTATATAGTGGCAGTATTTTAATGTAAAAAGAAGATTTATAAACTGTGGGCACTGTGGGGGGGCGGATGAACTATTTTCATATTACTGGGTTTAGCAGCAAAGGATGGTAAGTGTTATCATAATTGGGGATTTTAACTATCCAGACAAAGACTGGGCGGAGGGAACCACACATTCATCTAAGGCTCGCCAGTTCCTAAACATCTTGCAGGACAATTTTATGGGTTAGATGGTAGACGTACCAACTAGAAATAAAGCGTTACTGGATCTATTGATTACCAACAATACAGACCTGATCACGGATGTGGAAATACAGGACAATTTAGGCAACAGCGATCACAGGTCAATTGGCTTCAGTATAAATCACACAAATAGGAAACATAAGGGGAATACAAAGATTCTGAATTTCAAAGGAGCCAACTTCCCTAAACTATGAGCCTTGCTAGAAGGCATAAATTGGGATGAAATCTTAGGAACAAAGAACACGGAGGAGAGATGGGTTTGCTTTAAGAGCATATTAAATAAGGGCATTAGCCAATACATCCCATTGGGTAATAAATTTAAAAGAGGGAACAAAAGTCCTGGATTGCTTAACTTCAATGTAAAAATGCATATACAAGCAAAGGAGAAGGCCAAGGTTGAGGGATCATCATAAGCATTCAGACTTTATAAAGAATGCAACAAGAAATGTAAGGGTGCAATAAGGACGGCTAAGATAGAACATGAAAGACACATAGCGGAGGAGAGCAAAAAAAAATCCCAAGAAATTTTTTAAGTATGTAAACAGTAAAAAAGGGAGGACAGATCATATTGGCCCCATAAAGAATGAGGAAGGACATCTGGTTACAAAGGATGAGAAGATGGCGAAGGTATTGAATTTATTCTTCTCCTCAGTCTTCACGAGGGAATCGGGGGGCTTCAGTAACCAAAACTGCAGTGTTTATCCTCATGACACATCACAGGAAGCACCTCCATGGTTAACAGAGGGCAGAATTAAAATTAGATTTGGGAAACTTAACATTAAGAAATCACCGGGACCAGATGGCTTTCACCTGAGGGTACTTAGGGAACTCAGTCAAGTAATTGCCAGTCCATTGTTCCTAATTTTTACTGACAGTCTACTGACTGGAATGGTACCAGCTGATTGGAGAAAAGCCAATGTAGCACCAATATTTAAAAAGAGCCCAAAATACATCCCTGGGAATTACAGACCAGTTAGCCTAACATCAATAGTATGTAAACTCTTGGAGGGGATGATAAGGGACTATATACAAGATTTTAGTAATGAGAACGGTATCATTAGCAGTAATCAGCATGGATTCATGAAGAATCGTTCTTGCCAAACCTATTGCCAAATCTATTAACCCTTCTATGAGGAGGTGAGTTACCATCTAGATAAAGGGAGGCCCGTGGATGTGGTGTTTTTCCGGGATTTTGCAAAAGCATTTGACACAGTTCCACATAAACGTTTACTGTACAAAATAAGGTCCGTTGGACCATAGGGAGAGTATATGGATTGAAAACTAGCTACAAGGGCGAGTTCAAAGGGTGGTGATAAATGGGGAGTGATAAATGGGGAGTACACGGAATGGTCAGGGGTGGGTAGTGGGGTCCCCCAGGGTTCTGTGCTGGGACCAATCCTATTTAATTTGTTCATAAATGACCTGGAGGATGGGCTAATCGGTTCAATCTCTGTATTTGCGGACAATACTAAGCTAAGCAGGGCAATAACTTCTTTGCAGGATGTGGAAACCTTGCAAACCAAAAGATCTGAACAAATGAATGGGGTGGGCAACTACATGGCAAATGAGGTTTAATGTAGAAAAATGTAAAATAATGCATTTGGGTGGAAAATATATGAATGCAATCTATACACTGGGGGGAGAACCTCTGGGGGAATCTAAGATAGAAAAAGGTCAAGCTGCTGCTAACAAAGCAAACTAAATATTGGCATGCATTAAAAAGGGGATCAACTCCAGAGATAAAACTATAATTCTCCCCATCTACAAGACTCTGGTCCGGCTGCATCTAGAGTATGCTGTCCAGTTCTGGGCACCAGTCCACAGGAAGGATGTACTGGAAATGGAGCGAGTACAAAGAAGGGAAACAAAGCTGATAAAGGGTCTGGAGGATATTAGTTATGAGGAAAGGTTGCGAGCACTGAACTTATTCTCTCTGGAGAAGAGACGCTTGAGAGGGGATATGATTTCAATATACAAATAAATAAAACTTTTTCACAGAAGGGAGTTTAACAAGACTCGTGGCCACTCTTTTAAATTAGAAGAAAAGAGGTTTAACCTTAAACTATGTAGAGGGTTCTTTACTTTAAGAGCGGCAAGGATGTGGAATTCCCTTCCACACAGGAGTTGATCTCAGTGGGTGGCATCGATAGTTTCAAGAAACTATTAGATAAGCACCTGAACGACCGCAACATACAGGGATATACAATGTAATACTGACATATAATCACACACATAGGTTGGACTTGATGGACTTGTGTATTTTTTCAACATCACCTACTATGTGTATATAGAGGGGCTCCTGCGCTCTATGGCAAAAAAATTTTTTTTTTGGAAAAGAAGTAAAAAGTATGTTCTAATCGGAGCAGCAGACACTTTTTGAGTGAACTCTCAATAGAAAACAGAAAAAAAGAGAAGGGGGGTGTGTTGCGCTTCCTTAAATACTGTGACAGAGCGAGGCTCTGTCCCTGTGAAATTGGAGGAAAGAGGGATCTCCAACCCTGTGTCCAGGTCTTGGTGATAACGAGCAGGGTGTGTGACCAGCTGCACACAGCCCATATAACGAAGGGGCTGTTGGGAAGGGAGTGTGAGGGATGGTGGAGTGGAGTAGCTTGAAGCTGTGTGCATGTCCAAAGAGCCCAAAGCTGTGTGCGTTGAAGGGTTGAAGCTGTGTGCGTCCAAGGAGTCCAAAGCTGTGTGTTAAAGGGCTTGAAGCTGTGTGCGTACAAGGAGCCTAAGACTGTGTGCGTCCAAGCAGTTTTGTGGACGGAGCAAGTACCTATAGCAGCACTACTGCTGAAGAGTAGCCAGGTGGGCTAGCATTTTCATTTGGATTTTTTGTGTATTTAATGTAAGCTTGGACCCCTGCGTGGGATTTCTGGATGTACTAATATTTTGTTTTCTTATAATAAACGTGGGCTACCAGGCCCTTAACCATAAACGCCTGCCTGATGTGAACTAAAAAATGCATCTACCAATTGAGCTAAACACCCCAATGTTACAATACCAAGAAAGAAATAGAACTCATAAAGTAAATAAAAACTAGCAATACTCCACAAAGTGTGAATAAAAATAAGTGCGATAGTGCTTAATATGTAGCACTTAAAGCTTATAGAGTTGCATTTAAATTAACATCTGATATATAATGTGCTTGTGCGTCACTCCAGTGTCTAAAAATAGGCAAAGATGTGTCTAAGGCTATAAAGTGCATATAATAGATTAATATTGCAATGTGTATATAAAAAAAAGGTAAAGCATCTGTGATGAAACTACAAACAAATATGCACCAATAAATCGATGTGATAAAATGGTCTAAAAAAGATTCTATAAATGCTATCCCAGTTGAAGTCCATTCGTGACGTAACGCGTAGGAAACTGGAAGTGACGTTCGTACCGTCCACCGATCTGTTAAGCTGTGTGTGCCTGTTTATTCGCTCCTGTTTGAAGAGCGGCATTGTCAGAAGTCCCAGCCACAGCCTATTTGACCCCCCGGAATTCCCCCTGCAAATTTGTTGTCTTGCTGTATACCTTGCAGCCGTGAGGTAATTATTTAGGAATACCAGCACTGACACGGGACACCGTTGGAGGTGAGTTATCTTGGCACATTGCACTTTATGTTTGGTTGTGAAATCACACTCTAAAGTTGCACGATTGGACTGTGTATGGGACACTTTATCGAGATCCACATTTTTGCTGCTATTCCTTTTCCTTTTTTTTATCAAGGAATATACTATTACTTCTCTCTGTTTTTTTTGCACGTTTTAGATCACTGTTTCTAAAGCATTTATAGAATCTTTTTTAGACCATTTTATCACATCGATTTATTGGTACATATTTGTTTGTAGTTTCATCACAGATGCTTTACCTTTTTTTTATATACACATTGCAATATTAATCTATTATATGCACTTTATAGCCTTAGACACATCTTTGCCTATTTTTAGACACTGGAGTGACGCACAAGCACATTATATATCAGATGTTCATTTAAATGCAACTCTATAAGCTTTAAAGTGGAAGTAAACCCACTTTTTTAACTTTTACCTACAGGAAAGCCTATAATAAGGCTTACCTGTAGGTAAAAAAAATATCTCCTAAACCTGTACGGTTTAGGAGATATTCCCCTCGGTATGCGCCGCTGACTGCAGCGGCGCATGCGCACAAGGGGGTTCTCTCCGCGAAAATCCGGCAGCGCTCGTCCGGCCGGATTTAAATCTCCCGCGCGCATTCGCGGGAGTGACGATATCGCGGCTCCGGCCACTCACAGCGCCGGAGCCGCGATACCCGGAAGAGACGCCGAGGGAGCATGTCGGCTTCCTCGGCGTGGATCGGGCGAGATGTCGGGGCCTCGTTCTAAGGTAAGTATTTCATAATGAGCTAGCATGCGGTGCATACTAGCTCATTATGCCTTTTGCTTTGCAGGTTTAAAAAAAAAAAAAAAAAAAATGCGGGTTTACTACCGCTTTAAGTGCTACATATTAAGCACTATCGCACTTATTTTTATTCACACTCTGTGGAGTATTGCTAGTTTTTATTTACTTTATGAGTTCTATTTCTTTCTTGGTATTTAAGGAAGCGCAACACACCCCCCTTCTCTTTTTTTCTATCACCTACTATGTAACACTTTAAATTTATTCTGTCACCTTCCCAGCTTGGAGGGAACATGGTCATATTAGCCATATTAACGGAGAAGAGATCATGAGCATGGGCTGTCTCCTGCAGAGTACTTGTGCCCAGGTGATTAGCATGTTGGAACGGGTATACTAAAGCTGGGTACACACTGTCCGAAAATTGTCTGGTTCGGTCTGTGTGCACAGTTGTCCACAATTGTGCACAGTTGTCTACCCACAGAAGCTGGCTGTTGTCGAAGAAACATGCTGGAAAACCAGCATCTGATCAGCTCTGTAAATCTGTAATCTGTGAATTCTGGAAGGGGAGGGGCGGGAGAGCCTTCCTGCTGTCAGAATTCAACAGAACAGAAAGGGTGGTCACTGAACCAACATAGCTTGTTTTGGTATTGTGATCTGCTGTTATTTTTTCATTTGCTGGAACAAAAAAAAATAAACTGTTAGGGCCGGTTCACACTGCAGGCGAGGCGAGGCGACTCCGACTTACCTCGCCGCGACCTGCCGCGACCTCAGCGGCAACTTGCAGATGACTTCTGTATAGAAGTCAATGCAAGTCGCCCCGAGGTCGCCCAAAAGTAGTACAGGAACCTTTTTTCTGAGTCGGAGCGACTCGAGTCGCTCCTCTCAGAACGGTTCCATTGTACAGAACGGGGGCGACTTGCGAGAGCGAGGCGAGGCGAGTCGTGTCGCCTCGCATCGCCCGCTGTGTGAACCGGCTCTTAGTGTGTCTTAAATTTGTGTGCTTCCTTCCTGTGCTACACTGGAATCTTAAAGCGGAACTTCACCCAAAAGGGGTAGTTCCACTCTTTCTCCTCCTCCCACATACCTCCTTTACATTTGGCAATTTTTTTTGGGGGGGGGGGGGAGTAGGTATAGCATGTTATTCCCTGCTCTCCCCTGGGTGGTGGATGGGGAAGCAACCTGTTTCTTTACTTTGCCTGCTAAAGTGGCTCAATGGATGAATACTCTCCCTCCCTAGCCACTTCAGCCCCAGAAGGATTTACCCCCTTCCTGACCAGAAAGTTTTTTGTGATTCGGCACTGCTTCGATTTAACTGACAATTGCACGACCGTGCGACGTGGCTCCCAAACAAAATTGGCGTCCTTTTTTTCCCACAAATAGAGCTTTCTTTTGGTGGTATTTGATCACCTCTGCGGTTTTGATTTTTTGCTCTATAAACAAAACAATAGCCACAAAAAAATAAAAAAATAGACACCCTGTCCCTGCTGAAGAAAAGCAGGCCCAAACCATGATTCTGCCACCACCATGTTTGACAGTGGGGATGGTGTGTTGAGGATGATGAGCTGTGTTGCTTTTACGCCAAACATATCGTTTTGCATTGTGGGCAAAAAGTTCGATTTTGGTTTCATCTGACCAGAGCACCTTCTTCCACATGTTTGGTGTGTCTCCCAGGTGGCTTGTGGCAAACTTTAGACAAGACTTTTTATGGATATCTTTGAGAAATGGCTTTCTTCTTGCCACTCTTCCATAAAGGCCAGATTTGTGCAGTGTACGACTGATTGTTGTCCTATGGACAGACTCTCCCACCTCAGCTGTAGTTCTCTGCAGTTCATCCAGAGTGATCATGGGCCTCTTGGCTGCATTTCTGATCAGTCTTCTCCTTGTCTGAGCTGAAAGTTTAGAGGGACGGCCAGGTCTTGGTAGATTTGCAGTGGTCTGATACTCCTTCCATTTAAAATGATCACTTGCACAGTGCTCCTTGGGATGTTTAAAGCTTGGGAAATCTTTTTGTATCCAAATCCGGCTTTAAACTTCTCCACAACAGTATTGTGTGTGGTGTGTTATGGTGTGTTCCTTGGTCTTCATGATGCTCTCTGCGCTTTCAACAGAACCCTGAGACTATCACAGAGCAGGTGCATTTATACAGAGACTTGATTACACACAGGTGGATTCTATTTATCACCATCAGTCATTTAGGACAACATTGGATCATTCAGAGATCCTCGCTGAACTTCTGGAGTGAGTTTGCTGCACTGAAAGTAAAGGGGCCGAATAATTTTGCACGCACCAATTTTCAGTTTTTTATTTGCTAAAAAAGTTTAAAATATCCAATAGATTTCGTTCCACTTCACAATTGTGTCCCACTTGTTGGTGATTCTTCACAAAAAATTTAAATTTTATATCTTTATGTTTGAAGCCTGAAATGTGGCAAAAGGTTGAAAAGTTCAAGGGGGCCGAATACTTTCACAAGGCACTGTATAGCGTCTACAAAATAGGGGATAGTTTTATGGCATTTTTATTAATAATTTTTTTACTAGTAAAGGCGGCGATCAGCAATTTTTATCATGACTGCGACATTATGGCGGACACATCAGACAATTTTGACACATTTTTGGGACCATTGGCATTAATACAGCGATCGATACTATAAAATTGCATTGATTACTGTAAAAATGTCACTGGCAGTGAAGGGGTTAACCACTAGGGGACGGGGAGGGGTTAAGTGTATCCTAGGGGCGTGTTTCTAACTGTCTGGGAGCATGGCTGTGTGTGACATCACACTGATCGCTGCTCCCGATGACAGGGAGAAGACAATCAGGGTGCTGTCAATAGGCAGAACGGGGAGATGCTGTTTACATCGGCATCTCCCCGTTCTTGAGCTCCCGTGACACGATCGTGGGTATCCCCGTGGTGATTGAGTCCCCGGGACCCCCGGGCACAGTCACGGAGCTTGCGGCAGGTGCACACGGGCATGGCAGGAAATTCAAAGCAATGTACGGATACGTTACTTTGCCCAGTCGTGCCATTCTGCCGACGTATAAGTACAGGAGCTGGTTGGGAACAGGCTAGAGATGACGGATGCCCTCATTATACTGATGGTTGGAGCCATGTGAGTACTGCCTTACTGTTTCTCTGTATTCCCTGAACCGATCCTGACTCGCCACCATGTTGGCGAGCCTGTTTGCCTCCCTACTGCCAGGCGGTCAGCGTGGAACTGATCCATACTCCCCTGTTGCTAATCTGTGCAGTTTATACTGTTTATCCCAATCCTCTAAGCTGCCAGGCAGACTATTTGTTGGCTGATTTTGCCTGCTGCCCACGGTGTCTGGAGCACAACTAGCCTGTATGATGGATGACTGTCACCCGCCTTGCTTATGGTATGTTACTTTTTCTAATGGCAGACTCATTGGATATCATTGTCCTGCATTTCCACATTGGTTCCTGTTAGAGATACCTGGACTACATACCTTCTTGTTCCTAAATTAGTGTATAATTTACATATCCTGTGCTTTCTGCCCCGTTGGCGGCATCGCTACCTTGTGCCTAGAACACTTTTTGCCTGGATTAGATCTCGCCTTCTTGAATGATGTTCATGTCCCTTTGTGGAGTACAACCTTGTTCAGTTTGGGGATCCAAGTGCATCCTAGATTGGATGGATGTACAGCAGGCATGTCCAAAGTCCAGGCCCGCGGGCCAATCGCGGCCCGCGGTCCGGTTTTGAACGGCCCGCCTGATTATTTAAACATATATATCTTTTGTGGCCCCCGGCGATCTCCCAGCGCCGGGGCCACAAAAGATATATAGTCCGGCTGCCTCGGAGGGAGGAGGCGGGACGAGTGCCGTGCACACAGGAGGAGAATTTCCTGTTTACACGGCAGCCTCTGTAATAGGAAGTCCCGTCTCTGCCATTGGACGACTGTGCTGTCCATCAAAGAAGGCGGGACTTTCTCTTAAAGAGGCCGCTGTGTAAACAGGAGATTCTCCAGTAGGATGTCTTTAGTGCTCGTCCTGCCCTCCATGGCTGCACTGATGGTAATGGTGGCTGCATTTCTGGCAATTGCAATTGTGGAGCTGCATTCCTGGCAATGGTGAGTGAATTCCTAGCAATGGTGGGTGAAATTCCTGGCAATGGTGGGTGAAATTCCTGGCAATGGTGGGTGAAATTCCCAGCAATGGTGGCTGCATTCCTGGCAATGGTGCCTGCATTCCTGGCAATGGTGGGTGAAATTCCTGGCAATGGTGGGTGAAATTCCCGGCAACGGTGGCTGCATTCCTGGCAATGGTGGGTGAAATTCCCAGCAATGGTGGGTGAATCCCTGGCAATGGTGGCAGCATTCCCGGCAATGGTGGCAGCATTCCCGGTAATGGTGGCTGCATTCCCGGTAATGGTGGCTGCATTCCCGGTAATGGTGGCTGCATTCCCGGTAATGGTGGCTGCATTCCCGGTAATGGTGGCTGCATTCCCGGCAATGGTGAGTGAATTCCTAGCAATGGTGGGTGCATTCCTGGCAATGGTGGGTGCATTCCTGGCAATGGTGGGTGCATTCCTGGCAATGGTGGGTGCATTCCCGGCAATGGTGGCTGCATTCCTGGCAATGGTGGCAGCATTCCCGGCAATGGCGAGTGAATTCCTGGCAATGGTGGCTGCATTCCTGGCAATGGTGGCTGCATTCCTGGCAATGGTGGCTGCATTCCTGGCAATGGCGGGTGAATCCCTGGCAATGGTGGCTGCATTCCTGGCAATGATGGGTGAAATTCCCGGCAATGGTGGCAGCATTCCTGGCAATGGTGGCTGCATTCCTGGCAATGGTGGCTGCATTCCTGGCAATGGTGGCTGCATTCCTGGCAATGGTGGCTGCATTCCTGGCAATGGCGGGTGAATCCCTGGCAATGGCGAGTGAATCCCTGGCAATGGTGGCTGCATTCCTGGCAATGGTGGGTGAAATTCCCGGCAATGGTGGCAGCATTCCTGGCAATGGTGACTGCATTCCTGGCAATGGTGGCTGCATTCCTGGCAATGGTGGCTGCATTTCTGGCAATGGTGGCAGCATTCCTGGCAATGGTGGCAGCATTCCTGGCAATGGTGGCAGCATTCCCGGCAATGGTGAATGAATTCCTGGCAATGGCAGGTGAATCCCTGGCAATGGTGGCTGCATTCCTGGCAATGGTGGCAGCATTCCCGGCAATGGTGGCAGCATTCCTGGCAATGGTGGCTGCATTCCTGGCAATGGTGGCAGCATTCCCGGCAATGGCGAGTGAATTCCTGGCAATGGTGGCTGCATTCCTGGCAATGGTGGCTGCATTCCCGGCAATGGCGGGTGAATCCCTGGCAATTGCGGGTGAATCTCTGGCAATGGTGGGTGAATCCCTGGCAATGGTGGGTGAATCCCTGGCAATGGTGGCAGCATTCCCGGCAATGGTGGCAGCATTCCCGGCAATGGTGGCAGCATTCCCGGCAATGGTGGCAGCATTCCCGGCAATGGTGGCAGCATTCCCGGCAATGGTCGCAGCATTCCCGGCAATGGTCGCAGCATTCCCGGCAATGGTCGCAGCATTCCCGGCAATGGTCGCAGCATTCCCGGCAATGGTGGCAGCATTCCCGGCAATGGTGGCTGCATTCCCGGCAATGGTGGCTGCATTCCCGGCAATGGTGGCTGCATTCCCGGCAATGGTGGCTGCATTCCCGGTAATGATGGCTGCATTCCCGGCAATGGTGAGTGAATTCCCGGCAATGGTGAGTGAATTCCCGGCAATGGTGAGTGAATTCCCGGCAATGGTGAGTGAATTCCCGGCAATGGTGGGTGCATTCCCAGCAATGGTGGGTGCATTCCCGGAAATGGTGGGTGCATTCCCGGCAATGGTGGGTGCATTCCCAGCAATGGTGGCTGCATTCCTGGCAATGGCAAGTGAATTCCTGGCAATGGTGGCTGCATTCCTGGCAATGGTGACTGCATTCCTGGCAATGGCGGGTGAATCCCTGGCAATGGTGGGTGCATTCCCGGCAATGTTGGCAGCATTCCCGGCAATGTTGGCAGCATTCCCGGCAATGGTGGCAGCATTCCCGGCAATGGTGGCAGCATTCCCGGCAATGGTGGCAGCATTCCCGGCAATGGTGAGGGAATTCCTGGCAATGGTGGGTGCATTGCTGGCAATGGTGGCAGCATTCCTGGCAATGGTGGGTGCATACCTGGCAATGGTGGGTGCATACCTGGCAATGGTGGGTGCATACCTGGCAATGGTGGGTGCAACCCTGGCAATGGTGGGTGCAACCCCGGCAATGGTGGGCACTGCATTCCTAGCAATGGTGGGTCTGCAGATGGACACTGACCCTTATTTTGCTTCACAGTTCTTTATTTAAAATTGTAAGTTTTTTTTCCTGAAGCTTCCCTGAAGTGATGGTGCGTGTTATACGCCAATAAATACGCTGTATCCAAATAATACACTTGAGTTCAAACATTCACCACACACAGCCACAAAGGCAAGAGAATTCTTGTGGGGAAGTGTATTAGTGCTCAGACAAACACACTTAGAGCGAATTTTAATGGTTCAAAGAATGTCAGGCAAAATGGTTGGAACTCGCGCATGTTCACTTCATCAAATCTGGCCCTCTTTGTAAAAAGTTTGGACATCCCTGATGTACAGGGTTGGTAGAGGTTGGGGGTATTTTGTGGGAATTGTTTTTTTCATGTTCATCCTTTCTTGGTTTCATTTTGTTATGGAGGGAGTGCTTTGTATATGCTTTTGGCAGATGTTGCAGCTGGGGTCGGGGTTGGCCTTTGTCTCCCCCTGGCTTCACATTCTACATCAGGCCCTCTGTGGGGGTCCTGATGCGGTAGTCCAGCCCTACCTCCCATTTACCTTGGTACTGCCATGTCTCAGCTGACATTGATTTCTTGGAACATTAGGGGAATAAACTCCAGAATCAAAGGGGCCTTGATCTTTAACTTCCTTAAAAATTACCATCCTGACATTTGTATCCTCCAAGAAACGCACCTAGTGGGGAGTAGAGTGCTTAGCCTTAAGAAGCCATGGGTGGGTAACTATTACCACATTACATATTCTACACATCCTAGAGGGGTCAATATACTTGTCCGGAAAACCCTACCATTTGATTTGCTGGACCTGGACCCCGAGGGTAAATTTGCAATAGTACAAGCAATAATTGGTAGTCTACCCATGGTGTTGGTGGGCTTATATATCCCTCTGCCTGCCACTGTTGCTCTCCTCACCAGGGTGGTGCAGCTGGTGGCTACCTTTTCCATACAGTGTGGCCATCCTGGTTGGGGATTTCAACATGGTCCTCTGCCCTAAGATTGACAAATTAACTCCAGATATGGCCACAGACTCACCGCTCTCATGGTGGGTCTCCATGTTCGGCTTTATTGATGTTTGGAGGTGGAAGCACCCTCAGACCCACAGATATACCTTTAACTCTGCGACCTATTCTGCTATGTCCCGCATTGATTTAATCTATGATTTAATCTATGTCAGCAATCGTTCTTTCCCAGAGGTATTTCAGACCATGCCCCTATTCTTCTAAACTTACGCACTAGGGTGGCCCCGACTGCATCCCTGTGGCGCCTTTCGAGGTATTGAGTTTTTAATGAGCAGGTGTAGCCGGTGGTGGTATCGGCTATTTAGTTATACTGGTCAACTTCCCCCCCGCAGGACCCTTCGGCCTCTAGTTGGGAACGTTTTAAAACACACATTAGGGAACAATACCAGACCGCCATAGGCTTGGCTCGTAACTCTTCCCGATTTGTGCTGGCCCAAGCAGAGGCCAGTGCCCAGCTGCTGGAGACTCAGTATACATTGACTGGGGATGAGGGCAAAAGGGAGGATCTGTCTGTAGCGTTGAGGGAGGTCCAAATTCTCGGTGGCCAAAAAACAGTTATATAAGAGAGAGTGTTTGAACAGGGTGAGCAGACGGGTTGCCTACTCGCCTGGCTCTCCAGAGAACAGACGATATCGGCACATGTGGCCAATATTAGAGATATAGATGGGAGACTATTATCCGATCCCGGAGAAATTAACTATCGCTTTGCTTCCTACTAAGAAGATCTGTATTCCTCTAGGATTGGATATACCCCGGCTGAACTGCACTCCTTTTTGGAGTCTGTTCAGTTCCCTGAGCTCTCTGAGAAGACGCAAGGGGGACTTGATGCTCCACTCATGCTGAAGGAAATACAGAGTGCCATAGCCTCCATGCAGACAGGCAAGACCCCTGGAGAGGATGGTTTACCAGCTGAATTCTTTAAGACTCACAGTGCATCCTTAGCGGCTAAATTTTGTGAGGTATTGCTGAGGTGCCTTACAGATTCCTCCTTGCCCCCCTCAATGTCGCGTGCAGTGGTTGTGGCCATACCCAAGCCGGGAAAGGATCTGGAACTTTGTTCCTCCTACAGGCTCATATCCTTGTTAAACGTACACACACGCTAAGCTTCTCACTAAATTTTTGGCAGTTCGACTCAACAAAGTGATACTCTCATTAATACCTGGGGACCAGACGGGCTTCATACCAGGCAAGGGCACAGACATTAACCTCAGGCGGTTAATTACGGTGGTCGACCGGGTGGGGATGGGTCAGAGGTGGTAGCTTCATTAGATGCCGATAAAGGACTTTGACATGGTGGAGTGGGAATACCTGTAGATGACATTATGCAAATTTGGTTTTGGCCTCATCGTCCTTGAGCCCCACTGGGTGAAACGGCTTCTTATTGCCCGCAAAATAGACCAGACGCTCTCCTCCATTTTTTTTCAGGCTTACCTGTGTGGGGGTGGGTAGGGCCCTTCAGGCTTGACGACTTGATATACTGGCCCTGACAGATGACGACTGGACCGAAACCCTCCAACAATACATTCCCCTTATGATTTCCACCAAAGACCAATTTATCCAGTTAAAATTCCTCCATAGGACATATTTATATCGGTTATCTACCCCACATCTGATGCCCTCTGCCCAAGATGTCGAAGGGAGGTGGGAAATTTCATACACATGGCAGGCGGTGGTTGCTGACCTTCAGAGGATCAGTGGGGTGTCCCTAACACTGGACCCCCTGATCTTCCTGTTAGGAATGACATATAATTTACCTGCAAACTGTTTATATTTTATGCTGCATACTATGCTTGGAAAACTATACTGCTTGGATGGAAGACAGCTGATCCCCACTTGGAAAAAGCCGATAAATGATATTCTGCCAGTATACTAAATGATGTATAATTACTGAAAAAGTTCCACAAAATTTGGTTGGCCTGGGTGGAGGCTAGACACTTTACGCTGTAATTCCAATCCAGGATTCCCTGCCTCCGGTTCCCCCGGCCCCCCCCACCCAATATCTGTGCCCCTCTTCCTGTTGGCATTTTTTGCTCCCCCCCCGATCCCCCCAAGTCTGGCATCGCATTATATCTGATCATCTTCTGGATGTAAATGGATTGTTGTATTTACCTTGAAGATGTCTTTCTTGCTTCTATATACTTTGATGATGTACTGAAAACCTGTTTTTTGTAACATCTGCTGACATTCACATGTACACTGATGTTTTTATAGCAATAAACATTCCTTCTGTTAAAGAAAAAAGAAGTCAGCAGCTACAGTATTTGTAGCTAATGCATTAAATTTTTTTGGGGGGAGAATGGAGCTCCTCTTTAAGCAGTGTTATCAGCCCTTCCCAGTCCACCTGTCAGCACTACAGAACACCTCCCCCCAAGTTATGGAAATGAGTAGAGAAGGAGGTGTTTTGAAGCCCAAATCCAGAGCAAGTGGACTAAAGTGACAATAGTGCTTCCCTATAGATACAATATAGTAAAAAAAAAAAAAATCTGAAAAAGAAAAACTAAAGCAACCACCAGATTTATGAACTGATAGACAGAAATGTATTACAGTTTTGTTCTTGGGTTTGAATACACTTTAACTTGAAATGTCCCCTCTGCTGAGAATGAAAGGGTTTTGCTAGTAAATGCTAAATTACAAAAAAATAAATAAAATAGCAGAGCACATCCTGGTATGTGAGTATGCCTAGCCACGCTTGCACATACAGTCTTATAGCTTTATATCTGCAGCATGAGATCTAAGGCAGCAATGCAGATATACAGCTATAAGGTCATATGCACAGGAGTTTATAGAAAATCTGGTGATGTCATTATTGTGCTTCTTATGCAATGTACACACGGTTGGAAATTCCGACGGAAAAGGTCCGATCGGATTATAATGTCGGAAAATCCGATCACGTGTGGGCTCTATTGGACTTTTTTCGCCGGAAATTCTGACGGAAATAATTTGAGAGCAGGATCTAAATTTTTCCAACAAAAAAAATCTGATCTGACTTTTTCCGATCATTTGTAGAGAATTTCGATGGACAAAGTGCCACGCATGCTCAGATCAATTTACGAAATCAAAGCCATTAGCAACTAGCCTCTATGTAGTCCCGTCGCACACAATGAACGTCACCACGTTCCGAACGATCAGATTTTCCAACAACTTTGTCCAACCATGTGTATGCAACACCAGTTTCGGACAAAATCCGTCTGAAAAAATCCAATGGATTTTGTGGTCCGACTGTGTGTACAGGGCATTACTGTTCTCCTTGCTGGAGGAGAGGAAGCAACGTGAAGCCTATACCAAGGTGGCTACCTCCACACAGAGATACAGTGTATAACAAGGTATGGTAAGTCAGTAATGAGTTACCATGAGTCACCATGTTCCGAACAATCGGATTTTCCAACAACTTTGTCCGACCATTGGTATGCAACACCAGTTTTGGACAAAATTTGTTGGAAAAAAAAACAACGGATTTTGTGGTACCACAGTGTGTACAGGGCATTACTGTTCTCCTTGCTGGAGGAGAGGAAGCAACGTGAGGCCCATACCAAGGTGGCTACCTCCACACAGAGATACAGTGTAGAACAAGGTATGGTAAGTCAGTAATGAGAGAAATCAGCTGCAGGGAGACCACAGGAAATACTGGGGACTAGGTTTAAACTGGAACTCCAGCTTGCTCCCAAGCCTACATTTAACTTGAAAGATGAGTTTTGCTAGAGCTTAGAGGACTTTCTGTGGGGAGACAACACTGGAGATGAGGCAAGTATGAATCACGATTGTGAAAAATATGGCATTGTTGGTAACATGGGAAATGGCATGAATAGAAATCATATGCATTTTGTCTGATCATGCATTCTTCCTATAGCAATTCCAATCAGAATATATGGATGTACTTAGTACATGGGCTACCACTGACCTCCAGAAGTTGGGTATCTGGTAAATATTTTTCCTTCCAGTGATCCACAAATACAAAATCCAGAGTGTCCACTTCATATTTCTTCTTTAGCTGAGGAATAATATCATGTGTGTTGCCTTCCAATATCTGAACCTGAAAATCAATTGAAAACTTTCTTAACACAGCATAGATACTACTAAACGCTACATAGTATATATTATATAAGTAAAAGTGAGTGCAAAAGATATCTGCTCTAGGATTCCATGATCTTCCTACATATATGTCAGTTTCCCATTATTTATGATAAGTATGTATAAAGCCCTGACAATTTATGCAGCCCTTTACATATCGTACATTCACATCATTCCCTGCCCTCAAGGAACTTTATAATCTAAGGTTCCTAACTCACATGCATACATACATGCAGGGCCACCATCAGGGGGGTACAGCCTATACACTTGTAAGGGGCCCCAGCATCTGGACGGGCCTGGCTGTCTGGCAGGGATGTGAGAAGAAGGCAAGGGCGGGTGCAGAGGAGCTCAGTGGATGCTGCTGTATGTGTGTGATACAGCAGGCCGCTGTTCTGTCATGAGCTGACATTGGGCTCTTTGCTGCCACCTCTGGCCATTTCCTGCATGTGCACCCGTCTGCATGTGGAAACAAGAGCTGAGACTAGGACCACCTTACAAGCAGTGGCGGAACTATCGCCATAGCAACACATGCGGGCGCTATGGGGCCCGCAGTCAAGTGGGGCCCGGTGAGGACAAGCGGCGCGGCTCCGTGGGTGATAGCGGACAGCCTGCGGCTCCGCGGGCGGTCCAAGGGGCGGCTCCGTGGGTGATAGCGGGCGGCCCGCAGCTCCGCGGGTGGTCCGCGGGCGGCTCCGCGGGTGTGAGCGGGTGGTCCGCGGGTGTGAGCGGGTGGTCCGTGGGCGAGAGCGGGCGGCTCCGCGGGTGAGAGAGTGGGTGTGAGCGGGCTGGCCAATCAGGGAGCTGACGGGCGGGGGACCATAGAGATGACATCATCTCTCACTGCCCGGCGCCCGCCCTGCACCCCTGCAGTGCAGTTTCCCCCTCACTGTGCAGGCAGCCAGGAAGCAGAGAGATGACATTATCTCTCTGTTGCCTGACTATCTGCTGCCCGACTCTGTGACACAGCAGGAAAGTGACAGAGCAAGTGACAATCCATAATGTGTGGCAGGCGACGTGGCAAGTGACAACGGGACATGGCAAGTGACAATCTGTAATGTGTGGCAGGTAACGTGGCAAGTGAAAATCTGTGACGTGGCAAGTGACAATCCGTAATGTGTGGCAGGTGACGTGGCAAGTGAAAATCCATGACGTGGCAAGTGACAATCTGTAATGTGTGGCAGGTAACGTGGCAAGTGAAAATCCGTGACGTGGCAAGTGACAATCCGTAATGTGTGGCAGGTGACGTGGCAAGTGACAATCCATAATGTGTGGCAGGTGACGTGGCAAGTGACAACCTGGGACATGGCAAGTGACAACCTGGATGTGGCAAGTGACAATCTGAAATATGTGGCAGGTGACGTGGCAAGTGAAAATCCGTGACATGGCAAGTAACAATCCGTAATGTGTGGCAGGTGACGTGGCAAGTGACAATCCATAATGTGTGGCAGGTGACGTGGCAAGTGACAATCCGTAATGTGTGGCAGGTGACGTGGCAAGTGACAATCCGTAATGTGTGGCAGGTGACGTGGCAAGTGACAATCCGTAATGTGTGGCAGGTGACGTGGCAAGTGACAACCCGGGATGTGGCAAGTGACAATCCATAATGTGTGGCAAGTGACAATCCATAATGTGTGGCAAGTGACAATCTAGGACGTGGCAAGTGACAATCCATAATGTGTGGGGAGTGGCAATCTAGGACGTGGCAAGTGACAATCTGTAATGTGTGGCAAGTGGCAATCTAGGATGTGGCAAGGGACTATCCGTAATGTGTGACGAGTGACAATCCGGGACGTGGCAAGTGGATAATCCGCAACATGTGGCAGGTGACATTCTGCAACGTGTGACAAGTGACAATCTGCACCTGGTGGCAGGCGACGGGGCAAGTGGACAATCCGCAACGTGTGGCAGGTGATGTGACAAGTGACAATCCTTAATGTGTGGCAAGTGACAAACCAGGACGTGGCAAGTGACAATCCTTAATGTGTGGCAAGTGACAAACCAGGACGTGGCAAGTGACAATCCATAACGTGTGGCAGGTGACGTGGCAAGTGAAAATCCGTGACGTGGCAAGTGACAATCCGTAATGTGTGGCAGGTGACGTGGCAAGTGACAATCCATAATGTGTGGCAGGTGATGTGGCAAGTGACAACCTGGGACATGGCAAGTGACAATCCGTAATGTGTGGCAGGTGATGTGGTAAGTGACAACCTGGATGTGGCAAGTGACAATTCGTAATATGCGGCAGGTGACGTGGCAAGTGAAAATCCGTGACATGGCAAGTAACAATCCGTAATGTGTGGCAGGTGACGTGGCAAGTGACAATCCGTAATGTGTGGCAGGTGACGTGGCAAGTGACAACCGGGGATGTGGCAAGTGACAATCCATAATGTGTGGCAAGTGACAATCTAGGACGTGGCAAGTGACAATCCATAATGTGTGGCGAGTGGCAATCTAGGACGTGGCAAGTGACAATCTGTAATGTGTGGCAACTGGCAATCTAGGACGTGGCAAGTGGACAATCCGCAACGTGTGGCAGGTGATGTGACAAGGGACAATCCTTAATGTGTGGCAAGTGACAATCCAGGACGTGGCAAGTGACAATCCATAATGCGTGGCAAGTGATGTGGCAAATGACAATCTGGGTTGTGGCAAGGGGACAATCCGCAACATGTGGCAGGTGACATTCTGCAACGTGTGACAAGTTAAAATCTGCATCTGGTGGCAGGCGATGATGGCAAGTGACACGCTCAGGGATCCCACTGATTTTGCATTATGGTGAGTTGAACTATTTTGTTTTATATAACAGAACAGAAATTGGTTAGAAGGCCTGGAGGTCTGCAATGTGTTCCCTTCAGGGGCTGCATACAGTATACTACATACTTTGTTGTTAAAAATTTATATAAGCCGTTGCCTGGGTACTGTGCCACATGGATGTAGTAGTCTGTTGTTCAATGGCATTAGTTAATTTTTTTGTGGGGGTGGGCCCATACAACATTTTGCTATGGGGCCCTGTGATTTCTAGTTACGCCCCTGCTTACAAGTAAGGGCTGTTGTGCAGGGGGGCTGTGTGTGTAACTGTCTACATTTCTGTGTGTGTACATTTCTGTGTGTGTACATGTCTCTGTGTGTGTGTACATGTTTCTGTGTGTACACGTCTCTGTGTGTACATGCGTGTGTGTGTGTATACATCTCTGTGTGTGTACATGTCTGTGTGTGCACATGCCTATGTGTATACATGCCTGTGTGTGTACTTCTCTCTGTATGTGTACAAGCATTTCATATATACACATGTGAGTGATGCTGAGAGCGTACAGGTGTGAGGGGGGCTGAGAGCATACAGGTGTGAGGGGGGCTGAGAGCATACAGGTGTGAGGGGGGGCTGAGAGCGTACATGTGTGGGGGGTTGGGAGCATACAGGAGTGAGGGGGGCTGGGAGCGTACAGGTGTGAGGGGGACCACCAACGTTCCCCAGGGTCCTGCCCACTGGCCGTCCCACCAAGTCCTTCAGTGACTCACCTGTACGCTATACGCCCCCTCACACCTGTACGCTCTACGCCCCCTCACACCTGTACACTCCCAGCCCCCCTCACACCTGTACGCTCTCCACCCCCTCACACCTATACGCTCCCAGCCCCCTCACACCTATACGCTCCCAGCCCCCTCACACCTATACGCTCCCAGCCCCCCTCACACCTGTACGCTCTACGCCCCCTCACACCTGTACGCTCCCAGCCCCCCTCACACCTGTACACTCTCCACCCCCTCACACCTATATGCTCTCAGCCCCCTCACACCTGTACGCTCCCAGCCCCCCTCACACCTGTACGCTCTCCGCCCCCTCACACCTGTACGCTCTCCGCCCCCTCACACCTGTACGCTCTCAGCCCCCCTCACACCTGTACGCTCTCAGCCCCCCTCACACCTGTACGCTCCCAGCCCCCCTCACACCTGTACGCTCCCAGCCCCCCTCACACCTGTACGCTCCCAGCCCCCCTCACACCTGTACGCTCCCAGCCCCCCTCACACCTGTACGCTCTCCGCCCCCTCACACCTGTACGCTCTCCGCCCCCTCACACCTGTACGCTCTCCGCCCCCTCACACCTGTACGCTCTCCGCCCCCTCACACCTGTATGCTCTCCGCCCCCCTTCACACTTGTACACCCTCAGCCGTCACACCTGTACGCTCTCAGCCCCCCTCACACCTGTATGCTCCCAGCCCCCTCAAACCTGTATGCTCTCAACCCCCTTCACACCTGTACGCTCTCAGCCCCCTCACACCTGTACGCTCTCAGCCCCCTCACACCTGTACGCTCTCAGCCCCCTCACACCTGTACGCTCCCAGCCCCCATCACACCTGTACGCTCCCAGCCCCCATCACACCTCTATGCTCCCAGCCCCCCTCACACCTCTATGCTCCCAGCCCCCCTCACACCTGTACGCTCCCAGCCCCCCTCACACCTGTACACTCTCCACCCCCTTACACCTGTACACTCTCCACCCCCTCACACCTATATGCTTTCAGCCCCCTCACACCTGTACGCTCCCAGCCCCCATCACACCTGTACGCTCCCAGCCCCCCTCACACCTGTACACTCTCCACCCCCTTACACCTGTACACTCTCCACCCCCTCACACCTATATGCTTTCAGCCCCCTCACACCTGTACGCTCCCAGCCCCCCTCACACCTGTACGCTCTCCGCCCCCTCACACCTGTACTCTCTCCGCCCCCTCACACCTGTACGCTCTCAGCCCCCCTCACACCTGTACGCTCTCAGCCCCCCTCACACCTGTACGCTCCCAGGCCCCCTCACACCTGTACGCTCCCAGCCCCCCTCACACCTGTACGCTCCCAGCCCCCCTCACACCTGTACGCTCCCAGCCCCCCTCACACCTGTATGCTCTCTGCCCCCTCACACCTGTACGCTCTCCGCCCCCTCACACCTGTACGCTCTCCGCCCCCTCACACCTGTATGCTCTCCGCCCCCTCACACCTGTATGCTCTCCGCCCCCCTTCACACTTGTACACCCTCAGCCGTCACACCTGTACGCTCTCAGCCCCCCTCACACCTGTATGCTCCCAGCCCCCTCAAACCTGTATGCTCTCAACCCCCTTCACACCTGTACGCTCTCAGCCCCCTCACACCTGTACGCTCTCAGCCCCCTCACACCTGTACGCTCTCAGCCCCCTCACACCTGTACGCTCTCAGCCCCCTCACACCTGTACGCTCCCAGCCCCCATCACACCTGTACGCTCCCAGCCCCCATCACACCTGTACGCTCCCAGCCCCCATCACACCTGTACACTCTCCACCCCCTTACACCTGTACACTCTCCACCCCCTCACACCTATATGCTTTCAGCCCCCTCACACCTGTACGCTCCCAGCCCCCCTCACACCTGTACGCTCTCCGCCCCCTCACACCTGTACGCTCTCCGCCCCCTCACACCTGTACTCTCTCCGCCCCCTCACACCTGTACGCTCTCAGCCCCCCTCACACCTGTACGCTCTCAGCCCCCCTCACACCTGTACGCTCTCAGCCCCCCTCACACCTGTACGCTCCCAGCCCCCATCACACCTGTACGCTCCCAGCCCCCATCACACCTGTACGCTCCCAGCCCCCATCACACCTGTACGCTCCCAGCCCCCATCACACCTGTACGCTCCCAGCCCCCATCACACCTGTACGCTCCCAGCCCCCATCACACCTGTACGCTCCCAGCCCCCATCACACCTGTACGCTCCCAGCCCCCATCACACCTGTATGCTCTCAGCCCCCCTCACACCTGTACACTCCCAGCCCCCATCACACCTGCATGCTCCCAGCCCCCCTCACACCTGTATGCTCCCAGCCCCCCTCACACCTGTACGCTCTGAGCCCCCTCACAACTGTACGCTCTCGGCCCCCCTCACACCTGTACGCTCTCGGCCCCCTCACACCTGTACGCTCTCGGCCCCCTTCACACCTGTACGCTCTCGCCCCCCTTCACACCTGTATGCTCTCAGCCCCCCTCACACCTGTACGCTCTCAGCCCCCCTCACACCTGTATGCTCTCAGCCCCCCTCACACCTGTATGCTCTCAGCCCCCCTCACACCTGTACGCCCTCAGCCCCCCTCACACCTGTACGCTCTCAGCCTCCCTCACACCTATACGCTCTCAGCCCCCCTCACACCTGTACGCTCTCAGCCCCCCTCACACCTATATGCTCTCGGCCCCCTTCACACTTGTACGCCCTCAGCCCCCCTCACACCTGCAAGATCTAAATCTAGAGGTTTTTCTTTTTCACTTACAGCTTTCAGAATTTGTAAAAGACCCCCCAAACCATACATTTTCTGAAAGCACATGGCCAGTAGAAAAAAAGGAAGGTGCTACTGAATTTTAAGGCAGCACGATATTTGTGCAAATGTTTATCAAATCAATATTTTCTCTAAAAATACACTAAAATCATTAATAGTGCACATAAACACAACATAACTTACATAATTCCTGCTAAATTGCTACTAAAGCCTCGTTCACATATGGCATACTAAAGTGTATGCCCATGGAGAGCCATGTTTACCCACACAGGCATGCACATGTATTCCATGCATCCCCGTACAGGCAGTCCCATTTATGTCAATTGGGATGCCACAGCTGCACAGGCAGAGCTGCTGTTCCCAATCTGACGTCCGTTTGGGAGTGGGTACCTGACCCCGAACCCAGACAGTGTGAGCTCAAGGACATGCATGCGGACCTACATAGATATAAAATTGGGAGCAACTGCTCTGTTCATGCAGGTGCTACATCCCAAATGAAATCAATGGGGCTGCCTACACAGAGATGTATGGAACACCTGTGCATCCCTGTAAAGGTACACTGTGTATGCCCTGTATGAACAAGGCCTTAGGCCCCTTTCACACAAGCACACCAATCGGGTCTGCCTGCCTTTTTTTTAGGCGGGCTCAATCGGACCACCCATTGGAGAGGCTGATGTAAATGGACATGTGTTCGTTTACACCTGCCTGCATCCGATCAAGTCCAGTCTGCTAAAAAACAGAGGGATGGGGATCCCATTCCCTATCCATCTAGCAGATTGGATCTGATGGTATCCGATGGAACTGGACAGGAGGTTCATTTCCATCAGACTGCCCCATAGAGAATAGTGAGTTGTGTCCGTGTCCGCTTTGCATCAGCGGAGTGGACCTGTCATCCGCCTGCTCGGCAGGGATCAGCAGACAGATCCCCCACTGAGCAGGCAAATCGCCTTGACAGAGTTTTCTCCATGTGAAAGGCGTCTTACCAGGAGTGGCCGGTCCTACAGGGTTTTTTTTTCAAGCCACAGGATTAGGCCGGAGGCTCTAATTGGTTTGAAAAAGGTTGGGCTCAGGAGCGCAGAGCATTGCACCCCAAACCCACCCACTTGTGACAATAGCAAATTATTATTGTCTTCTGGCTTCTCCCAAGGAAGCCGAGGAGGGGTGAGTATGCAGGGGGGGGGGTGGGGTTACGGTGCGGGTGGACCCAGGGAAGGTTGCTGCCCAAAAAAGGTACTGGGTGTTACTATGTTTTTTTTCTTGTTTTTCTTTGGTGAGATATCAGGGGTCTAAATAGACCCCCATATCTCTTTTTAAGGCAGAGAAAGTCTCTGCAGCACTTTACTCGAATGAATAAGGAATCTGTACAGAGATTCCTCATTCATTCATAAAATTACAGTCTGATACATTGTAACAATCACGGTTACTATATATTAGCTGTCAGTGGGAGGTCTAGGAGCGATCTGTAGTTATCCCTGCCTGTGCCCTCTCTACTACGGGGGGGGGGGCGCTTGGTAAACACATGTTTATCAAGCCCCAACTTCATTCCCACCCACACCGCTCCTCCCTCCCACACCCCGCCGCTCCCCAGCCTGACAGATCATGGAGATCAGCGCAGGAAGAAGCTGCAGGTGGAAGGAGGGATGCTGCTCGGAGCGGCCATGGATTGGGGGTGCAGGGGCAGTTGGGGGGGGCGATCTGACTGGTGGGTGGACACATCTGGAACCCCCCCCCCCCAAGCCCCATGCAGCACCTGAAGCTGGCGGGAGTGGCAGAGAAGGGATGCCAGGTAATTATGGTGGCTGTGGGAATCCGGTTGGGGGGGGGGTCGGATCAGGTGTGGGTCAGTGCTGGGGGGGGTAAGAGGGTGAAGGGGATAGGAAGAGGTGAGTGGGGGGGCAGTTTAAGATGAAAGGGAGCGGCGGTTAAGGATTAATAACTCTGATCAGCGAGTTGTAATTCGCTTATCAGAGTTATAGAATTGTTCAGCAGAGTCTGCTGAACAATTCTGATATTAGCTTATGGTCATTGAAGTGACCATAAGCTTATAGGAAAGGGAGGAATTAGGTCACCTGGTTACATGGCCACTGCAGGCACTTCTGAAGGTCTGTACGGCGTACGGACTTGGCAGTGAAAGGGTTAAAGTACAGTCCCCTAAACACTTATCAATAATGCTTGCTGACTTTACCTTTATACCTTAAATGAGTCATGTTGGGGTTGATCTGGACTAAACATCTGGTAGGCCTGGATTCAGTAGATGGCTTCTTATTTGCCTCCAAGAGTGAGATCTCTCTGCTAACGGGGATTGTGGGAACCCTTCATAATGGTACAGCCAGTGTGTAAATTCAAGAACCCTATTGCAGAAATCTCACCAACAGAGTCTCTTTGAGACATAAGAAACTCTCCTATCAAATACTGAAATAGTGTTTTAAAGTGGGAAACTTCTCAGAAGTGACTCATGCTGATAACAGAGGAATGGCACTTAGAGCTTTGGAGAGAGACAACTAAGCACTACAGATATATTTGTTCAGATTTCATAACTGGGATTAACAAATACTTTAACAGTTAACAAGCTACTATATCTAGAAGGTTGTGGTAAAAAAAATACCTTGTCTTTAAGTCCAGCAAATTCAATTATCTGTTTGGCTACTGCAGCATATGCAGGGTTAAACTCTACAGTAAAAAAACAAGCTCCAGGCTTTAAGAGTCGTGCTATTCGGATTGTTGAGTATCCACAGTAGGTTCCCAGTTCAAGTAATGTGTTTGGGTTGGTCTCTTTCACTACATTGTCCAAGATCAGGCCTGTAACACATACACAAAACATGATATATAATATGGTTAAAAGTAAACTGGTATAAAATATTTAAAGTATAAAATATAAAACTCTGGCTTAAAAAATAATTATATTAAAGCAAAAAAACTATATAAATTATTAGTGCGCTAATAACAATACCCAATACAATATTCTCATGCCATAAAAATCAATAATTGTGTAAATAAATTAATATAAAATAGCCGTGTATATAAATAAACTAAAAATTGAATTAAAAATGTATTAATTCTCCATAATTAATACACCTTATACATAAATAAATAAGAAATAAATATAAATATACATTTTTATTTCTTAATTAATGCATTCTGTGCGTATAAAAATCTCCTCCTGATGGGATGGATGGATCAAGGATCTGATCACATACGGCTCTTATATCTAACCTGCAATCAGAACACTCCCATGCGCTGATGTCCACAAGACTTAGGCTATAATCCTCAAAGTGACTTATCACACTCAGGTGTCCGTTTAGTATATTTTGATATTTTACATCTCTGGAGTTCTCTGCTCTTCTCAGAGATATTTGTTCTCACCCATGTGGCAGTTTAGTATATCATGTAGATCACTTCTCCCACTGAGAATAGAAGTGATCTACAAACGCTCTGAGAACCCTGAACGGCTTCTGTTTCTCACAATAGCTCAGGAGATTTCAGTATCAGAATCCCAAAGTGAAATACGAAGCACTCCACATACACTGCACATATTAAGTTAATAATAAAGATATAATCCCCCTACCCAATAAACAGACACCCCATAACTGTAAAACATTCTAATTAATACATAACATATGTGCATACTTATGCGAATGGTGTATTCTGAAATGATAGTACCCTATTTGTCATGCAGATATGCACCATTCATATAAAAACAATAAATATATATATTAAATAGTTCAAAGTAATTTTAAAAAAGCATAACAATAAAAATATGAATTAATTAATATTATATAATTCATTTATATTAATATTAATTAATATTAAAAATATTAAATTAACAATTAAAATAATAATAAATAAATACATAATAATAATAAATATAAAAAATAAATAATACCGGCGTATTAACATATACACTTATGCAAACGCAGTGTGTACTGGACTCATCTGATGCTCTGAATTTTACAGCCACCTTGCGTTATCAGCGATGCATCATCTGCGCAGCTGTCAAAATTACAGCATCAGTTGTACTTCTGTAGCCCCAACACTGCCTTTATATATATGCCTATATATATGTGTATATCTGTGTGAGTGTATGTGTGTGTGTGTGTTTGTATGTATATATATATATTATATATATATATATATATATATATATATATATATATATATATATATATATTAGGGGTGCAACAGATCGTCACTGATCCGTGATTCGAATGGGTCACCCTGTTCGGATCGGCACACGCAGCGATCCGCGGTCTCGGCCTTAGGAAAGGTCGTGGCTTCGGCCTAGCTCTGGAGCGGCAGCTATCTTGGTGCACCCATCAGCCGTTTACGATTCGATCACTCTGTCAAATGATGGAGCGATCACTTGTAAACAAACGTGGGTTCCTCTCTCCCTTCTGTAAAGTGGAGGGGAGAGATCGGATAGAAGCAGCACTGTGGGTAGGGTTGCCACCTGTCATGGATTCACCCGGACAGTTCGGGTTTGGAATCATGCGTTCGGGTTTCAGACTGCCTGAAACCCGGACACATTATTTAAACTGGACAATGGCCTCCCAGCCGGGTTGCTGCATGCAGTTGTCTAAGCTGAGAGTGCCTGTTACACTCTTTAACACTGCCCAAAGCCAGCACTAACAATCCCCCCCAAACATACACAGGAGTGTCTGCCCACACTCCAATCCCTGGTGCTGAGCCCCAGAATAGGAAAGTAAGTCGGGGCCAGAAATTTGAAGTCCAGCAGCCTCAGATACATCTGGATGAGAGGTGGTGAGTGAGCTCACCATCCATCCCTGTCTGTGACTGAAGTCTCCCCCCTTCTCTCTCCTGCCTCTGAGTAAGTACACTAAGGCAAATCAGGGTTCTCAGAGCACCCCTTACATCAGATTTCTCCTTTACACCAGAGGCCACAGTGTTTCCCCTTTACATCAGAGTCTTCTCCGTACATCAGAGTTCTCAGGGTCCCTCCTTAAATCAGGGTTCCTAGAGCATCCCTTATGTTAGAGTTCTCCCTTACATCAGAGTCTGCAGAGTCCCCTATTACAGTGAAAGGGAACTCTGCGAGTTCAGATGTAAAAGGGGAACTATGTGGACTCTGATGTAAAGGGGGGGCTCTTGTTCTTAACTTCATATGATTAGAAATGTTATTTAATAGCAAAATATATATATATAGTTTATACTATAAAAAAAATTGCTGTGCGCCGCAAAAGTGTTCGGGTTTGACTTGAAGAAAAGGTGGCAACCCTAACTGTGGGCTGGATCTGTAGTGTCCACAGCGCTGCTCTGTAACAATTGCAGTCACAGTCATCCCTCCATACTCTGCCAATACTCTGCAATTCCCTGCCAATACCGTGCCAATAGTCTGCCATACCCTGTCAATACTCTGCCATACCCTGCCAATAGTGCTATACCGTGCCAATACCCTGCCAATACTCTACAATGCCCTGCCATGCCCTGCCAATAACGTGCCAATACTATGCCAATACCGTGCCAATACTCTGCCAATACTGTGCCAATACTCTGCCAATACCGTGACAATACTCTGCCAATACCGTGCCAATACTACGCCAATACCGTGCCAATACTCTGCCATACCCTGCCAATACTGCCATACCCTGCCAATACCCTGCCAATAACGTGCCAATACTCTGCCAATACTCTGCCATACCATGCCAATAGTCTGCCATACCCTGTCAATACTCTGCCATACCCTGCCAATACTGCCATACCCTGCCAATACCCTGCCAATAACGTGCCAATACTCTGCCAATACTCTGCCATACCGTGCCAATACTCTGCCATACCCTGTCAATACTCTGCCATACCCTGCCAATACTGCCATACCGTGCCAATACCCTGCCAATACTCTGCAATACCCTGCCAATAACATGCCAATACTCTGCCAATACCGTGTCAATACTCTGCCAATACCGTGTCAATACTCTGCCAATACCGTGTCAATACTCTACCAATACCGTGCCAATACCGTGCCAATACTCTGCCAATACCGTGCCAATACTCCGCCAATACCGTGCCAATACTCTGCCAATCCTCTGCCATACCCTGCCAATACTGCCATACCGTGCCAATACCCTGCCATACTCTGCCAATACTCTGCAATACTCTGCCATACCCAGCCAATACTTGCCAATACCCAGCCATACTCGGTAATACCCAGCCATACTCAGCGATACCCAGTCATGCTCAGCCAATTATTATTTGCTGATCCGAAAAATGATCCAATCCGTGACTCTGATCCCAGGAACGATCCGTTTCGTGAGTTTTTTGAAAATATATATACACACACAAATATAAATATATATACACACAGATATATATATATATATATATATATATATATATATATATATATATATATATATACACATATAAATATATGTATATATGTTTGTGTGTGTGTGTGTATATATATATATATATATATATACATATATATATATATATATATATATATATATATATATATATATATATAGAGAGAGAGAGATATATATACATATATATATATATATATACATATATATATATATATACATATATATACATATATATATAATCTCTGTGTGTAATTGTATAGTTATTGTATTTGTAACCTGCTGTTGGTGTATTTTTCACTGCAGTTAAGAAAGTTTTTACTTTCATTTCTGGCCACGGGAGAAGGAAAAAGCTATTCTCTGGCAGAGATCTCCTGATATCTCCACCTCTGGGCTGGAGAAGCCAGAAAGGAGAACTTGAAAGAGAAGCACAGAGAAAAAGTGGCATCTCTGTATACTAAACATGCCGTTTCTGTTGCAGTCAATGCAGCCGTTCTGTGTTCTGAGATGAGAAGAGAAAAAATAGTTCTCCAGCACTGATCTCGGTATATTAAACCTGCAATGCTCTGAGATAAGCAGAGATCATCCTGATCTCAGCTTATCAAATTTTACTAAACGGACACCTCAGTCGTTTATGTTTTGTCCACAGACACCATACCAAACAAGCTTTCACTACTGTCCCACTGTTCCGCATATACTGCTTATCTCTTGCTCCTTGATTTTTAACTTTCATTTGCCATAGGAGAGAAAAGAGACAGGGGATAGTGTACTACTGCGATATTTAAATAAACTTTATATATGCACGTCGATCCACTCACAAAACCTTTCCAGTTAAAGCATGGGATAAAGGCAGAACATCAGATTGTACTCATCCTCAAAGCCTCTCCCCGTGCCTCTGAACACTGTGGGCTTGACATCACTGGCTGCTCCTCCAGACGCGTTGCGTCACAGGTCACTTGGCATGCTCAAGGGAAATGAGCCCGGTGAAGCTTGTGGGGGGTTTTAAAGCCACTTTTTGTTATGTGGTTGCCATAGTGACTACAAAGGGATCATTGTATCATCATGCTGCCTTCCTCACAGCATTTTGCATTTGTACTAGTGAGGGATCACTGATATTTGGTGCAGCTTTTATTATTATTATAATTTTTTTAGTATTTTTCACCACACCAGCGCTTGAGTACTAGGCACTTTAGTATCATCTATTAAAGTAAGCATTCTTAACTCAAAGGAGTACCTTTCATTACTCTCAGCCTCACCAAATTCCTTTTTTGCTGCAGCGATCCAACCTCCTGTTAGATGGTGGCTATGTTTGTTCTCCAAAGTCCCATTGTATGCACGAACATAGCCACCCTCTCTTGCTTGATCCTGATATAGACTATGGGGTTTGAAGTGTGCAGTGTACATGGTACATGGAGAGCAATGTACATGGTGGCAAGCAATATGCAGGGCTTGTTCCAAATAAACAGAAGTGAGGGGGAAAACAGAAATTCGGAAGCTCATGGAGGACATTACAAGACGGCATAAAAACACAGTAAGAAACAATTTCAGGGAAAACGGAATACAGAGCATTAAGTAGTGGATGTGTATGACTACAGAGCATTAAGTAGTGGATGTGTATGGGTTATTTTTGGAGAATAATACAGTTTACTGCCTTTTAAAGAGGAAGTAAACCCTGTTTCCCTGCAAAGGTAAAGCATAATGGGCTACTATGCATCGCATAGTAGCCCATTATATGTCACTTACCTGACACAGGAGCCAGCGATGTCCCCGCTGTCCCCTCTTCCACAGAGCGTCTATCTTCTTTCCGGGTATTGTGGCTCCGGTGCTGTGATTGGCCTGAGCCGCAATGACATCACTCCCGCGCATGCGCACGGGAGCGGCCACTAACGGCATATCGTCGTTAACAGCGGCATGCTCAGTGCGCCTGCGCGCCGCTGTCTACGGCGCATGCTCCTTAGACAGCGGTGCCTGTCTTTTTGCAAATATTTTTTTCTACACGGTTTAGGAGATATTTCTTGGACCTACAGGTAAGCCTTAATCTAGGCTTGCCTGTAAGTCAAAGTGGTCTGTAAGGGTTTACAACCACTTTAAAGACAACCTAAAAAGGGATGAAATGTACAATTCTGTTTTGGCAATATATAACTCCAGGTGCCTGCATGTCAGAAACTCCAATGCCCCATTCCCAGAGAGCACACTTTGGTATACAAATATCATAATCCATTCTATTGGCCAGTGGGTCCATTACTGTGTTGGGCCAGCAGTAAGACAATTTGTTTTATAAACTTGTGTAAATAAAAGTATAATTTAACCTGTTAAATACATTGGTTCTGCCCACTACGTCCTGGAGTCCTTCTCCACTAAAATGTCTGTGTGTAGGCATAGGAGTTGCTGTTTGACAGATGAGAATCAGATCTGTGTTTAGAGCTGTACCTAGCAGCTTTTTCAGCACTAATCATCAGAAACACATGTTCCCGTGCCAGTGGGTATTAAAATGTCAACAAAAACTGATGCATTGTACTAGCTGAATCTCTCGGGAGCAACAAATTACAATGTATCTGTTGTTTATTGCATTTCTACCATTAAGGAGAAGCCTTGTATTTTTTTCAATGAATACAAAGCTTCCTCTGATCCACTGAGTTGGACAGACGGCAGATGACATCATGATCTCCATCTCAGTCAATGAGAGGAAGTCTTGTATTTACTTGAAAAATAAATATATTGAAAGACTTCTCTTAAATGGCAGCAATGTGGTACAACCACCTCTCTCTATATCTGTCAATAAAGGGGAAGTCTCATGTAGCACAAGCTACTACACTCAATTACAGCCTAAACAGCAGCAAGTTTGTTCTGGCACGCAAAATTTTGTTTGGTCCAAACTGGTCAGAAAACCTAGAATTATATTTTGACGTTGGGGTTGAGTCATAGCCAGGGAAAGACTAACCACATTCTGTTCTGTGAAGAAGGTTCTTCGGGTTCCTGGTCATGATTTAGGACTGCAGTGCATGAACAGTACTAGTAAACTTTTTACTTGCATGTCAATAAGCATTCTTAGAAGGACCTTATTACACTTGCGCTTTTTTAAAAGAGTAATGCAGGCCATACATGATCGAATTTCGAACAAATTTTCTTTTCAAAATCAGAAAGTTCGTCTTTTGTGATCCGATGATGCCACCATTGATTTTTGAAATTCGGCCGACCAAGCCTTCAATTTCCCTTCATGTTGCTACAGAAAAGAATTTTCGTGACCGGGAATCTTCTTTTCTCTCCGTAAATTTTCTTTTCTTATTAAATTTCTCGCACAATTCTCCCATCATTGATTAGAATATCGTTCGTTTTTCAAAAAATTTCCACCATGTCCGATTCCTCAAATTTAATTTCCGCATGAAAATCGGCTGTTGCTGCAATGGTGCGAAATTCATACGAAAATTCTTAGATACGATTTTCGAAAGAAAATTCTTTCGAAATTCGAACCATCTATGGCCGGCATAAGCAGAATGTATAATCTCTGCTGTGTAACAGTAGCTCTGCATAAGAACATTCTCTATCCATATCTATATTATTTTTAGACAGAGTACGGAATGACTACTATCCACAAGGTTTATTTCTACTTTCTGTGCATGTTGGGAAATTGTTTTTAGACAGTTTTCACCAAAACAAGTGTTCCTGTTGGAAGATGTCCCCTCGCCTATAATTTCAGTGTAAATTTAGGATCTCACATCCCTCTCTAATCACATGAGAATGATCAGAAGGAAAATTAGAGAGGATGAATCTCCTCAACGTTGACAATAAAATCATGGGGCTTCCAACCTAACCCTACTCCCTCCAAACCAGAGTTCAGCCTAAAGATACATTCTTATATGCACAGTCCCTTGATTTGCTTCATGCACAATTAGATATAAAAGTTCCACATGCTTTTAAGAGTTCTTTGCAACAATTAAATATCATTTTATAGCATATGAAATGTACATTTTTTTAAGGTAAAGTTTTATAATATATGTTAAAATGGAAGAATTACCTTTCTGATCTCCCACATTCATGGCCCATTCCATCTGACTGCAGTACTTGTCAATATGATCCACCACGCTTTGGGGGTCTCCACGCACTGCATTCTCGAACACAAACTGCAAGACTCGCTTTTCCTTTGTCTGATTAATCAAGAGATCCTTGATTCTAATTGTAATTTCATAATAGACAATTTTGGCATATGCACGACGTTGATCATGCAGAACAATATACAAGGTAAAAATGAACAGAGCACCTGCTGCCAGAAGCAAAACTGTGCTCAGGTCCAGCATCTGCAAAAGAAGAAATAATATTATTATTTTTAATTGCAGTCAAACAGTTATTCAGCAATCAAAAACAGAATTGGAGCTTGCTCACACTAAGTGCTTTGTCATTATGCTGCACGGACATGAGAAAAAAAAGCAGTAAACCCCCAGTGTTTTCTTTTTTTTATTGAAAAGCCTATGGCGTGCAAAACACACCCAAAAACTTCCACCCGGTGCCCAAAAAAGTTCACACACATCAAGAGTGAACACAAAAACGTGCAACGGGTGTCTACTGTCCTCCACTAGGAAGGACCTTACCCTGATCCCCCGGGGTGTTAGGCTCCAGACGGGGATTGAGGTACCATACATGGCCCATCTGGCCGAAACCAGACGACTGCCTTTCTCCGTAAGGTCTGCGGAAACAGACCCACCCAGGTACTTGTGTAGGGGCTCCCCCAAAGGGAGACCCCCAGAGAGAGAGGGCGAACCAAGCCAGAAGGCATATGTCCACCCTCCCACAAGACTTTCAGGGTTGGCCCGAGGACCGACACCCTACTCGCCACACGTGCAGTGACAAACAAAAAAACGTGACACACAACACACATAAAAAAACATAAATAAAGTGGGGAAGGGATAGTGAAGAAGGAGAGTGAAAAGAGTGGCCATTGTGTAACACAATGACCAGGCCCTCTTGCCAGGAATCAAAAATCCTCTGGTCCTAGCCAAAAGGTCCAGCCCTAGAGGCAGGTGTGAAAAGGCATGTGTTATGGTGAGGTGGTCATGGTGCCAAACATCAAAGTGATAAATCACAGTAAAAAGTAAGGCACCCCTGAACTGCCACTTCAGGGGCACATCACCACAGGCTTTTCAAAAGCATCCCCGACCACAGCAGCCCTCTACCCAGCCAGAAAGGCATGGAGATCCAGGAGCTTAGTGAGAGCCCTTTGCCATCACTCCTACCTAATTACATTCGGGAAGTACCAGCCGTTCCCCCGGTGGGAGAAAGGGGAACTAGCGTTCCCTCCCAAAAAACTGACTGGAGCTAGAGCTGCCCCAATCCATGCCAGAAGGCCAGGGTCCCCTCCCCTGGCGCCGACCAGTGGTTCTCCATCCTCATCAGAAGGCTTCCCTTTCGGCTACGAACCGCTCCAGGTTACCTTCACGCCAGCAGGTTTTGCATAGCAACCACCACCCCTGCTCCACCTTGCCGTAGAGCAGGGACGGAAGCAAGCGCCACCTCCTGGCAACTGATAAGAACAGATACTAAACTTGATCTCAGCCAGGGTTTACTGCTACTTTAAGTTTATTTGTAGCCAAATAATTTTAAAAAGTTGTAAATGGTTAAAACCCTTGCCAGTTACTTTATTGCTGTCTGTGTCCCATTGGGGAGATTTCCCTTTACTTGTCCCAGAAACAACTGAGAACTGTGCGTTATACTTCTTTTTATTTGCACTAACATACACAGTTTTTCAGGACAAGCTTTCGGAATATGTCCCCTTTTAAAAGGTCCTAGCATTTAATTTACTTGTTCAAAAGACACTGAAATAAAGTAAAACATTCACAAGTAAATGGAAAGACCCTCTTAGATACTTGTCACAAGAAGAAGTGTCCCTAATTAAAGATTCCCCCACCAGCACCATGGCAGTGGTTACATTTTTGAATTTCCTTGTTTCTATTCTGGTGACAATGGAGAGGGTGAATCTCCCTAGCAGGGTCATAGACAGCAACACAAATCTGAGAGGGCTGCCTGTCCTTTCCTGCTCTGCAAAAAAATGAATGTTTGGCAATACTGATATTTGAAGCAAATGCTAAATTGAGAATGCCAGAATGTAAACCGAGTTACGTGTACATTCCAAAGAAGACTGTGAGAAGGTAGGCCGTTTTTTTTTTTTATTGCAGAAAAGCCTTCCTGCTTCTAGTTTTTGAAAGGTAGACTTTAGTTCTAACTTAAGGCCGGAAATAAAAAATGAACAATTCATTTCCAGGGAAATCGAGCACTGCTGACCTAGAAACCTGAGTTAATGACCTGACCACTAGAACAAGGCAGAATTAAACTTGTAGGGCCAAAAAAACTGCCCTCCCTTCCTTGTCTGAGAGACATAATAGCCAAGTAAAACTTCTACTGCAATAAAGAGAAACTCCTGCAAGTGGTGAGGGATAAAGACAGCCTAATGTTCCAGGGTAGCAACCTAATATTTTTTTTTTTGACCTCTCACTATCGTTAAACACGGAACAATGAAGTCTAAGTTCCAGGTTCTCATCCATCACTAGAGAAAGCAAAGATGGGGCTTTCCCTTTGCCTGCACTTAACTTATCAAATGAAACAATACAGTCAGACAGACCTCAGAAGACCTGCAAAGCTTGTTGGAAAATCTTGGCCTCCATATCTTAAAATCAGGTGTGAATGGCTCTCCAACTGGACTGTCCTCCTAATATTCACCCAAAATGTAAATGAGCTATCAATAAGTAGAGTCACTTCAAAAGAATACCACAGTCATATTAAGCTACCCTGTTTCCCCGAAACTAAGACAGTGTCTTATATTAATTTTTGCTCCCAAAGATGCGCTAGGTCCTATTTTCAGGGGATGGCTTTTTTTTTCATTCCCCCTTCTGATCATCCTGTGCCATTTTGACCCCCCCCCCCCTTAAATCCACCCTGTGTCATTTTAAGTGAGCCCCCCTCCCCCCACCCCTGTGCCAGTGGACAGCGGATTATTTAGTCTCTCCCACCTTCACCAGAAATTCCCCCCTCCTTTATCAGACATTTGCCCCCCACCTCAGTCACCCCTGTGCATCTGTGGCGGCCAGATTCCATACAATGTGCCTAACTCCTGCCCCACGCGACACACTCACTGTCTAATTGTGAGTCATCCAGACTCAGTCTGGGTAGAGCTGCGCTGTGGCCAATGAGTGAGCTGCACGGTGGTGCCCGCCGCTACGGTCCAGAGGAGTCAGGCGCCTTACGGTAGCTTTGGCGGGCCATATATCACGGTGGCCTTACTATTGGGTAGGCCTTATTATCGGGGGATGCCTTATATTACAGCGAGAGGCAAAACTGGAAGTAGGTCTTATTTTCGGGGATGTCTTACTTTCGGGGTAAGACTGCGGCAATCCTAAAAGGTGTACAAAGCACCACTCACTGCCCATTTTACTCAGGGAACACCAAGTACAGCAAGATTTAGTTGTGTAAACCATAAGTGTACCTGAAAGAAAAGAGTCTTAACCAAAGACATTTATTTTTTATTTTCAGTTTTGGATAGAGGGAAAATTGATTAGAACAGGGGTCTCTCAAACTTCTAAAGACAAGTCCAGACTTTAGGGGGCCAGACTGTACCCAGTGGGAGTAAACAAAGCCCGATCTTTGGTGTTGGGGGAGAAATAGTTAGTGTCAGTGGGAGGAATAATGCTCAATTTATGTTGTTAGTGGAAGGAATTATGCCCCGTTGTTGGTGTAAGTGGAAGGAATAATGCCTCAAGGACCGGATAAGGGTGAGCAAGGGGCCGCATTTGGCCCCAGAAACCGCAGTTTGGAGACCACTGGATTAGAAAATCTGTCCATTTTTATTGCTGCCTGTGCCCCCTTTAGGGAGATTCACCCTCTCTATTTGTCCTGTTTACCATTATTATTGAAAGTAAAAGAAAATCACATATTTTAGGTTGTCCCCATAAAAGTAATAGAGGTTAAATATTCCAATGGGAACACCAGTTATGATCACCTGGGGGTCTCCAAGATATTTCCTTAATTTGGAGAGATATCTTCTCACTTCCTGTTTGGCTATGGGAAAGGAAGTGAAGGTAAATCTCCCCAATGGGACAGAGATGGCTAAAATAAACTTTATATGGGTTATAACCCTTCTCTACTCAATCCAAAATGAAAAAAATAAAGTTTTGCCTATAGTTCTACTTTAACTTCATTAGGCGCTGTAGACAGTTATAATATTCACATACCTACAAATACACTTAACATTTCGTTAATTGAGAAAAGGTGCCAAAGTTTTTAGCAACAGTTCAAAAAGAGAGTACCTGCGTGCTATCAAATTCGAAAGGGAGTGGACAGAGGCTACTGTGGAATTTCATGGTACCGTACAAAGGCTTAACATACGCAAAATGATCCATTTGTATATATGTTATATGTTTTAAGCACTCAAGGACCGTGTCATGCCGATATATAGCGGCAGAATGGCACGGCTGGGCATATCAACATACGGGTACGTCGCCTTACCCGTACGTCGTAGGGGTAAGATGCAGCATTGTCAGCACATGTGCCTGCCGCGAGCTCCGTGAGTGTGACTGCGGGTCCCATGGACTTGATGTCTGCCGGGAGTCCCGCGATCTTCTCACGAAGAGGAAGAATGGGGAAATGCTGATGTAAACAAGCATTTCCCCGTTCCGCCTAATTACAGGACACTGATCACAGCTCCCTGTGATCGGGAGCAGTGATCAGTGTCATGTCACATGTAATCCATCCCCCTCACAGTTAGAAAACATCCCTAGGACACATTTAACCCCTTCAGCGCCCCCTACTGGTTAACCCCTTCACTGCCAGTGTAATTTTGTCAGTAATCAGTGCAATGCATAGCACTGATCGCTGTATAAGTGACAATTGTCCCATGGCATCAAGAAAGTCTGATGTGTCCACCATAATGTCGCAGTCATGATAAATCACTGATCACTGCCATTACTAGGAAGAAAAATAAAAAATATTAATAAAAATGCCATAAAACTATCCCCTATTTTGTAGACACTATAACTTTTGCGCAAACCAATCAATAAACGCTTATTGCATTTTTTTTTTACCAAAAATATGTAGAAGAATACGTATTTTTTTATATTATATATATATATATATATATATATATATATATATATATATATATATCTCATTTTTTTTTTTTTTTTTTGGGCTATTTATTATAGTAAAAAAAAAATTTTTGTTCAAAATTGACATTCTTTTTTTTTTGTTTATAGCGCAAAAAATAAAAACCGCAGAGGTCATCAAATATCACCAAAAGAAAGCTCTATTTGTGGGGAAAAAAGGGACGTCAGTGACATTATATATATGATTTATGGTAATGAAATATAGCAATTAACACCTCATCTGTTTAGTATCTCTTTAGTGATACTGTAAAAGACCTAAAATAAAGCACTGGACCAACATCCAATAGTGAACATATATTTTTTTTCCTAAATGGAATGGCCATATAGTGTATATATATATATATATATACACAGTATACATATGTTTTGTAATTTTTGTTATACTGTGTCATAATAAAGATTGTCTCCTTTTAGCCATGTGTAAATAAATCATTCTCTCTATCTAAGTGATCTCTTGCCATCATCTGGACCTTTAAGTTGTTTCTGTCCAAAAAGGGCAAACTGTATAAAGTCATAGTGAGCAATAACTGAAAATATGCATTCACTGAATAAAAATATATATATATACACACTGAACAGACATAACTTTATGACCACCCACCTAATATTGAGTAGGTTTCCCTTTTGCCACCAAAACAGCCACTTTTTCTGTCAAATCAGCTCTGATCCATCTAGGCATCAATACAACTAGACCTCTGAAAGTATCCTTTGGTATCTGGCACTAAGCCATTAGTAGCAGATTCTTTAAGTCCTGTAAGTTTCTAGGTGGGACCTGTATGGATTGGACTTGCTTTCCCAGCACATCCCACAGATGCTTGAGAGGTTTCAAATCTGGAGAATTCCGAGGCCATGTCAACACTTCAAACTGATTGTTGTATTGCTCAAACCATTCTTCAACCATTTTCGCAGTGCAGAAGGTCACATTATTATGCTAAATGATGCCACTGCCATCAAGGAATACGGTTTCCATAAAGGGCTGTACTTGGTCATCAATAATGTTTAGGTAGGTGGTACATATCAAAGTAACATCCACATGAATAGCAAAACCCAAGGTTTTCTAGCAGAGCATTGCCAAAACATTACATTGCCTCCGCTGGCTTGCTTCTTCCCATACTGCATCTTGGTGGCATCGCTTCCCCAGATAAGCAGCGCACACACACCCAGCCATCCATATGATGTACAAGAAAAGATGATTCATCAGACCAGGCCACCTTCTCCCATTGCTCATATGCATGTGCCCATGTTCACTTGCTGTCTAATATATTCCACTGACTTCCAGTCACCTTCTAAAGAGTTAATCAGTGTTATTCATTTTACCTGTCAGTGGTCATAAAGTTATGGCTGATCGGTGTATGTTTCCTTTAAATGAAACTGTCATAGGGAAACACATTGCTTGGCCATCTCTGAATTCAGTACTTTCTAAGTAATACAAACCTCCCTTACTGATCTGGCATATGATGCGCATACAGATTGTCAGATAAAATTCCTGTTTGACGTGGCCCTAAACTGGTCAAAGGTTAAAGTATTGGAGCAAGCAATTCTGTTGTGAAGAAAGCTGAACCACAAACAAACCATGAAGGAAAATAACTTTCCTTGTAAAAAGGTTTGCATGTAGCAGAAATGCTTAGCCTTTCTAGAGATTATTTTTGCATGTCAACGTAATGCAAATCACCATAATAATGTGTTAAACAGCAGAAAAGAGAAAGGAATGGGACTTTGTATGGGGCATGTCAATCAATGGATACCTTATTCATATCATACATAAAATTATTAATTACAAATCACGTTGTAAAGAATGTCAATCTGTGATACAGGACATAATGAACTATGATACACTTGTATGAATATATAGTTATTATACAAAATAAGATACAACATAATTAGTGGTATAGTTACATAAAAACACTCATCCATTCATAAAAGTGCAATGAACAATTTCTCATGATGAGCCAAACTTGTCTGGGTATCAGTTCGATGTATACTCACCGCACATTTCTTGACTGTCAGAGAAATAGTAGGAGCCGGACTTGCCAGTATCGGAACATTCCCGTGCGCATGCGCGGCAGAACAACGCTCTGTCGCATGCAGGTGTGCAATACAGCAGGACGGCGCACACGGGTTTGCGATACTGTGTAATGGCGCGGGAGCATGAGCAATGAAGTGCGCATGGTTATACCCCCTTACTGGCCTATAAAAGGCTGACTAATCTCTTGTCTAATTGCTGGTTTGTCTTTCAGCTTCCTGTGTTCCCGTTTCGAGTTCTGTTATCTGTGTTTACCTGCTGTGACCCGGATTGATCCTGACCTACTCTGCCTCTCTCCAGTACTTTGACCCCGGTTTGTTTAAAGGACTTCTCTGCTACCTGCCTTCTGTGTTTGATCCCCAGCTTCACTTAAGTATTCCTCTGCTGACTTGCTCCTGTGTTTGACCCACGGCCTGTTTAAAGGACTTTCCCACTGGCCTGCTTTCTGTGTATGACCCTGGCTTGCATTAGGACTTGCTTCTACTGAGAACTTTGTGCCTAACCCCCAGCGTCCTCCTGCACTCTGTCTCAACTACTACTGGAACTGTTGGGTTAGAGCCCCAGCCAGATCTTCTACTTCAGTCCAGGCATCCGGTTCACCTCTGCACAGCATCTCTACTCTACAAGAGTACTCCTTTCAAGACTCATCTACCTGCTGGTGACCCGTACCTCTTTATGCCCTATACCCTCTGTACCATCTCCAGGGGTAAAGTGCGCCCAGCTGCAAGGGGAGCCGCTCTCAGCATCTCGGCCTTGGTGAGTACCCCGACAATGGCTCATTCCAATCATCAGGAGTAAAATGCTCTGAAATTGAATCAGTGATATCTATAAATATAGGATACCCTTTAAATGGAGAACAATCTCTCAAAATAACGGTATGTAACTTACAATGCTGCCCAATGGTGACATCCAACCTATGTCCAAGGGAAGACAGGGGACAGAGATGGTAATCCCATCCAGATCAGAGACAGCAGCCAGGTGAAGACCAGGCGACCATGTCACGAACTTGTGAATCTGGTGTATGCTTAACAGTCAACACTGCTCTGCAAGGATATGAAGATTTAACCATGTGAAATGAATGTATTGATTAATGAGATGAACCTATGCCTGTGAGTGAGATGATGAATAGTGATGATTGCTATAGTGATATTAGGTATATTAGCTAAGGGAACTACAGTCACAGAAATTGTGTATACATGTACCCACAACAGATGAAACCAAAAACAAAACCACCATGTAATGGTGGACTATAAAATGTGAAAATAAAATAAACCCAAAAAGTGTCGCCACGGAGCCCAGCAAGTCCCAGCCCCAACTAGGTGGAAAGAGGGAATCTGTTCCGTGCTCAGGTGTATTGACGCACTGAGAAGGGCATGTAATCCTGAGCAGATTCCCTCTTTCCACCTAGTTGGGGCTGGGACTTGCTGGGCCCCCCAGCAGATTTGTATGCCGCCAACAGAGCCAAAGCTTATCGCCATCTCCCGCCTCATTGGTGGTATTTCACATGGGCCATTCACACAAGCAGGATTCCAGGCATGCCTATGGCCACAGAATCATACACAAGGTAATTGAATTTTACTCATACCTACTATAACACTTTTTGGGTTCATTTTAATTTCACATTTTGTAGTTCACCATTACATGGTGGTTTTGTTTTTGGTTTCATCTGTTGTGGGTATATGTACGTTAAGCATACACCAGATTCACATGGTCATGACATGGTCACCTGGTCTTCACCTGGCTGCTTTCTCTGGTCTGGATGGGATTCCTCACTTCAGCCCCGGGGAGATCATCATCCCTGTCCCCTGTCTTCCCTTGGACATAGGTTGGGCGTCACCATTGGGCTGCATTGTAAGTTACATACCTTTATTTTGAGAGATTGTTCTCCGGTTAAAGGATATCCTATATTTATAGATTTAACCACTTCAATACAGGGCATTTATACACCCTTCCTTCCCAGACCAATTTTTAGCTTTTTGACGCTCTCACGCTTTGAATGCCAATTACTCAGTCATACAACACTGTATCCAAACAAAATTGTCATAATTTTTTTCATACAAATAGAGCTTTCTTTTGGTGGTATTTAATCACCACTGGGTTTTCTATTTTTTGCGACAATTTTGAAAAAAAAAAACACTTTTTTATAGTTTCTATGATAAAATTTTTTACAAATAAGTCATTTTTGTTCATAAATTTGGGCCAAAATTTATACTGCTACATCTCTTTGGTAAAAATAACCCAAATTAGTGGATATTATTTAGTCTCTTTGAAAGTTATAGAGTCTACAAGCTATGGTGCAAATCATTGAAAATTGATCACATCTGATCACACCTGATGCACTGACGGCCTAACTCATTTCTTGAGGCTCTGAAATGTCTGCAAAGTACAAATAACCCCCCCCCCCCCCCCCCATGACCCTTTTTTGAAAAGTAAACAGTCCAAGGTATTTAGTAAGAGGCATGGTGGGTTTTTTGAAGTTGTAATTTTTTCCCACAATTCTTGGGAAAAGGAAGAATGTTTTTTTGTTTTGTTTTTTACAAAATTGTCAAAATAACAAGTTATTTCTCATACACAGCATATGCATACTTTGAATTACACCCCAAAATACATTCTGCAACTCTTCCTGAGTATGGCGATACCACATGTGTGGGACTTTTACACAGGCTGGGAATACAGAGAGATCCAACACACAGGGAACACCATCAGGGGTTCTAGGAGCATAAATCACACCTCTAATTTCCTAACGACCTATTACATTTGTGAAGGCCCTGGAGCACCAGGACAATGGAATTACCCACAAAATGAGCCATTTTGGAAAGCAAACACCCCAACGTCTATTCTATGAGGCATAATGAGTCTTTTGAACAGTTCATTTTTTTCCACAAGTCTTCGGAAAACGTGGAAAGAAAATGAAAACTTTTTTTTTTTTTTTTTTACACAAAGTGGTCAGTTTATAAGATATTTCTAACTCAAAGCATGTACATAGCAAAAATGACACCCCAAAGTACATTCTGCTACTCATCCTGAGTATGGCGATACCACATGTGTGTGACTTTTACACAGCCTGGCCACATACAAAGGCCCAACATGCAGAAAGCACCGTCAGACGTTCTAGGAGCATAAATGACACCTCTAATTTCCTAATGACCTATTACATTTGTGAAGGCCCTGGAGCACCAGGACAATGGAATTACCCACAAAATTACCCCATTTTGGAAAAAAAACACCCCAAAGTATATTCTATGAAGCATTATGAGTCTTTTGAACAGTTAATTTTTTTACACAAGTCTTCAAAAAACGTGGAAAGAAAATGAAAATCTTTTTTTTTTTTTTTTTTTTACACAAAGTGGTCCATTTATAAGATATTTCTAACACATAGCATGTATATAGCAAAAATTACACCCCAAAATACATTCTACTCCTCGAGTATGGTGATACCACATGTGTGAGACTTTTACCCAGCCTGGTCATATACAGAGGCCCAACATTGAAGTAGTACCTTCAGGCGTTCTAGGAGTATAAATTACACATCTCATTTCATTCCTACCTATCACACTTTTGAAGGTCCTGGAGCACCAGGACAATGTAATTACCCCCAAAATGACCCAATTTTGGAAAGCAAACACGTCAACGAGTATTCTATGAGGCATGGGCTGCAAATAGGTACTCGGGTACTCTGATGGGCTGGAGACAGGTACTCCGTTACTCCGATGGGCTGGTGACAGGTACTTGGGTACTCCGATGGACTGTGACAGGTATTCAGGTACTCAAATGAACTGTGACAGGTACTCAAACTGTGAAAGGTACTCAGGTACTTGGGTACTCAGGTACTCAGATGAACTGTGACAGGTACTCAGATGGCAAGTGCTTATGAGTTGTATTGAAAGTGCATACGTGCATTTATACATAAATTGACTATTTAAAAGTGTCTCTGTGCATCATTCAAGTGTCAAAAATTCAGGGTACATTTGCTAAATGCAATAGAACGCATATAACTAATAGAGAAAAAACAGTGTAAGATTACAATGTGAAAAAATTATTTTTTTATTAAAACACACAAAAAATAAACTAATTCCAACAGGAATCAATAGCAGCAAATAAGTGAGTTACGATGCATCAGTGAATCACACTAAGGTGTCCCATACATAGTCCAATCGTGCAATTTGGATGCAATAATCACAATCCAAAAAATTAAAGTGCAATGTGCCAAACCAACTCTCTTCTGGTGATATTCCGTGCCAGTGATGATTACGCTATATAAATACCTCGCAGCTGCAAGGTATGCAGCGAAAAACAAAGCAACTATATTACAGAGAATGGTCAAGGGGGTGGCTGCAGAGCGGACTTCTGGAGATACCACAAACTCCTCCGACTTCCTCGTGGGTTATAAATGGCAGGCAAGCTCAAAGGGATAAGTCAGAAAGGTCCACCATGGTGTAGTATTTCAAAACCAACACCTTTATTTAAGATAAAACTTGTCTACTCACAAGAAAAACGGATAAGTACACAGCTATAACAATAGACCGGCGAGCGTCTTGCTCGGATGTAAACGTCACTTCCGGTTTCCTACGCGTTACGTCATCCAATGACTTCGACTGGGATGTTTCTAAGGTGACCGGAAGTGGCTTTTGAGAGTACTGGGCGGGTATGTTCCGCCCTAATTTGCATACTTCGCTGCATACAAGGAATGTCACAAGCGAGAATAGACCAATCAGGACAAGCGGGTGTGTCCCGAACACAGTTCGCCTCCCACCACGCTCGAGGCATGTAATACATAGAGCGGGCAGGGAAAAGATGAGCAAAAAAAAAACGTTTTGCTTAAAATAATAACATTAAATTCTACCAGAAGCTATTATTACTATGCTAAACTGTTTATATATATATTGTCATGTCTTAAATGGGGCCAGTTTAAAATGCAGAGCTCTTACGGCGGCCATTTCCTTGGAGTCTTTCCGAAATAGATAGGCAGCCATTATTCAGGTGGTTAGTATCTTATTCAGGGCTAGCATGGAGGCGGCCATTATTATGGTAGTAAACGATGTATTGAGGGGAAAGAAAAAATTAGGTTAAAAACTACATTAAAAATGGACTTCTACACGTAATTACTTTTAATATTCTTCATTTTAAATCAAAGCGGCGCCATGAGACCGGCTTAATAAAAAAACCGCAGAAAAAAGGAATAACAACATATATGTAAAAACGCATTTAAAAACGCATATATATATATATATACATCTTAAACGCATGCATATATGCGTACAATCCATAAGAGGCCAAATTTAAAATCGTATTAAAATTAAATAACTACCTCAGAGTCTTAAACTCAATGACAAAAGATAATTTTAAAAAATTAAACGTAAAAATGCAGAGGATCGCAGAAATGACGTTTACATTACAGAGAACATATGAATGATCAAAAAACGTCAACATTTTCGTGTAAAAAAAATTCTCGTAATAGATAGAAATATTAGAATCAGAATTTACATACATAAAAATATACCTGGCATAGTTATCTAACAGGGGAGGAGGGTAATAAGAGAATAAAAGAGGCTAAAAATCACTAATAAAACAGTTCAAATCGAACTCCACATTCAATCCCCTAGGGGCAAAAGTGTCGAGAGTAAATATCCACTTAGACTCTATTTGGCTCAAAGTCCTCACTTTGTGCCCCCCTCTCCAATGTTTAATGTAGGGGACAATGCCCCAAAATTTCAAATCCCTAGGGTCTCTATTATGATGGATAGCGAAATGCTTGGAGACACTATGTTTGTCGTACCCCTTTTGAATATTTTGTATATGTTCCTTGAGCCTAATCCTCAAAGGCCTCTTTGTGCGGCCTACATACTGTAGACCGCAGCTACATTCTAGAACATATACGGCACCTTCTGTGTTGCAACATATAAAATCTTTAACTTTATGTGTATTACCAATACTTGTGGACAAAAATTGAAAAACTTTGTTGGGTTTGCTTGCTCTTGTGCATGCAAAGCACCTCTTGCAGGGATAGAACCCTTTTCCCGTGAAGAACGTATAGTTGTTCACGGGAGGGTCCGGTATGTTTTTCACTAACATATCCCTTAGACTGGGGGCACGTCTGTATATAAATTTTGGTCTAGGTGGTAAGACCTCATGTAAATCTTTGTCGTTCAACAAAATGTGCCAATGTCTTTTAATTATTTTTTTCTATACTTTTATATTGGCTATTATAGTCAAGAATTATTGCTCCTTCTTTTGATTTCTTGTTTTTAATTTTACTCGATTGTGTGTCCTTTTCTTTGAGGAGATCTTGGCGGTCCATCTTCTCTACTTCTGTTATTTTCTCTAGGATTGTACTCTTGCCATAACCTTTCTCATAAAATCTCTGTCCCATGGAACCCGCTTGTTCTAGAAAAAATTCATTTTTACTGCAATTTCTACGCAGTCTCATGAACTGCCCTTTAGGAATGTTAAAAAGCCAGTTCTGGTGGTGACAGCTTGTTACTGGGAGATAGCTATTTTTATCAACGCTTTTAAAGTGCGTTTTTGTCTGTAATCTCCCATCTTCTTGTGTAATCACCAAATCAAGGAAGATTATTTATTTTTTATCTGTGTTCCATGTCAATATGATATTCATGTTATTCAAATTCAACTTCTGTTGGAATTCATTAAGGCTAGTACTACTCCCTTTCCACAGAATTATGATATCGTCAATATATCGCCTATACATCACCAATTCTTTGGGTGTATCAGAAAAGACTGCGTTTTCTTCCCATCTGGCCATAAACAATCCGGCGACGCTAGGGGCAAATTTAGCACCCATTGCGACGCCCGTTGTTTGATGGTAAAACTTCAGATTAAGCCAAAAATAATTGTTTTTTAAACAGAAATCAAGACATTTGACTATAAATTTTCTTTGTGAACAGACAAGTTGGGAATATTCTCTCAAACCCCACTTAACAGCCTCGTAAGCCTCATGGTGAGGGATTATAGTGTAAAGTGAGGTTACGTCAGCCGTTGCAAGAATAAACGGTCCATCATACGTAAACTCTTCTAGGATCTGCAAGATATGTTTTGTGTCTCGGAGATAAGCTTTCGTCCTTTGAACTACTGGCTGTAAAAAATTGTCTATATAGGATCCTATCCTTGAAGTGAGTGAGTCTATGCCATTTACTATAGGCCTAGGGGGAGGATTAATTTTGTCCTTATGGATTTTCGGCAGATAGTAAATAATTGGTGTCCTTACTGATTCTGGTATAAGAAATTGAGCTTCCTTTTTATTCAGGACTGATTTTTTCAAACCCAAATGTACTATCAACTCGAGCTCCTTTCTTCCTCTAAAAAACAGATTTTTTGGTAATGGTTTATAGGTTTTAGTGCCATTTAGCAATTTTAGCATATTCTCATTATACTGGGTCTTGGACAATATTATAATTCCTCCTCCTTTATCAGCTGGGTGAATCACTATATCTTTACGCTCACTTAGACACTTCATTCCACATTTCATATAGTTTGGTTCTGCCTGCTTCCTGGTATCCAAGCTTTTGTGATCTTCTACAACAATTTTTTTTAAAAACATCTACAAATATATTGTTATTAAATTTGAGGATTAAAAACTGACTTGTTTTTTGAGGTGCTATGCATAATGTCATTCGACACAGGGGCATAAGTATTTCTGGGGTTATTAATAAAATATTTCTTCATATTAAGGCCCCTTATGTACTTCTGGATATTTACATAGGTCTGAAATTTGTCCAAGTTCTTTTTAGGGGCAAATTTCAGACCCCTATCTAATACAGCCACAGTGGTGTGAAAAAGTGTTTGCCCCCTTCCTCATTTCCTGTTCCTTTGCATGTTTGTCACACTTAAGTGTTTCGGAACATCAAACCAATTTAAACAATAGTCAAGGACAACACAAGTAAACACAAAATGCAATTTGTAAATGAAGGTGTTTATTATTAAAGGTGAAAAAAAATCCAAACCATCATGGCCCTGTGTGAAAAAGTGATTGCCCCCCTTGTTAAAACATACTATAACTGTGGTTGTCCACACCTGAGTTCAATTTCTCTAGCCACACCCAGGCCTGATTATTGCCACACCTGTTCACAATCAAGGCATCACTTAAATAGGAGCTGCTTGACACAGTAAGGTCCACCAGAAGATCCTTAAAAGCTACACATCATGCCGAGACCCAAAGAAATTCAGGAACAATTGAGAAAGAAAGTAATTGAGATCTATCAGTCTGGAAAGGGTTATAAAGCCATTTCCAAAGCTTTGGGAATCCAGCGAACCACAGTGAGAGCCATTATCCACAAATGGCGAAGACATGGAACAGTGGTGAACCTTCCCAGGAATGGCCGGCCGCCCAAAATTACCCCAAGAGCGCAGCGACGACTCATCCAAGAGGTCACAAAAGACTCCACAACAACGTCCAAGGAACTGCAGGCCTCACTTGCCTCAGTTAAGGTCAGCGTTCATGCCTCCACCAACAGGAAAAGACTGGGCAAAAATGGCCTGCATGGCAGAGTTCCAAGGAGAAAACCACTGCTGAGCAAAAAGAACATCAAAGCTTGTCTCAATTTCTCCACAACACATCTTGATGATCCCCAAGACTTTTGGGACAACATTCTGTGGACCGATGAGACAAAAGTGGAACTCTTTGGAAGGTGTGTATCCAAGTATATCTGGCGTAGAAGGAACACTGCATTTCATAAAAAGAACATTATACCAACCGTAAAATATGGTGGTGGTAGTGTGATGGTCTGGGGCTGTTTTGCTGCTTCAGGACCTGGAAGACTTGCCGTGATAAAAGGAACTATGAATTCTGCTGTCTACCAAGAGATCCTGAAGGAGAATGTCCGACCATCTGTTCGTGTACTCAAGCTGAAACGAACTTGGGTTCTGCAGCAGGACAATGATCCTAAACACACCAGCAAGTCCACCACCGAATGGCTGAAGAAAAACAAAATGAAGACTTTGGAGTGGCCTAGCCAAAGTCCTGACCTGAATCCTATTGAGATGTTGTGGTATGACCTTAAAAAGGCCGTTCATGCTCGAAAACCCTCTAATGTAACTGAATTAGGACAATTCTGCAAAGATGAGTGGGCCAAAATTCCTCCAGGACGCTGTAAAAGCCTCATTGCACGTTATCGCAAACGCTTGGTTGCAGTTGTTGCTGCTAAGGGTGGCCCAACCAGTTATTAGGTTTAGGGGGCAATCACTTTTTCACACAGGGCCATGATGGTTTGGATTTTTTTTCACCTTTAATAATAAACACCTTCATTTACAAATTGCATTTTGTGTTTACTTGTGTTGTCCTTGACTATTGTTTAAATTGGTTTGATGTTCCGAAACACTTAAGTGTGACAAACATGCAAAGGAACAGGAAATGAGGAAGGGGGCAAACACTTTTTCACACCACTGTATCTCCTCTGTTGTTAAAGGGGTGCCACTTAGATTGAACACCCCTTCCCCTTTTATTCTTTTTTTCGAAAAGAAATATTCAAAAGGGGTACGACAAACATAGCGTCTCCAAGCATTTCGCTATCCATCATAATAGAGACCCTAGGGATTTGAAATTTTGGGGTATTGTCCCCTACGTTAAACATTGGAGAGGGGGGCACAAAGTGAGGACTTTGAGCCAAAGTCTAAGTGGATATTTACTCTCGACACTTTTGCCCCTAGGGGATTGAATGTGGAGTTTGATTTGAACTGTTTTATTAGTGATTTTTAGCCTCTTTTATTCTCTTATTACCCTCCTCCCCTGTTAGATAACTATGCCAGGTATATTTTTATGTATGTAAATTCTGATTCTAATATTTCTATCTATTACGAGAATTTTTTTTTACACGAAAATGTTGACGTTTTTTGATCATTCATATGTTCTCTGTAATGTAAACGTCATTTCTGCGATCCTCTCTGCATTTTTACGTTTAATTTTATAAAATTATCTTTTGTCATTGAGTTTAAGACTCTGAGGTAGTTATTTAATTTTAATACGATTTTAAATTTGGCCTCTTATGGATTGTACGCATATATGCATGCGTTTAAGATGTATATATATATATGCGTTTTTAAATGCGTTTTTACATATATGTTGTAATTCCTTTTTTCTGCGGTTTTATTATTAAGCCGGTCTCATGGCGTCGCTTTGATTTAAAATTAAGAATATTAAAAGTAATTACGTGTAGAAGTCCATTTTTAATGTAGTTTTTAACCTAATTTTTTCTTTCCCCTCAATACATCGTTTACTACCATAATAATGGCCGCCTCCGTGCTAGCCCTGAATAAGATACTAACCACCAGAATAATGGCTGCCTATCTATTTCGGAAAGATTCCAAGGAAATGGCCACCGTTAGAGCTCTGCATTTTAAACTGGCCCCGTTTAAGACATGACAATATATATATATATATATATATAAACAGTTTAGCATAGTAATAATAGCTTCTGGTAGAATTTAATGTTATTATTTTAAGTAAAACGTTTTTTTCGCTCATCTTTTCCCCGCCGTCTGTTTTTCCCTGCCCGCTCTATGTATTACATGCCTCGAGCGTGGTGGGAGGCGAACTGTGTTCGGGACACACCCGCTTGTCCTGATTGGTCTATTCTCGCTTGTGACATTCCTTGTATGCAGCAAAGTATGCAAATAGAGGGCGGAACATACCCGCCCAGTACTCTCAAAAGCCACTTCCGGTCACCTTAGAAACATCCCAGTCGAAGTCATTGGATGATGTAACGCGTAGGAAACCGGAAGTGACGTTTACATCCGAGCAAGACGCTCGCCGGTCTATTGTTATAGCTGTGTACTTATCCGTTTTTCTTGTGAGTAGACAAGTTTTATCTTAAATAAAAGTGTTGGTTTTGAAATACTACACCATGGTGGACCTTTCTGACTTATCCCTTTGAGCTTGCCTGCCATTTATAACCCACAAGGAAGTCGGAGGAGTTTGTGGTATCTCCAGAAGTCCGCTCTGCAGCCACCCCCTTGACCATTCTCTGTAATATAGTTGCTTTGTTTTTCGCTGCATACCTTACAGCTGCGAGGTAATTATATAGCGTAATCATCACTGGCACGGAATATCACCAGAAGAGAGTTGGTTTGGCACATTGCACTTTAATTGTTTGGATTGTGATTATTGCATCCAAATTGCACGATTGGACTATGTATGGGACACCTTAGTGTGATTCACTGATGCATCGTAACTCACTTATTTGCTGCTATTGATTCCTGTTGGAATTAGTTTATTTTTTGTGTGTTTTAATTAATTTTTTTTTTTTCACATTGTAATCTGACACTGTTTTTTCTCTATTGGTTATATGCGTTCTATTGCATTTAGCAAATGTACCCTGAATTTTTGACACTTGAATGATGCACAGAGACACTTTTAAATAGTCAATTTGTGTATAAATGCACGTATGCACTTTCAATACAACTCATAAGCACTTGGCACTGTTTTAATTTATAATCACAGTTGCACATATATTAGTTTTTTGCTAGTATTAATTATTTATTTTTATATTTTCATATTATTTGTTTTTTTAAGGTAGCGCAACACAACCCCCCCCTGTTTTAATTGTATATAGCATTGAGAGCCAACTCATACAGTGATTGCTGCTCCTGTTGAAATATAATTTTACCTTCTGACCATATTGGCCATAGAGCGCGGAAGCCTCTTGATATAGGTACTCAGATGGACTGTAACAGGTACTCAGGTATTCGGGTACTCAGATGGACTGCAACAGGTACTCAGATGGACTGTGACAGGTACTCAGGTATTCGGGTACTCAGATGGGCTGTGACAGGTACTTGGGGGCTCAGATGGGCTGGGACAGGTACTCGGGTACTCAGATGGGCTGGGACAGGTACTCGGGTACTCAGATGGGCTATGAAAGGCACTCGGGTACTCATATGGGCTGTGACAGGCACTCGGGTACTCATATGGGCTGTGACAGGCACTCGGGTACTCATATGGGCTGTGACAGGCACTCGGGTACTCATATGGGCTGTGACAGGAACTCGGGTACTCATATGGGCTGTGACAGGCACTCGGGTACTCATATGGGCTGTGACAGGCACTCGGGTACTCAGATGGGCTGTGACAGGCACTCGGGTACTCAGATGGGCTGTGACAGGCACTCGGGTACTCAGATGGGCTGTGACAGGCACTCGGGTACTCAGATGGGCTGTGACAGGCACTCGGGTACTCAGATGGGCTGTGACAGGCACTCGGGTACTCAGATGGACTGTGACAGGCACTCGGGTACTCAGATGGACTGTGACAGGTACTCGGGTACTCAGATGGACTGTGACAGGTACTCAGGTACTCGGGTACTCAGGTGGGCTGTGACAGGTACTCGGGTACTCAGATGGGCTGTGACAGGTACTCAGATGGGCTGTGACAGGTACTCAGGTATCCTGGTACTCAGATGGACTGTGACAGGTACTCAGATGGGCTGGGACAGATACTCGGGTATCCTGGTACTCAGATGGACTGTGACAGATACTCGGGTATCCTGGTATTCAGATGGACTGTGACAGGTACTCAGGTATCCTGGTACTCAGATGGACTGTGACAGGTACTCGGGTACTCAGATGGGCTGAGACCTGAACTCAGATGGGCTGTGACAGGTACTCAGATACTCGGGTACTCAGATGGGCTGTGACAGGCACTGGGGTACTCAGATGGGCTGTGACAGGCACTCGGGTACTCAGATGGGCTGTGACAGGCACTCGGGTACTCAGATGGGCTGTGACAGGCACTCGGGTACTCAGATGGGCTGTGACAGGCACTCGGGTACTCAGATGGGCTGTGACAGGCACTCGGGTACTCAGATGGACTGTGACAGGTACTCGGGTACTCAGATGGGCTGTGACAGGCACTCGGGTACTCAGATGGGCTGTGACAGGCACTCGGGTACTCAGATGGACTGTGACAGGTACTCAGGTACTCGGGTACTCAGATGGGCTGTGACAGGTACTCGGGTACTCAGATGGGCTGTGACAGGTACTCGGGTACTCAGATGGACTGACAGGTACTCAGGTACTCGGATACTCAGATGGGCTGAGATAGGTACTCGGGTACTCAGATGGGCTGGGACAGGTACTCGGGTACTCAGATGGGCTGGGACAGGTACTCGGGTACTCAGATGGGCTGGGACAGGTACTCGGGTACTCAGATGGGCTGGGACAGGTACTCGGGTACTCAGATGGGCTGGGACAGGTACTCAGGTACTCAGATGGGCTGTGATGGGTGATGACAGGTACTTTGATGGGTGATGACAGGTACTTTGATGGCTGGACCAGGTCCTCTTTATGGGGGGGGAGTAATCAGTGTGATTGGTGTACATTAACCGGTAACGAGATGTTACCGCAATCTTCTTCTCACACATGACCATGTGTACTCAGTACACATGACCATGTGTGAGGAGGAGAACCCGATAACATCTCGTTATCGCGGTTTGTTTACATTCTGTGACCGGCTGTGATTGGACACAGCCAGTCACGTGGTAAAGAGCCAATTTCATTGGCTCTTTACTGCCATCGGGGTTTGGCTGTGCCGCTCTGCATGTGCCCTGGGGCGTGCACGAGCGCCGTGATTGTACACAGTACATGTGACCGGCTATGATTGGACTTGGCCGGTCACGTGTATCGGGGGTGGATCGGGGATGCCAATCACACAGATTGGGGATGGGCTGTGTCTGAGGGACACACCTCATCCATGATCACCGTGCTGCGGCCCCCGGGGGTCTTCTCGCCGGGCTCCTCCACTATCTTCTGCTCTCCGCTAGTGAAAGAGCTAGCAAGAGAGCAGAAGATAGCGGAGGAGTCCGGCGAGAAGACCCCCGAAGACGGAAGAAGACCCCCGGAGCTGTTCAATAAACTATTTTAACCCTTGTGTGTTGTGGTTTCTTTTTACTTTTTTTCACAGGTGAATGGGTAGGGGTACATTGTACCCCATACTCATTCACATAGGGTGGGGGGCCCGGGATCTGGGGGCCCCCTTATTAAAGGGGGCTCACGGATTCCGATAAGCCCCCCCACCCGCAGACCCCGACAACCAATGGCCAGGGTTGTCGGGAAGAGGCCCCTGTCCTCATCAACATGGGGACAAGGTACTTTGGGGTGGGGGGGCCACGCGGCCCCCCCTTCCCCAAGGCATCCCCCATGTTGAGGGCACGTGGCCTGGTACGGCTCAGGAGGGGGGGCACTCTCTCGTCCCCACTGACTTTCCTAGCCGGCCGGGTAGCGTGCTCGGATAAGGGTCTGATATGGACCTGGGGGGGACCCCCACGCCAATTTTTCGGCATAGGAATTCCCCTTTAAGTCCATACCAGCGACGGGGCCAGCGACGCCTCCTTCGCTGGCCCCGGCTACCTGGAGACGCGCTCAAAATGAGCGGACTTTTCTCCGGGCGGGAAAAGTCAGTTCATTTCAATAGTACGGCGGACTGGCACACACACGGCCGCACTGTCCGCCAAAATGCGTGTCCGGCGGACAGATTGGAGTGCAAGAATACTTTCTTAGTCCGCCGGACTTTTGGGTAAAAAAAGTCCGCCGGAGCCTACACATGGGCGGATTGTCCGGCGGACTGGAGTCCGCCGGACTTTTCCACCGGATTGTTTGATCATGTGTATGAGGCATTAGAAGAACAAGGAGTTCAGGAAGTGATGGTTTGGCCCCCACAGAGCCCTGATCTCAACATCATGAAGCCTGTCTGGGATTACATGAAGAGACAGAAGGATTTGAGGCAGCCTACATCCACAGAAGATCTGTGGTTAGTTTTCCAAAATATTTGGAACAACCTACCTGCAGAGTTCCTTCAAAAACTGTATGCAAGTATACCTAGAATAATTGATGTTGTTTTAATGGCAAAGGGTGGTCACACCAAATATTGATTTGATTTGGAATTTCGCTTCTGTTCATTTACTTTTTATTTTGATAAAAAATAAACAGTTAACACTTATCTTTACATCATGTTTTCAAGCCTGTCTAAAACTTTTGCACAGCAGTGTATGTACACTATGGTTCAAGTTTAACTACTTCAACACTGGGCACTTACACCCCCTTCCTGCCCAAGCCAATTTTCAGCTTTCAGCGCTGTCGCTGTTTAAATGGCAATTGCGCGGTCATGCTATACTGTACCCAAACAAAATTTTTATAATTTTGTTCCCACAAATAGAGCTTTCTTTTGGTGGTATTTGGTCACCTCTGTTTTATTTTTTGCTAAAAAAAATAACATTTAAAAAAAAAAGTTTTTGTTTCGGTTATAAAATTTTGTAAATAAGTATGTTTTCTCCTTCACTGATAAGGCGGCACTGATGAAGAGGCACTGACAATGGGCACTGGTAGGCGGCACTGATATGCAGCACTGATGGGCATTGATAGGTGGCACTGATGGACACTCATGGGCACTGACAGGCTACACTGATGGGTATTTATAGGTGTCATTGATAGGCAGCACTGCTGTCCACTGATACATAGCACTGATATGCGGCACTGATAGATGGCATTGATAGGCATCACTGATGGCACTGGCAGGCATTGGTGATGGGCACTGATTGGCATTTCCTTGGTGGTCTAGGGTGGCATACCTGGTGGTCCAGTGTGGTGGCATCCTGGTGGTCCTGGGTGGGCATCTGAAGGGGGGGCTGGGCTGATAAACAATCAGCACAGACCCCCCCGTCAGGAGAGCAGCCGATTGGCTTGCGTCTGTCAGACACAAGTGAGGAAAAGCTGATCAGCGGCTTTTCCTGTTTACATCATGATCAGCCTTGATTGGACACGGCTGATCACATGGTAAAGAGGCTCCGTCAGAGGCTCTTTAAAGAGATCGATTGCCACGATGTGCGCCCCTTGGGAGCACGAGAGCTGTCATTCTGGAGGGCCATCATATGACGTCCACCCAGAACGAGAGCCGCGCCACCCAGCCGCCATTTGGCAGGCGGGAAGTGGTTAAAGTGGAATTGCAGCTTACACCTAACTAGCATTTAAACTGTCCCCCCCCCCCCCCCCCCTCCTACCACCTGTGTAAGAAAGATGTACAGTAAATTGAAAAAGTATTCATACCACTTGAAATTTTCCAAATTTTGTCATGTTACAACCAAATATGTAAATGTATATTAGCTATTTTGCAAAGAAGAATGGGCAAAAGTGTCACTCTCTAGATGTGCAAAGCTGGTAGAGACATCCCCAAAAAGACTTACAGCTGTAATTGCAGAGAAAGGTGGATCTACAAAGTATTGACTCAGGTGGGCTGAATACAAATGCACACCACACTTTTCATATATTTATTTCTAAAAAAAAAATAAAAACCATTTATTATTTTCCTTCCACTTCACAATTATGTGCCACTTTGTGTTGGTTTATCACATAAAATCCCAATAAAATTCTTTTATCTTTTTGGTTGTAAGATGAGAAAATGTGGAAAATTTCAAAGGGTGTGAATACCTTTTCAAGGCATTGTATATACTTACCTTTTAGGCTGCACCAGCCTAGTCACGTGATCTCCTTCCTTGTGTCAGCCAACGATGGCTGCAGGGGAGAAGAGAGAGCAGTCTGACAACAGCTAGTAAAGTTTAGAGCAATGTTATCACCCATAGGCTTCAATGGCTCACCCTTTGTCAGCGCTCCATCCACTGCCCTGCAGCCACCGCTGGCTGACACAGAGGAGATCACTGAACCAGACTGGAATGGCCTGAAAATAGGTAAGTATATGCATCTTTTTTTATACAAGCTATTTAGCATAGGTGTTAGGGGGCCTGGGGGGGGGGGGGGGGTGCGAACAGCTTAAAGGCTAGTTAAGTATAAGCTGGAATTTGGAATATAAATGTCTACCATGGAAGCAGAGGATCAGGTAAGAAAACTATTTTTTCCATTCCCCAGACTTAAACCAGCAGTTAACCCTTGCCATGCAGGAGCAGCCCCACTGCAACGATTGATTATTAGGTTTCCTGGAGTTGGGCTTTAAATTATCGCACCACAATAATGATGCATTGTTTTTTTTGGGGGGGGGGGGGGGGGGGTTTGTACATTACTTTTTAGCCAAGTACTATATACATTGTGCAGACCGGTAAGATTAGAATAGCAATATCTATACAAAAGCCTTGATCCCCTTTAGTACATTATGGCTGTTGCTAATGAAACAAATCAGAAAAAATTATATTTCCATGGAAAAGAAAGCACTTCACTTTAGAAGTACCTAGCTATTGCTAATAGGAAAGTATCACAGATTATGAAAGGCACAAAGGTCTGGTTAATTGTCCCATATAAGGGAATATTGCCTTCATAGTGCAGACACTGCAGTGTTTAGAGCAAGGTAATGGTAAATTAAAAGGTTACAATATCATATATATATATATATATATATATATATATATATATATATATATATATTTTTTTTTTTTTTTTGTCCAGAGCTACAATAGTAGACATGAAATTAAACATCAATTCACAGTGTTATTCCTGTTGCCGAGTCACAGCTCCTGATGCAGTCGTACTTGTTGCCATAGCATCTGCTGCAGCTCTTTGAAGTACAGCATGTTAAGTTTAAATACCGTATACAGTTCCCAATAAAGGGCTGTTAAATATGAATACTGATTTAGAACCATTTATATATTTACCCCATACTGGACTTGTATTGTCTTGTCAATTTGACATTGTATTTTTTATTTTTATTGAGTCTCTGACCTCTATGGTCAAGAGTTTAGGCTGCCCTAGGCATATGCATATATTGTGAGGTTCAGCTTTAAAGGATACGTTCACCATCAAAAATAAAAGATGCACATCTCTTTTGCAGGTAAACAAATCTGCATTTATGTATTTATTTATTTTTACTAGTAGCCTGGAAAGCATTGCAATTAACAGATCGTGGGTGCAATGTAGGACTCCTGCAGACTTATCAGGGTATCTGTCTGCTGATACCTCATACGGGCATGCAGATACAAGCTGACCGGAAGAGACAATTAACTACCAGAGAGCGCAACAGTGCCATGGTAGTTCATTGAGAACTACAAGCCGATAGGTGCAAAAGCTGATCGGTTCTTGTAGTTTCCCATGCACAGAACTCTGTAAATGAATGACATGGACAGAGCCATGCACGACCGCATTTTTTTTTACAAATGGTGACAACTAGAGGAGGGAGAAATTTCCACGCTTGCTGTCACTAGATGCCGCAGAGCAGGCTGTGGCAGCAGGAATAAGAACAGATGGAACATGTAACACGTTCCCAAAAATCAACTTATTCTTTAAGCGGAGACCTTGTACAAAGGTAATCAAAGCATCCAGTAGGTTTAAGGGCTTCCTGACACTATTTATTGGTCAGCTTTACAACAAAATAAGACCCATACAAGAAGTTCCCTCATAGGAGTAGTAGTTGCAGTCAAAACAAACACCAACAAAAATTATTTAGCCTCCTGGTTAGTAATGAGACAACACTGGGTCTGCTTTAGACCTTGCCCCAACAACAACTGAGTAACCCAGGGAAAAGACAAATTATACCCCAGATGGGGAACAAGGTGTGACCAGTGCTTAACCCCCTGCTACAGACCTTTCAATGCCACTCCTTTATCTCATGAACCGCAAAATTCTATATGGCAGATACACTCCGTCCACAACTGACAGGGGCTGTTGGTCACATACCTCCCCCCTCGGTTTGAACATGTGTGTTTGAATACCAGCTACCAAACAATGAGCTCTAGAGAGGGCCCACCCGATGCTCCACTTTAAAAGAAAAATCTTGGAGATCCAGAAACCAGAGGGTAACCCTTGAATTGCAGTCCTTAGTCTGGGCCATCCATTTTAAGGGGGTGTGGTCTGTTATAAGTTGCAGCGGCTGCTCAGAAAATAGTAATGTAGAGCCTCTAAGGCACACTTAATGGCCAACCAATCTCACTCCACATTGCTATAATTCCTTTCTGCAGGGGTCAGCTTTCAAATCAAAATGACCACCGGGTGTTCTTCTCCACCTATCACTTGGGATAACACAGTTCCTAGTCCTATTGAAATCTGGGGCTTTTAGCACTGGCTGTCTACACAGAGCCTGCTTCAGACTTTGGAAAGTTTCTTCATCCTTGAGATTCCACTTAACTGCTACAAAGTTAAGTCCAGTTGAGGGTGCTGCCATCGTGGCAAATTTTTGGATGAACCTACGATAATACCCAACCAGGCCCAAGGAGGTTCTCACTTGTTTCTTGGTGGCAGGAGGGGGGCAATCTCTGATGACTTCTACCATATGGATTTGGGGTTTGATTAGACCCCTCCTAATAGTGTAACCTAGATACCAGACCTCTTCCAACACTATGGCACACTTCTTTGGGTTTGCTGTTGAGCCTACTTTTCTAATGGAATTCAGGACAGTCTGCACTTTAGGTAGGTGACTTTCCTCTCTGTGCTCTAATAACCGCATCATCTAGATAGGCCACTGAATAGCTTTGATGTGGGCTGAGAATTGCATCCATCATCCACTTGAATGTAGTGAGAGCCTCATTCAGCTCAAAGGGCATCCAAACATACTGCCACAAGCCCTCTGGGGTTGCAAAGGCTGTCTTTTCTTTTGCTTCCGTCTGTCAGGACCACCTGCCAATATCCTCTATTGTGGTTATATACCTGGCAGGACCCAATCTCTCACTTAGTTCATCAACCCGATGCATGGGGTGTGAAACATTAACAGTTCATTCAGTATCTGGATGTTACAAAATCTTAAGGAACCATCTGGTTTGTGAATCAAGATTATAGGACTACATCATTCACTTTAAGACCTCTCTATAATCCCAAGGTCTAACACCCTCAGTACTTCTTCGGCTACTGCCTGTCAGGGGGCTTCTGGAATACCATAAGGATTAAGCCCTACTCAAACTTTGGGGTTGGTGGCAATGACATTTTGAATTATATTTGTGCAACCTGGCAACTCTGAGAAGAAATCTTTATTTTGCTGTAGATACCCTGTCACCTCTTGCTGTTGTGATTCAGACATGGACTTTGGTATCTAAACCTTGCTTATGTCCTTCTCTTTCTTCAGGGTCTTATCACCCAGGGCTAGGAGTGATATAGGTTCCTTGCCACTTAGCGAGGAACTTTTTTTCCACCGTGAGGACTAAAACGAGTACACATTCCCCTGGGAGAAAAGTTCAAACCTTTGCCAAGCTATTGTACTCACAACTCTGTGTTTCTTGTATGTGTCCTCGGACCAGGGGCATTACCGAGGTAATTCTGTCCTATGTGACTGAGATATGCTCTATGACACTCCAGTAGGGAGTAGTTTCAGTCTCCCAAGTTTATTCCGCATTGTCTAGCAACCCTCTGGCATGCCTCCCATACAAATGTTCAAAAGGTGAAAACCTCATGGAAGACTGTGGGACCTCTAATTGCAAACAACAAAAAAGAAGACAATTATAGTCTTTCCCATCTTTATCCACCACCTTCTGTAGCATACTTCTGAAGGTTTTGTTAAAGCGTTTTACCAAACCATATGTCTGAGGATGTAAAACAAAGCATGCAAGTGCAAGTACAACCAGACTTGCTGGTTGGAAGCTGAACAGAGGGAACTTTGAGTGGAAAGTGTAAACAAGTTTTGCTTTTGACTTCTGGTGATTGCTGTGTTTGCATTTTTAGGTTCATTTTGGGGTTTTTATTTGCAGCTTTTTAACACCTTTTCTGTCACTTTTTAAACAGACTTTTTTTTTTCTTTTCTTCCTTTAGACTACTAATTAAGGGGAGTGGTGAATTGGTCACAGGTGCTTGAGGCCTATATAACTTTCTGTAGAACTCATTTCTGCGCCTGCTCATCCTTGAGATTGCCACCCTTTTGCTTGTTGGAACCCTGACCAAGTGAAACTGGACTAAGGGGTGAGTTAAAAACAAGAGTTTAAAACAAACAGGAGGTTATAACAGGAGTCTTCAAACCTGTAAGTAACATCTGAAATTTCCCCTTGGTAATAATATTATTGTAACTGGGAAAATGGGGTTTAGCAAGATTGAAGGTTTTGAGCAGTGCACAATGTGCCACATGTATGCGACAATGGAGCAATAGCTCCAGGATCCATACCGCTGCAACAGATGTGAGCAGGTTGTCCTTCTGGAAGCTCGCATTAGAAATTTGGAGGAGCAAATTGCAACACTGGGCAGAACTTACAAGCTTGAAAAGGGGTCCTCTGCTCACTGAGCAGGTGGCTAGTAGGATTAATGGGGAGGGTGGAGGGGTAAGTCAGGATTATCAGGTAGGTAGATTGGTTAATACAGTTAGAAGGAGTGGAAGGGGCTCACAGAAAAGGAAGGCCAGCCCTGGGTTTGAGCACCCTAACAGATTTGCCAAGTTGGGTGAAGATGTGGGGGTATCAAGCTCGGAGGTGGCAGCCCTAGATGTCACTGTTCCCGCTAACAGCCGGGAGAGCAGCCCATCTAGTAGTGGTGGTGAGGGAAGTGCAGGTAGGGCTAGACGGTTGGTGGTAATAGGGGATTCTATAAATCAGAAGGACTGATAGAATCATTTGTCGCCAGGATCGCCTCAACCGAATGGTTTGCTGTCTCCCTGGTGCCAGGGTTCGACATGTGGTGGACTGGGTTTATAAATTACTGGAAGGGACTGGGCATGACCCAGCTGTCTTGGTCCACCTTGGAACCAATGACAGAATATATGAAAGGTGAAGGCTCCTTAAGAACCAATTTAAAGAACTAGGCTGCAAGTTGAAGGGAAGGACCTCCAAGGTGATATTCTCCAAAATATTGCTTGTGCTGTGTGCAACACAGGAAAGGAGGGGGGAGATTAGAGAGCTGAATGCATGGCTAAAGAACTGGTAACTGGTGATAAGGAGGAGGGGTTTGGGGGTATTAGAGCACTGGGCTAACTTTTCATTAGGGTGCAATCTACATGCTAAAGATGGTTTGCGCCTGAATGGAAGGGGGTCTACAGTGCTGGGGGAGACGTTTATGGGAAGGTTGGAAGATTATTTAAACAAGGATTGTGGGGAGAGGGTGAATTAGATTTTAATGGGGCAAACAGGTCAGACAGGGGCCAGCCCCTATTGGTGGGTGGAATGGGGAAAGATGGTGGGAGGGCTATGGCAGATATGAAGGTTCCTATGTTACAATCAACCATTTGAAAATGGTACTATTTGTACTAAAATAAAAAAATATGAAAACTACGTTTGCAAAATGTGACAATGAATTAAAGTGTTTGTTCACCATTGCCAGATGATCTAATTGGTATTGCTGAATCTTGGCTTCATTCTTCTCATGACTGGGCTATTAATATTATTGGCTATCCTCTCTTTCGGAAAGACAGGATAAAACAGAGGGGTTGTGGTGTCTGTCTCTATGTGAGAAGTGATCTCAAAGCGAGTGTGAAAGAGGACCTAGTTGATGGAGAGTGTGATGAGTCTGAAGCATTGTGGGTGGAACTGTACATGGGTGTGCGCACTACAAAGGTTGTCATTGCAGTTTGTTATAGACCTCCCGGTGTTAGTGAGGATGTGGAGACTCAGCTCCTTGCACAGATGGAAAACGCTGCAAGGACTGGGACAGTGATAATGGGGGATTTTAACTACCCAGAAATTGAATGGATTTATGGCACTGCTGGGTCAATTAAAGGGCAAAAATGTATAAACTAGACAAGACAATTTTGTGGTCCAGTTTATTGAGGCCCCGACTAGGAATGATGCTCTGCTGGACCTGTTAATCTCAAAACATGCAGAGCTTATACCAATATTCATATAAAAGAACATCTGAGTAGCAGTGACCATAACATGATTTCATTTAATGTTAGCTGTAAGTAACAAACACACACGGGTAAGAAAAACACTTAAGACACTTTAAGAGGGCAAATTTTCTTTTTTCTTCCAAATAATTTTTTTGAAAAATGTTCCAACTTACAATCCAAGTTGTATATTTTGCAAAGTATTTTTGACAAGTAAAGTAATGTTACAATGAACATCAATATATTTTGACAACTTTCAATATTTGTAGAGTATTTCCTAATAACAGTACATCGAGGCTCTTGCGTCATTGATGTTGTGCATGAGCATAAACTATGAATCTATTAATTAACCCAACTTTACAACATCGTGTTAGTTACCAAGGGAGCCGTAGCTCTGGCTCATTATCAACAGATAATACTGAGGCTATATAATCTACTAGGACTATATACTATAAAACTTTCACTTAATCAGTCTATTTCGGATCCAAGGTTCCCATTGAGTTTAGAAACAAGAGGTCTTTCCTTCTATATTGGCCATAATCTGTTCGTATTTGAAAGTTTCATCTTCTCTTTTAATAACTTTGCTGACATTTGGTTAATTGGTTGATTTCCACTTGCTGGTAATTGTCAATCTTGCTGCCATTAAAATCTGTACAACCATTAATCTAAGAGAGGGTGGGTATTGGTCCACATGGATACTTAATATGGCCATTTCCAGCTTTCCTGACTTAATGACACCTGTAGTTTTGGATATTAATTTGAATACAGCTCTCCAAAAGCTCTGTAGACTGGGGCACTCCCATACCATGTGCAATAGTGTGCTCACTTTGCCACAGCCGTGCCAACATTCGCTGGAGCTTCCTTGTGAGAATTTTGCCGTGATATAGGGAGTGTAATACCACCTAAGGAGCAGTTTTTGAGCCGATTCCCAGTGGGTTATGGATCTAATGTAACAGTGGTTAAATTTCATTGCTTTCTTCCACTGATCCTCTGAGAAGGGTGCAGAGAGATCTATTTCCCATTTTTGGAGTGGTGGGATTTTAATAAAAAGGTTCTTTTGTCGCAATAAATTATAAAAAAAAAAAGAGATCCCTTTTATTGGTTTGGCCGTGTCATTCTAAAAGGCCCAGGCCTGATGAGGAATTTTGGTGGACGTAATAGGGTGTGATCTTAGGAAGGATGCGATTCTCAGGTAAGTATAGTGATCAGTCATAGGAAGTGAGTATTTTTGGACTAGTATCTTAAAAGGGGTAATGTTCCCCCTGCATCAAGAGGTCTGTGACTAGTGTGATTCCTTTTTTTTTCCCAAGATGCTACTGGAAGGTCACTAATATAGGTGCAAATTGAGGCTAGCGGGGTTGGAACTTCGGTAAGGTTAGAATCATGTTCCACACCTATGCAAAACTTTCTTCAGGTATCCATTACTAGTTGTATAATAGGGTGCGGGGATTTAAACTGTATTTAAGAATGAATTCGCTAATAGTGTCGAACGTAAGGAGTTAGGCTTTATACATGAATTTTCTCTTGTGGCCCAGTGTTTCAAGTCATGTGATTGAAACCAAAACTTAATTTGATCTAATATGCTTGCTGTATAGTAGTCCCGTAAATAGGGAGTCCCATTCCTCCTATCCTTCTGCTTCTTGACAGGGAAGACTGGGGGCATCTTGGTTTTTTTATCCGCCCACACAAATTTGTGGAGTCGAGTCTCTACTGCCTTAAAAAACGTTGCAGGTATAGAGATTGGGAGACCTCGAAAGTAATATAAGAGCCTTGGTAGAATGGTCATTTTATATACTGCCAGTCTTGCCTTCAAAGATAAAGTATTTTACTTAAGTCTGTTCAATTCCTGTTGGAAGGAAGAAATGAGGGGGACATAATTTATTTTGAATAAGTTAGAGCTTGGTGTTGTTAAATGAATGCCCAGGTATTGAATGGGTTTATCTGCCCGTGGATATGGGTATTGCGAGGTCAAAGAGGTTTGTACTTTTCCTTCTATGTTTATGGCTAGAAGGTTTGACTTGGAGGCATTAACTTTATAGTATGAAATTTGGTTGAAGTAATTTAGCATATCATGTATAGCTGGTAGAGAAATCTTGGGGTCCGTTAGGGACAAAATTACATCATCAGCGAATAAAGATATAGAATGAGTTTGTTTGGAAATTGGTATGCCCGATATGTTTGGGTGAGATCTTATTTTTTTGGCAAGGGGCTCCATTAAATGGGCAAATATTAAAGGTGATAGTGGGCACCCTTGCCTAGTCCCATTAGTGATACTGAAGCTGTACGAGAACATGCCTTCTGTATAAACCATTGCAGAGGGATTGGTGTATAAAGCTATGATGGCTGAGCTGATTGTGCCTGTTATTCCGAATTTGTCTAGTACCTGTCTTAAGTATCCCCAGTGAATTCTATCAAAGGCCTTCTCTGCATCTAACGAGAGAAGCAGGAGGAACCCCGATGACTCCACAGCATGAATCAGGTTGATAATTCTTCTTGTAGTGTCCGGCACCTGATGACCCGGAAGGAAGACAACCTGGTCTTGTTTGATCAGAGTCGGCAGGAGCTTGGACGGTCTATTCGCTATTATCTTGGCATAGGCCTTCAGGTCTACGTTCAGTAAAGGAATAGCCCTGAAGTTCTGCAGTAAGTCTGGCGATTTTCCTTGTTTGGGTAAGGTTACAATCGTGGTCGCTAACATTCTTGGAGGAAAAAAAGCTTTCGAAATAGCCAATTCAAAATACTTGTAGTAGATGTGGGAAGAGGGCAAATTTTCAAAGGATGAAGGCTGCTCTCCAGGACTTACACTGGGAGGGAATATTGGCATCAATGGACACGGAACAGAAATGGTAATTCTTCAAAGTGACTGCATGTAAACTCACTGCAAAGTATATTCCCACGGGCAATAAGTTTAAAAGGCTAAAAATAAAACCTATTTGGCTCACGGCCAAAGTTAAAATGGCTATAAATAATTAAAAAAAGAGCTTTTAACCACTTCCCGACCAGCGCACGACGATGTACGTCGACAGAATGGCACGGGCAGGCATATTGGCGTACATGTACGTCCAATATTCGTTGCCGCCGTGCCATCGGGAGCGTGCCGCCGGCGGCGTGCTCCCGCACTGGTCGGGACCCCCGTGAGTCCGGTCGCGGGACCCGCGGACTCGATCGCCGCGGGCATCCCCGCGATCGTCTCACGGAGCGGCCGAATGGAGGAAATTCTGTATAAACAACATTTTTCCATTCTGCCTAGCAACTAGTGACGCTGATCTCTGCTCCATGTGATTGGAGCAGAGATCAGTGTACACTAAATGAAAGCCCAACCCCCCCACAGTTAGTAACACACCCCTAGGAACACTTAACCCCTACACTGCCACCCACTGGTTAACCCTTTCACTGCCAGTGTCATTTACACAGGAATCACTGCATTTATATAGCAGTGATTACTGTATAAATGACAATGGTCCCAAAAATGTGTCAAAAATGTCCGATGGGTCCCCCACAATGTCGCAGTTACAATAAAAATCGCAGATCGCCGCCATTACTAGTAAAAAAAAAATAATAAAAAATTATTAATAAAAATGCTATAAAACTATCCCTATTTTGTAAACGCTATAACTTTTGCGCAAACCAATCAATAATCGCTTATTGTGATTTTTTTTACCAAAAATATGTAGAAGAATACGTATCGGCCTAAACTGAGGGAAAAAAATGTTTTTTTATATATTTTTGGGGGATATTTATTATTACAAAAAGTAAAAAATAATGCGCTTTTTTCAAAATTATCGCTCTATTTTTGTTTATAGCGCAAAAAATAAAAACCGCAGGGGTGATCAAATACCACCAAAAGAAAGCTCTATTTGTGGGAAAAAAAGGACGTTAATTTTGTTTGGGAGCCACGTCGCACGACCGCGCAATTGTCAGTTAAAGCGACGCAGTGCCGAATCGCAAAAAGTGGTCTGGTCTTTGACCAGCAAATTGGTCCGGTCTGAAAGTGGTTAAAAATATAAAAAATAAATGCTATCATCGTTTAAATGTCACAAAGAATATAACAGAATATCTAAAAAGGAAATTAAGGATAAAAAAAATTCAAAACGAACAACAGATTGCAAAAGATAGGACAACCCCTCAAAAATTCTTCAAATATATTAATAGTAAAAAGGTCAGGTCTGAGCATGTAGGCCCTTTACAAAATAATCTAGAGTGGGTGACTGGGGCCAAAGAGAAGGCAAATTTATTAAATACTTTCTTCAGCTCTGTGTATACAAAAGGAGCATTAGGGAGCTCATGTCCATAATGGGGGAGGTAGTAAAACTACTACAAAGTACTAAACAGAGGACGACTGTTTAGTTGAAACGCGTCGGGTGGACCCCCTTACAGACATCGCTACTTTCTGATTATGGTATTATGACTGAAACAATTGTGAGTGTAATTTTATTATTATTTTTTTTATAAATTGGATGCTAAAATGGTGTCACACTATGCTATGCTATGTTTTCTAATTTCATGGTCTTTGATACCTAAGCCCCCTCTTTTCGTGGGATGAGCACTATAGGCAGATCGCTACGGATGATTTCATGTCCTGAAGACTTGCTGGAGATTACACAATAGATGTATGATTGTCTGGTTTGTTAACCTACAGGCCCATATGACGCAAGAGGCATAAGCCTTCCTCTGAGTCCACGTCATTTGGTAAGCCTCCTCTCCCCTTCTTTATCACGGTGGTGGTGGTATTATTCTACACATCAGAAGTTGAATTTCACCTTTTTTACGTCACCTCAAGTTTGGAATTGATTGCGAATGATACTACACATTTCAAGGACTGTTTCAAGGACTGTTAGACGTTCACTTGATGGACTGTATATGTATAATTCATTTTATTTACTTTAACCTTTTGTGGGCATGAGGTTCATGCACTCTCACTTGGGAGTAAGATCTCTTGATATATAACCGAATTTACACATATTCTCTTCTTTTTTTTAAATGTAATTTTCTTTGCTTGAATTAGTGCCTTACTGGTTCATGTGGTTTGCCACCTAAGCGCCACACTTTTTTGTTTTAACTTTTTCATTGCCTTCAACATAAAGGGAGTCCCTTGGTCTGTTAGGATTTCCCTTGGGTTCCTAGTGCGGGTAAACATGTCAAACAATTCTTTGACAATAGTCTTGTAGGAAGTGTTTCTTAAAGGAACAGCCTTTATGAAGAGAGTATTTATTTGCTAAATTTTAAAATACAATGTCAAACTGATACAACAGCTAATGGTGAACTGCAATATGAGGAAACGTCCCTGAGCTACTGGGTTCCCATTGTTTACCTTCACATTTTTCCAGGCTTTTTCAAGGTTACTGTAAGTGGGCAGTCCCAAAGTTGTTCTCACAGACCTTTTGCTCTAGCACACCTAGCCTCTTGAGTGTCTCAGGGGCCACCTCAGTTCACCTGCAAACACTGCTAGGAGAAAAGATAAAAAAAATTCAGGGATCATCCCTACAGAATCATCAACCTTTGGTTCAAAGGTGTTGAGGGTCCTCCCTGCAGTACCCCTAGAAAGTTCAGGCTCAGAATTATTTTCCTTCCTCCTGCAAAGTTGCTGGAACAGTGGAAATTCTCTCCCCAGTATTACACTACTATATGCAACAGGTATTGGGGACACAGCTGATTCATGGCAAACTGATCTTGAAATGGTTTCAATGGTCACCAGTGGTGTGAAATACTTTTTACAGTCACAGTGCACACTCCTATCAGAAGCTGGATCAACTGTTCAATGTCAACAAGCCGGGTATGAACCAGGGTAACTAGGCTTCTAGAGTCCAAAAAGGCACACACATCTTCCCCCTTAACTTTACAACAGAGCTCAGCATGTCCAGATCTGTGACTAAGCCCAGGTGAGCACACAAGGACATGCTCGGACTCACTCCATAGGCTCAGGGTTCAGGGAAACCTAGGCAGCGATGTGGCCCCAATCATTGCACCACCAACACTGGGAATGCCCATTGGTTCTACCTTTCAACAGAAGGGAACCCTCTGACCACTCCTACCAGCCTTTTGGGTCTTACCTCTGGCTTTACCAGCTGTGATGCTGGGTTTGACCTGGTTGCTATGGGAGGTGGCCTTTTGGCTGTTAGCGACCTTGAAACTGTAGAGCCAGTAAAGAGGTCCTCTGCAGTAAAGCTGTGTACCACCAGCTCGACCAGATCATCTCTCAATTTTTGATCAGTTTGACCCACCCACCTCTGCAGCTCAGAAACTAGCTCAGAGTGACTCTCTCTACTATTTTACTCCCAGCTTGCACTTTGGGCTGCAACCAACATTTGACAGCCTGATTAGGTCATACATTTGGGAGCGGGGGGGGGGGATCAATCTGTCTTGTAACTCGAGCTGTGTACTCACTGCGCCCTCACTGAGGTTGGGGCCCCCAGCTGCAGCAAGATCTCTGCTTTTAGTTTGTCATAATCTCAGGCAACTTCAGCAGTTAAGTCAAAGTATGCCTTTTGGGAATCCCCTGCTAATAGTGGCACAATCAGCACAGCCCAGCGGTCTTTAGGCCAGGCCTTCCTTGGTTCCCTCGAAAGTGCAAAAGAAGGCCTCCACATCAACTTTGGATGTCATCTTTTGCAGAAGGTGGCTTTGCCTGAAAGGGTGTCACCAGGGGACACAGTGGAAACACTTGAAGTCTGGGCCAGCAGCTGCTGTGGCACTTTTGCCAAGGCCTGTTGGTCTCTCTTGGCTGCCTGGGCCAAAGCAGTCAGCAACAGTATGTGGGCCTGTTGTGCAGTAGCTTGCTGCTGCTGGGCTGCCAACATTTTATTGGTTTCTTGCTGTTGTGCAAGGTTCTGCCTATAAGCCTGTTGCTGTGCAGCATTACTTTGGAACAAGGGCTTTATCAAGTCCGCCATACTGCATTTACAACAACATAGCAGTGCACTGTGCCTTTAAGTAGTATAGGCATAGTCTATGGTCATTTTAAATACTGCTGACCCAAAGGTGTTCAGGCTAACACAGAAAATGTTGCACCATTGGGCTTTTTTACATTTATTTTTCACCAATGATTTATTATGTTTATTTGTGGACCAGTGAACCTTTATATCCAACAATATGTCAACAATAACTCAAATTCAAGTTATGCCTGTCTGAAAGGCAACCTATAACAGTGGATGAATTCAAAATCTTTTGGGCCTCACACATTACATGGCACTTGCAAAAAAAAATGAAGTGCATGCTTACTGGTCTACCCACCCCATTCATCACATGCCGATGCCAAGAACATGATATGAAATGATCATGCATTTCCTCCATTTCAGCGATAATACACAGTGCCCTCTCCAAAACTACCCTGGATATGATGAACTATACAAAATTCGGCTACTACTTAATTTTTTCTCTGAGAAATTTTCCCAGTTGTATACCCTGGACAAAAACATCTGTGTGGATGAGTCTCTTGTCCATTTCACTTGCAGGCTGGGCATCAAGCAGTTCATCACCAGTAAAAGGGCTAAATATGGGGTGATGCTGTACAAGCTGTGCAAAAGAGCCACAGGGTACAGGTATGCCTTCTGTGTGTACAAAGGAAAGGACACCTAGCTGCACATCTGACTGCCCAAACCATATTGGGGTCAGTGGAAACTTTGGGACCTTGCATTTTCACTCTTCAAACAGGGGTATTATCTGTATGTTGATAACTATTACACCAGCCTGCCCATTTCCCAATCTTTACCTGAACCAAACACTAGCATGTGGCACAGTGAGAGCTAATAGTCTTCCTGCAAAGACTGGTCAATTCAAAATTACAGAGAGGAGAGTCAGTGAGCTTGCGGAATGAGGCAGTGTTGGCTATGAAGTGGAGGGACAAATGAGACGTGTATATGCTTTCCTCAATCCACAAAGACACCTCTGTGGAAATCCATGGAAGGAATGGCCCAGTCCAGAAACCCGAATATGTACAAGAGTACAATATGTTCATGGGGGGTATTGATTATAATAATCAGATGATAGAGCCCTATCTAGCAACAAGAATAACCCACCACTGCTACAAAAAAAATCCTTGCTCAGATATCAGGAGGATATTATCACTGCCCTTGTGTACCAGGAAGGCCTTCCACCAGAAAACATTTGCTCAGATGCAGTGAGCAGACTCCACAGCAAACATTTTCCATATATATTCCCTTCCAGAGAAACAGGCCTGGAGACTGCTTCCACCATTGCCATACTTCACTACAATATTAGTGAAATATGGTGAACGTAATTCTGACTTCCTGTAATTTCCCCATATCCAATGTCCATCTAATGTGCTGACCATTTGCCTTCACACTGATCATGCCTCTCTGCCTGCCGCCTGAACTGATCATGCCTCTGCTTGCCACCTGAACTGACCCTGGTCCGTTAATTGACAATGCTTCTGCCTACTGCCTGGATTGTTTATCAATCACGTTTCTACCTGCCACCTGAACTGACCTTGACCTGTTAATTGACCATGTTTCTGCCTGCCGTTTGGACCAATCTTTTGCCCTGCTACTGTAGTAGTGGGATTCAAGATAACACGGGGGTCTCACATGTGTGAGGGGCTTCAGAGTAGTGTTCCGTGTGGAGAAAATCAGTTTTTGTTTTTCTCTTGGTTTTTTAATTCCTGGCTCAGGGTCTGGAGTAGATGCTTTGAAGAGATTTGGGGGAGAAGAAGCCTCCACCCCTTTGCCCATGTCTTACCTTGACGAGGCCCTAAGCCTGATATTTCTGTCTGCTGCTGTCTGACCCTGGCCTGCTAATTGATAATGCTTCTGCCTGTTGCCAGTACTGACCATGCCTCTACCTGCACTGAACCTGGACTGTTTATGGACCATGCTCCTGCCTACTCCTGGACCAATACTTGGCTATGATGACTATGTGTTTGTCTGTTGCCTGGACAATGCTTTTGGCTGTTGCTGGCCCCACCTCTTCCTGTTGCCTAGACCAATGCTTTGCCTGTTTACTGACGTGCACCAGTATTGACCCATCTACACATCCCACTGATCCCCTGAGGACAACTGCACTACTAAAACCACAGGTAATCTTTTTTACCCTTTGTTCAGCCTTCTGTACTTCCTGGCCAGTGAACAGAGCATTGTGCTATGGGGGTAGCCACTTACCAGTAGGTTAGGCCTGCTTGGCTTTTAGGAACAGGAACTGCTGTAGGTGAAGCTGCACTATGCTCTATTCACTGACCACTCTTACAGAGGCGACCTTTACAGTACATTGTTTTCTATACAGTGTTGGTTGATTTTTGTGCTACATAGGTTGCAAGTTTGTTTACATAATCAGTCCAGACATTGAAAAGGTCTTACACATGTGGTACCTCCAGAGTCGGGAGAAGTAGCACAATGTATTTTGGTGTGTACTTCTAAGTATGTCCATGTTTTGTTTTTAGAAATATTTTTGATTGACAACTTTGTGTTAAATACATTGTTAGGTGCGCATTCGCGCAGCCCCGAGATCAGCCATGCTCTGACTGGGCTCTGCAAGTCCCAGGCCCTAAAAACTTAAAAAAAAAGCACCGGACGGAGAGCGGATTGCTCGTTACTGGATCCCCTACAGATTCAGGAACGGATGATACAGCAGAAAGGAGCAGGAAACAATGAAAAACAAGCCCTCCCCCCAACTGCCACAGCACTCCCTCAGCCAATATGGTGTCTGAAAAGGGAGAGACTGCACGAGGCAGCCCACGGACACAGAAACCTGCCTCACCTCAGCTGGATGCAGCCTCGCAAGACAGCACGGGTAGAGATCCCTTCTCCACTCAATCTCAAGAGGAGTTCCTGCAAACTCCACGAGGTGAATTCCACAGCTTTATCCCTGATCTGCCTCCCCTGACAGGGGACTTAAGTATGCAGACTCCCCAGTTCCATCAACTGATAGACACATGGCTGACCTAGCTGAGCTGGCCCTGAGACAAAACAGCACTACTACACAGGCTCAAGCTCCTATACAGACGGCCACATACACTGGCGATGCAGTGCTCCTTGCCAGATTTTCTGCCCTCCTGCAACAAGAACTGTCTAAGGCATGCACGATAATCATAACTGACCTCAAAGATGACTTTCAAACCATTGGCGATTGACTGGACACAATTGAGTCTAAAATAGATGCAACGGTGAAAAGGGTTAATCAGAATTCAAGAATGATATCATCCCTACAAGACCAACTTGATCAGGCTAATGCTAAAATAGAAGGCCTGGAAAATAGGTTGAGACAGTATAATTTCAGTATTCGGGGTCTCCATGGTGGTGGACTTGGAAAATGCCATACAATCCCAGATGAAAGATCTGATACCCGATATTTCTCCTTATCACCTGGAAATATTTAGAGTTCACCATGCTCTAATAGCACCTAAGCCTGATGGCTTACCTAGGGATGCGATAGCCAAACCCCAATTTTAAAAGATCAAGGAGAAGATCATGATGGTGGCCAGGACCAAAGGCGATTTATCCCTCCTCGGACACATAGTCCAAATCTTTGCAAATATTTCCCAGGTGATGATTCAGGAGCGGAGATCCTTGAAACCATTACTATCCCACCTGATCAATCGTGAAATCAAATATCGATGGTCCTTTCCTTTCTGTTTATATTTTTCATATAAAGACAAGCCATTTTCCTTTACCAACCTCCGAGCTGGTGAGGAAACACTTCTCTTGAGATCAGTCCCAGTTCCAGATTTTCCTGCCCCCACTGGCGATCCCACAGATGCTCGACCTGATTCCCCTCTGTGGTCCCAATCCAACAGTTTCCATTGTAGGAAATCCTCATCTGTTACCTGATCAGAGACTATTGATTGGGCTCTACCTACCTTCTAATTTTTGAGACCAGGTGTCCCACACTGCCGTCCATTGTTTGGGACACATCTTTATACCCTTAACAGTGTTTATCATGTTTACTGGTATGATCGAGAGTTCTGTACGTTACTTAGAGGGTTACCCATGTTACATAGATTCCCCAGCTGTAGACATATTCATTTACAGGCATACCCCACTTTTAAGTACACAATGGGGTTTATTTACTAAAGCTAGAAAGTGCAAAATCAGGCTCACTTTTGCATAGAAACCAATGAGCTTCTAACCCCAGCTTGTCCAATTAAGCTTTGGTAATAAAACCTGGAAGCTCATTGGTTTCTATGCAGAACTGAGCCTGATTTTGCACTTTCTAGCTTTAGTAAATAAACCCCATTGTGCACTTAAAAGTGGGGTATGCCTATATCTTACAATAGAAACTTAGTTTACTCTGCTGGTTCACTCCACCTCTTGGTTGATGTGAGAGCTGGGCCGGAGCGGAAGCGTATGCCCCCTTGGCAAACTTGCCTCTATCTTGAGAACAGAGGCGACTTCACGCAACAACATGCAGGCTTGGTTCCCCCAACCAGTTACTGTTATACAGTTTTTGTGTTCTTATTTGATTGCACCCCTTTCAAAGCTCACATTGACGCTGGTTAGGAGCATACAGTATTACTTTATTCACTTTTAGATCCTTTTCTTTTTCCAAGCTTTTCTTCACTATAGTATAAGACATTTCCATGGGCATTCTGGCAAATTTGGTGACCCCAACCGAAGACTCAGAATCCTCTTTCAGGCAAGTACAATCCTCCGAACCATCATGTCCACTAGGCCCCCCATGAAATATAAAATCCTGACCCATAACGTTCAGGGCCTTAATTCCCCTATCAAACGAACAATGGACTTTCAAAACTATCACGGGTTAGAAGTGGATGTCTTGTTACAAGAGACCCACTTCTCTCGCACATCCTCCCCCAAATACTTAAGTGGCAGATACCCCACGTTCTTTCAAATGGCCCAGACAAGAAACGAGGGGTGGCGATATGCATGACAAAGAAGGTCCCATTTACACCTACCACAGTCATAAGAGACAAAGAAGTTCGATATCTCATGGTTGCGGGGAAAATCAATGAACATGCAGTTACATTGCTTTCGTATTATGACCTCAATTCTGGCCAGGCACATTTCTTACAGTCGATTTTAGCAGTGGTTAGGCCCCATGTGGTGGGCAACGTCATATTGGGTGGAGATAGCAATACCTCCCTAGACCAAATTCTAGACAAATCCAATCCACACAAGGCAATGTTAAAACACACTCCTTAGCAAAGCAGTAGAATAGCATGAATATTACACTCCTATGACTTGACTGACATATGGGGAGATACCCATCCCACCACTAGGTACTATACATTCTTTTCCCATTTATATAAAACATACTCGCGCAGAGACCATTTGTTCACTTTATCTCCCTTACTTTCATTTATATCATCGGCTAGCATTCTTCCGATGGCGTGGTCGGATCACTCCTTAGTTCAAATTATGCTAACAGACTTGTGGACTAAACCAAAGCCCTCATCTTGGCGCCTGAATGCTTCTTTGCTCAATGATCCTGTAATTTTTTTTCGGGAATAGAAACTTCTCTGAAACTCTATTTTCAAGAAAATCCCTCCTCCGCCACATCTCTGAGTGTTACCTGGGCAGCCCACAAGGGAACAATTTGAGGTAAATTGATACAAATAGTCTCCACAGTCAAACAGGCACCATTGAGCAACAAGATTAGGAGCTCCGGCGCCTTCCGCGATAACAACACTCAAATCAACCCCTTGAACTTAGACCCCAGATCGGCGCGGCACGCACAGCTCTAAACCTTAGTCTTACTACAAAAGCAGAAAAATATATTAGATTGTCCAGACATCGGTACTATACCATGGGAGATAAACCCAACAGACTACTGGCGAGAACCAAAATTACGTCTGCAAAATGGCCAACTATCCCAAAATCCTCAATTAATTTTAGGGGAATTCTTCGCCTTTTATATTCTAAATGCTACGATTCTACTAGATGTTTCTCCAAAGACAAGGCAGAAGACTTCTTCCGTGATCTTCAGCTTCCTACGGTAGCTCGTGCTCACACAGAGTTAATGGAGGCAGAATTTACTGTGGGGGGAATAGTAACTGCTAACTCTGATTGGGACGGTCGGGGGAAGAGGGGAGCAATGTTGTTGTCTCTAGATCTCCGCAAGGCATTTGACTCCCTTTCCTTTTCTTTACTTTAGAATGCTATGGGTTTGGCCCTAAATTTCTAACAATACTATGAGCAATCTACAGCGAACCTAAGGCCTGCATAGAGGAACCAGACAGGGTTGCCCCTTGTCCCTGATATTTTTCATCTTGGCATTGGAGCCCTTGGCAATCAAAAGCCGAGAGAGCCAGGATATGCAGGGGGTCTATTGCAGGGATCGTGGACACAAATGTGCTCCGTTTGCGGATGACATACTGATGCTCCTCTCTTTTCCAGTTACCTCAATACCCAATCTGCACCTAATGCTACGTCACTTCACTTTTGTCTCTGGTTTACAAGTAAATCATTCTAAATCTCAAGCTCTAAACATCTCCTTAGAAACACATACTGTAGCTAGTGCCTTGCTAAATTCATTCTCCTTCAAGTGGCAATCTGAAGCCCTCCCATATTTAGGCATCTCTCTAACCTCCTCCCTCCACACATTTATATCGGAAGAATTACACCCCCCCCCCCCGTTCCAAAGATTAAGGGAAGACCGTAAACGACGGTCCAACAAACCCCCATCATGGTTTGGTCGATTGTACTCTGTCAAAATGAATGTTTTGAAATAAAAGGACAATCAGTGCACACAAACGACAAGAGGTTGCAAGCTAGACACCTAAAAGGAGAAAATCACAACACCTCAAAAATGTAACAAAAATATAAAAATGGTGCAGCTCAAAATAAGTCCATACAATATACAGTCAGATGTTGTACAGAAAAAAGAGATGAAGCCACCACGTGATGAAAGAGATCTTCCACTAATATAAAATATTCAAAGTGACGAATCCTTCCACCGTCAGTATAGTGTACTCTTACCGAATCTGATGGACCACTGAATGTTTAAATGGTCAAATAGGCTTAGTCCCACACATAGGATGATGAATGGATCCAGCAACACCAATCCACAGATAAGGACAGGATGTAGTCAAATAAATCCCTCCAACTGCATGGAACCATAAAATCCTATGAGCCACTGTATGATCTGATGGTCAAATACACTTGTACCGCACATGGGGTCAGATTGACGTATAAATCCAGTAGCCACAATCTGGCAATACAGGCAGGATGCGTACAAAGTGTTCACTCCAGCAGCAAGGAACCCCTAATTTTCGCTGGCACCACTGGCAGAGTCCGCACATGACAATAGTGATACTCAAGCTGAGGGCGAGGACACCGGAGACTATAATTACCTCACTCTTTGGAGATCTTGAGTTTTGGTGTGCTTTGTGTGTTGTATCCAGTACTGTGCAGAAACTTTGTCTCGGTGCAGGATCTTCCTGTAATAAAGACTGATCACTGCTGCGTTCTCTCCTTGTGTAGGGTGACTGAATGTTTTGCCTATACTGTATGCTATACTTATTTAGAATGCTCCCTATAATGCTACCTATTTCGGACTTTAATGCCAAACAGTTACACAGCTACAATTTGGGGAAATAAAAGACACAGCGTGAACAAGCACACTTTATACACACCTAAATTGAGGGGAAGATTAGGAGTACCGGACTTGGTCAAATACCATCAAGATGCGCAATTGGCATAGTTGCTCCGCTTCCACTCACGACATTCCCAAACGCTATGGATGTCCTTGGAGTCATCTCTTTATCCCAATAAGGAGATTGGCCACTTAATGTGGATGCTAGCAAAGGACAGGCCGGTCGTGCTGTGTCCAACTCTATAATATTAATTGAACCTGTGGGATGGGCCCCTAGTCACCCATGGATTAAAATCTCTGCACACCCCATTGGCTCCATTACTTGGAAATCCCTCCTTCACCCCGGGTCTTCACCCCCAAAATTTCGCCTGGTGGACCAACAAAGGTCTAATACGAATTGCGGATTTTTGTGACCATAGAGGTGTTCTGTCTAAACAATCCCTTCAGGAATTACACCAGCTTCCTAATTCAGAACTGTACACTCAGCGCACTTTTTAGCGACACTAAATCGCACCTCAGATTTAACCTCGTCAACATCAATGGAATATCTATGCAGGAGTTTCATTAAACACACTCGTCACATATCCAAAATGTATTCCATATGGACCTCCACGTCTGAAAAGCTATTTTATATGCACCAATGGGAGCAGGACTTGGAGGAGACTCTGGTTGTGGAGGATTGGAGTAAGATAGGACAAAGTGCATCTAAAGCCTCATACACGATCGGACTTTAAACATACTTTCCCCTGGATTTCTGTAAAAAGGGCGTTGGCCGTGAACTTGTTAAGCATACACGCAATCAGACTGTTTTAGCCAACTTTCACCAAATCACGTGGTTTTTCTGCTCTTTACCGCTACTTTTGGTCAACCTTCTGTATTGTTGTCTGATCTTTTGCATTGGTTCTGAGCATGCGTGTTTTTAAAGTCCGATGGTTTTCTGTACACACAATTGGACTTTGTTCCATCAGACTTTTGTTGTCGAAAAGTTTGTCTGTTCACACAGCCAACATTTGTCTGATGAAAACCGAAAAAGATTGTCCGATGGAGCGTACACGCGGTCGGATGTTGCCTTAAAACAGCTAATTTAAATGTTTGTTGTCAAAAAGTCTGATCGTGTGTACGGGCCTTTAGTCATATCAATACATCGCTGATTGAAGCAAACTATGAGGTCCTTCTGCGGTGGTATATGGTGCCAGTGAGAGTAGCATCCTTCATCCCTGGTGCATCCCCACTGTATTTCAGAGGGTGTGGTATGAATGGTACAATGTTCCATGCTTGGTGGAAATGCCCAGAAGTCAGGTGGTTCTGGATCCGTACCTATAATTTCATATACTCATTCACTCAAGTGAACCTCATTAAATCACCACTGAAAGCACTGTTGGGGCACCTGATAGAGGGAATGACGAGACACACAAAGAGACTTATAGCCTTTATATTTGTAGCAGTCAGGGTCTACATAGCCAGATCCTGGAAATCTTCCACGGTTCCCTTTCACTTATTAAGATGAAAACTATCTTGGATAATGGTAAACCTATCTCGTTCGAAAAGACTTGGGACCCCTGGATTAAATACCAGTCCAATACTCTATGAGACAGCTATGCCATGGAGTGTCTGCCCCCCCCCCCTTCTTTTTTTTTTAGGGTGCACCTTCCTCTTCCTCCTTCTAATGCTTTGTTCCTCTTCTCATATTAACCATATTCTCTCTACTTGTTCTGCTATACCTGCCCTTCGTAGGCGCTCAGGTCAAATGCTATCCCACACATACTGATTTCTGATTAAGAGGGGAGCCTCTTAGATCTAACATAGCATTTTTGGATGGTCTACCCCCATGCCCTTTTTTCCTTCAGAAGGATAGGAGACGACAAGAGTCATTATGTATACATATCATTTATTGCCGATGTTCCTCTTTACACTGTTCTTTCTGAATCACACATTATATGTTCATAAGGTAACTGGCAATTCAGTATGTATCCTTAATTGTTACAAAGATTAATACCCGGGTTTATAGAGAACAACTGTTTACTGTCATAATGGCTATTGTTGACGTTGTATACTTTAAAAACCTGAATAAAAACCATTGAAAATGAAAAAATTGATTGTTATTTTCTTTCTACATTTTCCAAAAACTTATGGCAAAAAAATTGCATGTCCAAAAGACTTATTATGCCTCATAGAAAATACGCTGGCATGTTTGCATTCCAAAATAAAATTTTTGTGGGTGTTTCCATTGTCCTATCCTATGACGAAACGCGCGTTGGGTGGCTAGGACGCGCTTATGCGATCATGTTGGGATCCGGAGCAAACGGGTGTTCGCTTGCCGGCCGACATACATGCTATTTTTACCTTGTGTTTGTAAGTGTTTCTATCTATTATTTATTAAAGTGGTACATCAGGTTTACACTATGGGAAGTCCCTTTGTTTTTCTTTTTGAGTGACTATTGCCCTATGATTGGGAGTCTCCTCGGCTAATCATTGAGGGTGTGTGTCCTTGACCTGCTGTCCTCTGAATTGCTAACGTGGGATCTGCCACTGGGACCCTCTTGGGTGTTGTTTGCAAGCTGTTGATGCTTGCCATCTGGTAAGAGTGTATTCTATATGGTGGTCCACACTTACTGGTGATGGAAAATTGCATGATTCATCATATTCACTTATTTGGATTACGATTTGAACTTTTTACTCAAGATAAATTTTGATTATACTAATTTCTTATTTTTATTACTAATTTTCAATAATTGGTATTGATTATATATTCAATTTTATATCATCTATTTATTCACTTAATATTGGTTGTGGGATCATATTTATTTAGAGTATTTATATTAATCCATTAATCAATGAATTTTTTCTTTGGTTTAATAAAGGGGGTATTATTGTCAGCGCAGCCACTTTTTCTTTTTTCACATGTGGTATCGCCATATTCAGGAGGACAAGCAGACTATTTTGGGGTGTATTTTTTGGTATATCCATGTTGTGTATTAAAAATATCCTATAAATTACCAACTTTGTGTAAAAAAAATAAATAAATAAATTTCCACATTTTCCAAAAACTTGTGTCAAAAAACATGTTCAAAAGACTCATTATGCCTCACAGAATATAATTTGGGGTGTTTGCTTTCCAAAATGTGGTCATTTTGCAGGCTTTTCCATTTTCCTAGTGCTTCATTGCCTTCAGAAATGTGATAGTTAGTCAGGAAATTGTATGTGTAATTTATGGTATACCTGGACTTTGCAAAAATGTTTGACACAGTTCCCCACACACAGCTCATGTGTAAGGTAAAGTCTACAGGCTTGGAAATATCAATTTGTATGATGTGACTCCCCCACACTGATGGATAAAAATACTATGTGCTTCCTGCAAGTATCACTGTGTCACCACTATGCTCTCAGGACTCTTACCTCAACGCCACTTGTAAGCAGGCATACAAACATTTATATGTCAGAATTCCTACAATTGCTTGGTCCTCCAATCATTTTCTGCCCTCTAGAGACTCTCTTGATATATCAATTTGCCTTGTATGTGCTGGTTGTATTTGTAGTAGTAGTAGTAGTATTAATATAACCGACACAAGAAGGTCATTTTGGCAGCATGAATGTATGAGAGCCTTAAGGGGATCTTACCCCTATCATTGTCATAGTCAGGGCCGTCTTCACCGCAGGGCAAACAGGGCAGCTGCCCAGGGCCATGTCACTGTTTGGGGCCCAAAGCAGAGCTGCCTGATAAGCCTGGAAATCAGCACATTGGCACTGCAAATCCCCACACATAGACAGACAGTCTGTCACGGTCATCAGTGCGCACAGTGCAGCAATGCCATTGCTGCATTTCTCGATCGAGGAGCGGGCCATGGGTGGGAGGGGCCTTCAGCTCCACTGATGCTCTGGCCCTGCCCCTTGCTATGCATGCACAGTCACTGCTGCCTGCCTGAACTTAATCAGAGGAGCGGAGGCCCGGGTAGGAGGAGTCAGACGCGGCGCGGAGCGGAGTGCTGCCTGGTCAAGTAAAACTAGCAGTGTGGAGAACTGATCGGAGCTGAGCTTGCCAGGAGGACAAGGTAGGTCTTTCTCCTCCCCAGCTCCCACTCCTCATGCCATGTGTAAAATAGTAGAAATGTTTAAAAATGTGACCTGCAGTCCAGGCTGAGTGAGGCTGTGGCTGTATTTTTTATTACAGAGCATATAGCATAATTTACAGCACATGGCATTACTGTCTGTAGTTAACTGCTTGATGGGTTTATTTGGGGCCTGGCTGGTTCACATGTAGGTGTTTTGGCAGTCCACATTTGCGCAGGCATAGCAGCCCATTCATTTGAATAGGCTGCCATGCCTGCGTTTCCTGCAGAAAAAAAAAAAAGTGCCTGCATCATGCAATAGTCCACTCACACCTATGCCAATCAAACAGTGAAATACAGCACTGTCTGTCCATTCTGCTTTTGCACCATTTAACTTACCTGCAGTTCCTGCATCGGCAAACTTGCTGCATATTTAGATGTTTAGGCCACGCTTTTAAAAACACAGTGCGTTTGTGTGTGCAGGAACTGCGGGTAAGTCACATGGTGCAAAAGCAGAATGGATTTCAACGCCACTGCGATTTAAAAATGCTGCATGCACCTTTTTTTCTGAAGGAAACGCAGGCATGACAGCCCATTGGGGCTGCTGTGCCTGCGCAAATGTGGGCCGCCAAAACACCTGCATGTGAATGTGTGATGTGACAATGGCTGCAATGTAATGGGGGTGCTGTGATGTGTAAAGGGGCACTACAATGTGAAAATGTCTGCAATGTAATGAAGTGCTGTGACATGAAAGTGAACTGAGGACACCGTGGGACTGCTGTGAAGGGGGTCTGCAAGTTTTTTTTTTTAGATAATTCTATGTGTGTGTGTCTAGTTTTTGAGATGTTGGCGTGAAGAGCAAAATTGCATGGGGGGGGGGGGGGGTCAGAATATAATGTTTGCCCAGGGCCCAAACCATATTAAAGATTGCCCTGGTCATAGTACTAAGAGATATATCAAGAGAGTTTTTAAAAAAAAATTGTAAATAATAAACAGGTTATACAAGTGAAAAAAAAGTCCTGCGCAAATCAATCAAAAAAAGTCCTTTTAAAGTGCTAAGTGCTGATGAAGTATAAAAAACATAAATATATGAAATGTATAGAGAAAAATATGCAACACATAAAAAGTCTATAAACTGTGATTCATAGGCACCAATGGTGAAAAATCGCAGATGAAAGCAGTAATATAAATCCACGGACTAAAGGCTCTCAGAACTCTCACCTCCAAATAGAAAAAACAAGCACATCAGAAAGAACTGGCCAACTCCACTCCTCATCTCCAGCCACCAGGGGGGTCCTCCACTGTAGCAGACTATGCAGCGATATTCTCCACAACAGGGCCATATAATGCATATACAATTATACTGTAGTAGCAGGGAGGATATTCACAGAAGTGTGCAGCTCAAATATGTAATAAAAAACATGGAGAGAGAGGGAAGGCTTTGATAGTGTAGTACTTGGTTAAAATATAAGGGTTTAATAGAAGAAATAAAAATCGGACTCTCACCGGTAAACAGGTTATACCTAACTGTTCTGTGGAGTGTATTTGCACAGAGTAGCCCTGATCTTCCTGTTCTTGGGTCCCCCACCAGTGTTCCTGGCCCCTTCCCTCTTGCCAAATGCCCCCAGAGCAAGCAGCTTGGAATGTGGGCACCTGAGTAGGCTCGCTTCTGAGCCCCGGCTCTGGGTGTCCATTCACACGCAGAGCCATGGCTCGGCCCTGCCCTCTCTCTCCTCGTGATTGACAGCAGTGGGAGACAATGGTTGTGCTAATCAGGTGAAAACTGAGCCTTAAAGCAGGAGACCCACGAAAATTTTTTATTTAAAAGCCAACAGCTACAAATACTGCAGCTACTGACTTTTAAAATAAGGACACTCACCTGTCACAGGGTCCAGCGATGTAGGCACCCTAGACCGATCCGTCTCTCGGTCCTTGAATGCTGCCACCGCCATCTTCGCTATGGGAATCAGGAAATTAAGCCTTGAGGCTTCACTTCCCTGATCCCTACTGTGCATGTGCGAGTCACACAGGGCAAGCTAAATGGTCCGTGCTGTCTCTGGGACCCGTGTGTGTCCCAGCAGACAGCGCGGTGGGATGGGAAGAGGCATAGACTCCCGTGGGAGTCTATGCCCGGAAGTGGGTGCAAATACCTGTCTTAGACAGATATCTACACCCCCTCCCCCCTGAAAGTGCCAAATGTGTCACCGGAGGGGGGGGGGGAGGGTTCCAAAAAGCGGAGGTTCAATTTTTTTCTGAACCTCCGCTTTAATCTGGTATTCAGCTTTAATTAAATCTTCATATTTAGAAATACTGAACATAGATTTTGAAATTCCATTACCTTGTTAAAGATTAAATAAGGGGGCATAGCCTAGCACAGGATGTGATCAGACATGTGCCTGAGCAGCTCCGGTCTCTCTTACAACAATCCTGCTCCATCCTGGGTCAACCAAGTTTAAACCACTGATCTTTCGATACCTGCCTGGTTGGAGACGACCCCTACGCCATTGTGAGTATTTTCAGTGGATGGGCACGCGTAGAAAAAAAAGCAATCTCCGGCCAAGGTGAGCATTACCACCCGCTCCTGCCAAGATGGCCGCCGCAGTAACAACAGAGCACCATGCATCTCTCTGGCCTCTACCCTGGATCCCTTCAGGGATGTCCAGGATGTCTCCCCGTCACCCTCCTCAAATCCGCCAGCACTGTCTTTGCAGACTGCCTGAGTGAGGATGGTGCAGATGACGGGAAAGGGCCCACACTGTCAGAGGTCCTGGCCACCATTAAGGTAAATCACTCAGACCTTATGGTAAATGTGGATAAACTGAAGATTGATCTTGCCATTATGAGGCAAGACATGCACAAAATATGTGGCCTAGTCGCTGAGACTAAAAGGCGTATCATGATATGGAGGACACTATTAACCCCATACTGCCCAAAACGTAACACCTACGGGGGCAAAATTGCAACATTGGAGGATAATGTGAATCACATGGAGAATCTCATCCGCAGAAATAACCTGTATCTGGTCGGTCTCCCTGAATGGGTTGAGGGATTAGACCCTGTAGCCTTCCTGGAAAGCTGGCGTGACCAAGAATTAGGATGCAATCAGCTCTCCTCCTGCTTTGTGATTGAGAGGGCCCACCAAGTCCCTGGGCATCCTGGGGTGATTTGCCTCCTCAACTACAGGGATCGTGGTTCCATTCTTGGTGTGGCCCAGAAGAAAGGGAGTTTTTCCATATCAACAGTGCTGTGGTGTCTTTGTTCCCTGAATACTCTGCATCAGTTCGTAATATGAGAGCAAGCTATCAGCATGTCAAGCAGAAGCTGCGGGAGCATGACATCCAATGTTACATGCTATTCCCTGCTACCCTCCTTGTTACTCACAACGGGAAGGTTCATTTCTTCCACCCCCCTCAAAATGCTTTGTCTTGGTGGGAATCGCTGCCTCAACCTCCGCGAGCACCTGCCTGTTGTATGTCCACTGATTGAGTAACGGAATCCAGTTTATTATTACTTTCCTCATCTTTCTTTGTTTAGGCTTATTGCAATGGGCTTTATTAAGCCATTCTGTGGTTGAGTGTACATATCTCCTGCAGGAGAGTCTATGACCTTCAGCTACTGAGTTGGCCTGAGCTGCCATGGGGTGAATTGCCCACCCCAATCTTGTTGGACGCTGACAGTTTTTTACTTTTTCATTCCGCTGTTAATGGCCATGCACTCCATACATGGCTTAAGTTCAGGGTATAAGCCCACGCTATTATTCAGGAGATGGGCTTTGCTACCCTTCCTGGGTAGTTGTATTGTTTTTGTATATAGTTTTTCTGTAGTTTGTATGAGGTATGTATGGTTGAATGTCTGTGCACCACTGAATCCCTATATTAGCACTGTAGCCGTGCTTGGATCTGAGGTTACCTCCAATGGGCCTTCATCCCCCTTTTTTTCTCCTGTCCTATGGGTTTTACTGCTTTCCTCATGTCCACAGTAAATATCTGTTCAAGGAATGTTCACGGACTGAACTCCAAATTTAAAAGAGCTTCTTTTTTTTTTATGTACTAAAAAAACATAAACCACATGTTCTGTGCCTCCAGGAAACCCATCTAATGGGCTCTAAGATTCTAGCTTTAAAGAAGTATTGGATTGCTCATCACTATTACTCCACCTACCCCAATTATGCTTGTGGGGCAGCGATTTTAATCCATAAGGGGCTACCATTTCACCGCCAACGGGTTACTTCTCACCCCAAGATACAATACCTAATTCTGCAGGTGGTTATACATGGGGTTTCTCTTTTGTTTGTAACGGTTTACCCCCCCCCCCCCTCCTTACGGCTACAGTGTTTACTGAGTTGGATATTTTAACTCTGTAATGCAACCTGCCTTGGACAGGTTGAAACCTCTATTGTATGAATCAAAACTGTTTTGTGTATGGATATGTGGACCTCTGGAGATGAAAATTTCCTACAGTTACAGTGGTGTGAAAAAGTGTTTGCCCCCTTCCTCATTTCCTGTTCCTTTGCATGTTTGTCACACTAAAGTGTTTCGGAACATCAAACCAATTTAAACAATAGTCAAGGACAACACAAGTAAACACAAAATGCAATTTGTAAATGAAGGTGTTTATTATTAAAGGTGAAAAAAAATCCAAACCATCATGGCCCTGTGTGAAAAAGTGATTGCCCCCTAAACCTAATAACTGGTTGGGCCACCCTTAGCAGCAACAACTGCAACCAAGCGTTTGCGATAACGTGCAATGAGGCTTTTACAGCGTCCTGGAGGAATTTTGGCCCACTCATCTTTGCAGAATTGTCCTAATTCAGTTACATTAGAGGGTTTTCTAGTATGAACGGCCTTTTTAAGGTCATACCACAACATCTCAATAGGATTCAGGTCAGAACTTTGGCTAGGCCACTCCAAAGTCTTCATTTTGTTTTTCTTCAGCCATTCGGTGGTGGACTTGCTGGTGTGTTTAGGATCATTGTCCTGCTGCAGAACCCAAGTTCGTTTCAGCTTGAGTACACGAACAGATGGTCGGACATTCTCCTTCAGGATCTCTTGGTAGACAGCAGAATTCATAGTTCCTTTTATCACGGCAAGTCTTCCAGGTCCTGAAGCAGCAAAACAGCCCCAGACCATCACACTACCACCACCATATTTTACGGTTGGTATAATGTTCTTTTTATGAAATGCAGTGTTCCTTCTACGCCAGATATACTTGGACACACACCTTCCAAAGAGTTCCACTTTTGTCTCATCGGTCCACAGAATGTTGTCCCAAAAGTCTTGGGGATCATCAAGATGTGTTGTGGAGAAATTGAGACGAGCTTTGATGTTCTTTTTGCTCAGCAGTGGTTTTCTCCTTGGAATTCTGCCATGCAGGCCATTTTTGCCCAGTCTTTTCCTGATGGTGGAGGCATGAACGCTGACCTTAACTGAGGCAAGTGAGGCCTGCAGTTCCTTGGACGTTGTTGTGGGGTCTTTTGTGACCTTTTGGATGAGTCGTCGCTGCGCTCTTGGGGTAATTATGGGCGGCCGGCCACTCCTGGGAAGGTTCACCACTGTTCCATGTCTTCGCCATTTGTGGATAATGGCTCTCACTGTGGTTCGCTGGATTCCCAAAGCTTTGGAAATGGCTTTATAACCCTTTCCAGACTGATAGATCTCAATTACTTTCTTTCTCAATTGTTCCTGAATTTCTTTGGGTCTCGGCATGATGTGTAGCTTTTAAGGATCTTCTGGTGGACCTTACTGTGTCAAGCAGCTCCTATTTAAGTGATGCCTTGATTGTGAACAGGTGTGGCAATAATCAGGCCTGGGTGTGGCTAGAGAAATTAAACTCAGGTGTGGACAACCACAGTTATAGTATGTTTTAACAAGGGGGGCAATCACTTTTTCACACAGGGCCATGATGGTTTGGATTTTTTTTCACCTTTAATAATAAACACCTTCATTTACAAATTGCATTTTGTGTTTACTTGTGTTGTCCTTGACTATTGTTTAAATTGGTTTGATGTTCCGAAACACTTAAATGTGACAAACATGCAAAGGAACAGGAAATGAGGAAGGGGGCAAACACTTTTTCACACCACTGTAAATTTTTTTCCTGCCAGTCTAAATCTTATGCTGCTCTTTCTAGGCTGGACTATGCACTGAGCAAAAAAGATTTACTACCCTGTGTTCCCTCTATAGCTTATCTATCGCAGACAATATCCGATCATTCCATAGTTCAGGTAGTTTTGACTTTGGGCCATAGACCCTAGTTTCGGGTTTGGAAGCTCCACACCAGAAATTCATGATTCCATTCCGACCGACATGGCCAATTACTGGTCCTCTAACTCTGACTATAGCGCTGTGGGACCTGTCTGGGATGCCTTTTTTAGGCAGTGGTCCGGGGCTCCTATATTTTCCATATTAAAGATCTGTTGGGTGGGCCACGCAAGAGGCCTTACAAAAAGCATTGGATAATGCACGCTCCTATGATGAATCCGTTCTCTGTCATCCGGGGTATGCTTACAGATGCACATAGGGCATTACAACTTCAAATGGTAGGCTTCTTGTGTTTCTCGCCCATACGGATTTTCAGGATAGTTTGATTCCTGAACTTCAACTCCCTGATGGGTCCATTACCTCAGATGCATTAACTATTAACCAGGTGTTTGCATAATTTTATGGAAAGTTGTATGAGCATAAGGTGGTTCATCCTGAAACTAACTTTACCGTTTTTTTCTCATTGATTTTTCCCCCCACGTAGTACTACTCAGCAACTCCTGCTAGATAACCCCTTAACGATAGAAGAGGTGACAGCTGCCACTTACTACCACTGAGTAAAACTCCAGGTTTGGATGGTCTTTCCTCCGAGTGGTATCAGGCATATTATAGAAGAATTAGCTCCTAAACTTCTCAAAACCTTCTGGGAGTCTCTTGAGCTGTCAGGCTAGGAGCAGGTAACAGGTAACAGTTCAGGTGTGCTGATTATGCAGAGTTCAAAGAACAAGAGCACATACCATGAGCAGGTCTAAGCAGAGCAGGTCAGCTGGTGCTTGTAGTTCACCACTGCAGATGAAGGTAGATGTTTGCTGGACCTTGTAGTTCACCACTGCAGATGAGGATACATGTTAGCTGGTGCTTGTAGTTCACTGCTGCAGATGAAGGTACTACAGTAGAATCAGGCAAGCGTAGTCTAGGCAAGCTGGGTCACACACAGGTAGATCAGAGTCCAAACTGTACCGAATCAGAAAGAGCAGATATCAGCAGGATCAAACACAAAGGTAAACTCTAACACAAGCACTGACTGAATGCTGATACAGGTGATTTAAAGGTGAGCTGGCCAATCACTGTTATTTCACAGGCAAAGGCTATGTCAGGTGGAGTTTTGCTGGGTCCTAAAGGGATCCTAGTACTGACAGTACCCCCCCCCCTTTCTCGAGGGGTTGCTCCTGCACATCCAGGCTTACTTGGATAACGGAGATGGAACTTCTTCTTAAGTCGATCAGCATGAAGATCATGAGCTGGTACCCAAGATCGATCCTCTGGGTCGAAACCTTTCCAATGAACGAGATATTGTAAGGAATTGCGTACTCGTCTGGAATCAAGAATAAATGCCACTTCATATTCTTGACTGTCCAACACATCCACAGGTTCTGGTTCATTTACTAGGAGGCTGGAATGAACAGGTTTCAATAATGAAACATGAAAGACATTTGGAATGCGGATGGATGGGGGAAGTTTTAATCTACAGGACACAGGATTAACAATCTCCGAAATTTCATAGGGCCCGATTAATTTTGGGCCAAGTTTTTTAGATGGAACATGCAGAGACAGATTCCTAGATAGCCACACTTTGTCACCAACTTTATATCCTGGTGCCTTTGAGCGCCTCTTGTCAGCCATTTTCTTAGAAGGCTGCACAGAGCGAGAAACAATTAACATCGGACCAGATTTTGGTATCTGGAACATCTGAGGGTGGAAGATCAAAGGAGCACACACGAGGATGCAACCTGTAAACACAGAAGAAAGGAGAGGTCCCTGTAGATGTGCTGGCACAATTATTAAAGGCAAACTCTGCCCATGGAACCCATTGGAGCCCACTCCACCTCATCATTGGCCATCAGACAACGTACCATCTTCTCTAGAGTCCGATTGGTCCTGTTTGGCCATTTGTCTCAGGATAATCTATTGAAGAATACAATAACTTAATACCCAGATAAGAGTAAAGGGCCTTCCAAAACTGGGCTATAAACTGAGAGCCACGGTCTGAGACAATGATAATTGGTGCCCCATGGAGCCAGAAAACATGTTTAATGAATAAAGATGCCAGTTCTTTAGCAGATGGAAGTTTTAGAAGTGGAACAAAGTGGGCCATCTTACTGAATCTGTCTACCACCACCCAGATCGTGGTACATCCCTGGGACGGAGGCAAGTCAGTTATAAAGTCCATAGATAAATGGGTCCAGGGACAGGTAGGTATTGGTAGAGGACGTAGGAGACCGGGGGACTTAGAGGTACGGCTCTTGCTTCTGGCACAAACTTCACAGGCCAGGACGAGGGCTAACACATCTTGCCTAATCGATGGCCACCAGAGGTTGCGAGAGATAATCTCATTTCTAAACCCCGGATGTGCTGCAGATTTTGATGCATTTACCTGCTGCAAAACCTGCAAACGAAGAGCCAGGGGCACAAAAAGCATACCAGAGGGAGTGGAGGGAGGGGCTTCAGCCTGTGCAGGTAACAAGGCCTCAGATGTCAGTCTGGGTGAAAGCCAAAATCCTATCCTAAGAGATAATGGGTTGTGGAGGAAGCGAAGGAGCAGACTTATAAAAAGCTGCGAGACAAGGCGTCAGCCTGAATGTTTTTTGGCCCTGGTAATATCATAATTGTGCTCTGCTGGTGAATATTTACGGGACAAGGAGGAACAGGGGTGGATGGCAGCATTTACAGGATCCTTTTGTGACAAAAGCGCCCCCACCCCTACTTCAGATGCATCTTCCTCCACAATAAAAGGTAGCTCAGGAACAGGATGGTGTAGAATTGGTGGAGAGGTAAAGGCTTTCTTTAACTGACTGAAGGCTGTCTTTGCTTCAGTAGTCCATTTAAACGTAGTTGGAGTCTTCCTGGTGGGGGAGGTGATGGGATGTGCAATGGTGGCAAAGTTCTTGATGAATTTTTTCATTGAACTGCCTTTGGGTCTGAAGGTGGTGCCCAGTCTAAAATGGCTTGAATCTTGTCTGGATCCATGGTGAGGCCTATGTCAGAAATTAGGTAGCCCAGGAAAGGTACTTGTTTAACATGGAATAAAAAATTTTCAGGCTTTACAAAAAGGGAGCGAGTCTTTAGTCGGGCCAAAACCGAGCAGACATGCTTCTGATGTGTTTCAAGATTGGGAGAGTACATCAAAATATCGTCTAAATATACAAGCATTAAGCGACCCAACATGTCACGGAAAATGTCATTTAAAGTTCTGAAAGACAGCTGGTGCATTCCTGAGACCGAAAGGCATGACAAGACATTCGTAATGACCATCCTTGGTGTTAAAGGCCGGCTTCCATTCATCGCCTGCACGGATGCGCACCAGATTATAGGCTCCCCTTAAGTCCAGTTTGGAGAAGATTTTGCCTCCCTGGATTTGAGAGAACAACTCTGTGATGAGAGGGAGAGGATACCGATTGGGAACAGTTATTTTATTTAGACCTCTGTACTCAACACAAAGTCTCAGACCCCATCCTTCTTCGGGACAAAGAAGCATCCTGCTCCTGCGGGAGAGGGACGGATGAAACCCTTAGCTAGGTTTTCCTGGATGTATTCTTGCAAAGCAAGATTCTCTGGCTCAGACAGTGGAAAGACTCTCCCTCAAGGAGGTGTAGTGGCAGGCAAGAGGTCAATGGATCAATCATAACTGCGATGAGGAGGTAAAGTGTCAGCAATCCCTTTAGAAAACACATCCTGAAAGTCATTATAACAAACGGGAATCTGTTCCATTTCCACTTAACAGGTAGCAAGTTGAAACAGGGTGCTGGATGCAGTTCTCTTTACACTGATTGGACCAAGCCAGAATATTTCCTGTTCGCCAGTCAATTACGGGATTGTATAAAGAAAACTCTAAAAAAATGGTGCAACTCCTGCAACAGGTGAGTTAATCCATCAAGAAAGAGTTAGAAACAGCGCGTATTAATCTAACCATAAACATTAACAAAAGACAGCATTCACATAATCAAAAAAAAAAAACTCCTAAAAAATGATCAAGCAAAAAAAAGGGAAGATAAATGATTCCCAGGATCAGTCTTTGATATTATGTTTATATAAAACAATGTCCAACTGAAGATTAAAGCTTGATAGCGAAGATTCCGGTCTCACAATTAATTCATTGAAAGATATATGTAGTTTTATATTGCACCAATGCCCGACATACACCTCCACACATGCATACATGTAAGATCCTGTCCCAGATTACTGCCAGTGGAGAGGTAGTCCCCCTTAGGTATTACTCTTACCAGACAATAGCTGGGTTCTCGCAGTTAGTAAGTCAATTCTCATAGGCGAGGGGTGCAGGGATCTTCTTTCACTTCTTCATATACTCCTCCACTCCATCTCCATCAAGGTATAATCAGAAGAAAGAAAAGTGCATATAGCGTGATACCGTAAAACCAATAAATGCTTTATTAAATTAAAAACCCACAAACATTGCACTCACAAAGGTAGAAAGAAAACAAGCATAAATACAATATGCAGATTGGCAGCTAGGGTCAAGGAAGATGGTTAGGCTAAACGGTGGTCATACCGCCTTCGGCAACAGCTCACTCAGCTAGTATTCCTCGGCTTAGCACTTCTCCCCCTCTAATTCCTGTCGCTCCTGCTGCATACAATCACGTATGGTTCCACCCTGACGCGTTTCGTCTTACTGACATCATCTGAGGGTGGGGCCATACGTTCCCATTCCCTTTTTGTATCTAATCGGGTAAATTGGCTCATTAACCCTTCGTGAACACTCTTCGTATCTGTTCTAATAGATCACTGTGTTCAATGCACCCTGCTTATTACTGAGAAGTCATACAGAAAACGCTCCTTATATTGTACCATCCTTCCTTACTCTACCAGTAGTAATTCTAACCTGTTCCCGGATAACATGAGGAAACAATATCTATATATATAACCTCAAAAACCTCAATCAGACATTCATGCTACTAAGCATCTATAATGAATAAATAAAAACAACGGCAAATAAATAGACAATAGACCCAAAAAGGATAAACGAACAAGGGGGTAATAGAGAAAAAGCGGTGAATCCATTGTCTATCAAAACATTCATGCTATGCGGGACCCCACCACATTCAGCGGCGCGCTTTACCGCTCGTCGCAAAACTGTCATCATATAACCCTGTACATCATCTTTGAAATGAGTCAATAATCCTCCTTAATAATTAACCCTTAATGGGGGACTCATCTGAATATTTTAACCTCTAAGGGTATCCGCTCAAGATGCTGACCTTTAAAGAGCGGAGATGGATCCACCGACGCGCGTCAGCGCGGATGGAACACAGTGAAAAACAGGAGAGCGTGTGAAGATGACACTATCCTTAGGAAGTTGCTACATAGTTCACCCTACTAGGCAATGTGAATTGCCCACATCTAATCATGTATTTAGGGGGACCCGCAGACTCCGCAGCGCACATCGGTGTTTATCCAAATGGATATACACATTCTCCTCCAAGGACAGTTTTATGTTCCTCCCGAAATAGGAAGGTATCTATTTACATCTTTAATTTCTTATTGCCAAATACTGTCATTATATTGTTGATCTGTTACATGTCATCTGCTACTTCACCTTACATAGATTCGGCCCTATTCCACACTACACAGTGGGCGAGTCGGCATTCCTCATCTGCTATCACATTGGTAGATTTTGTACAGATACCTCCCTTTTTGAAAAACCGGGATCTAATGTCTGTCCCATCTAATCGTGCGTTCCCCAATCTAAACATACTACACAGCCCGATTCCTATTTCATATTAACCACTTATATACTTCAATCTGTTTTTAATCTCTATAACTTTTATTCGAGCGTTGGTTATGTGTGAAGGAAGTTTGAACACCGCATCCTCACATGATACCCCTTACCCCCTAAGTTAAACCAATCTCATCTTAGCTCTACTACCTATATGGACCTCAACTAATCGAACTGTGAAGATCTAAAAAGTATGAAAAAAAATTATATATGTAAAAACTATCCAAATAAAACACTAGCCAGATAAGCTTGCCCTGAGCAAGATGTGAAGAACAATAAATCCAAACGAAGAAAACGGCAACAATGTATAATATTGCAACAACTGCTTCTTCCCACAACCTACAAAAGGGAAGTATCGGAATATAAAAAACTGTCCGCACCCCAATACATACATGCATGCCCACACACATACCCGCACAAAGAATACACATGCACGTACATGTGTGTCAGAGATACACATCCATGCATGTGTACATATCCACATATGCGACTGTTGCGTGGGAACATGTATCAAAATTACTAAACAATTAATAAAAAGTTAATAAAGAATTGATAAAAAATGTGCACTACATGTTATGTCGGCTAAAAATGTGCACTCCATGTTATGTCGGCTAACCTTTTTATGCATAATACCTCCTTATCAATCACATACTGATATTAAACTAAAAAAAATATATATAATAAAAATACAACACTTAATTATAAAATATCATAATTACTCTGGCCATAAAAATGCACGTGTACTGAAATATCCCGTTATTTTAATATTATTTATAGGTAATTTAATATTAATTTTAATTTTAACCTATTTTGAATAACGGACTCCCCCAAAAAAAGAATCCTGTTATTGTACCCCTAAAAATCACTAATGAAACAATTCACGTCCAGTTCCACGTTTAATCCGCTAGGCGTGAGCGTATTCATTCGATATATCCATTCTGTTTCTTTTTTGGAGATTTCCCGGACCATATTTGACCCCCGCCAATTGGTATACACCCTATCAACTCCCCAGAATTTTAATACAGAAGGGTCCTGATTGTGGTGTTTTTTAAAATGTAGGGACACACTATGGTCTTACGGGATTGTGCTTCTGAAGCCAAGGAAGGCCTAGGATCAAAAGGAGTGGACATGACAAGACATGAAATCTTCTCCCAATGCAAAGCCCCCAATTGTAACTGGAAACGGTTGGTGGATTGGAGCACTAGATCTTGTGAAAGAGGCCGATTATCCACAGAAATCAGGCGGACTGGGCAATCTAGAGCATGAGTTTCCAGGAACAAAGAGGTAATCAGAGTCTTATCAATAAAATTCTGGGCGGCTCCAGAATCTACCAAGGCCAGCAGTTCATGAGCCCCTGTCCCACAGTCAATTACAGCGGGTAAAGGTATACAATTGTCCCCCTGGGGAGATGAGAGCGGACCTAATGTGACCTCCCTGCAATCACCTAGGTCCTGGAGTTTCCCGGACATGTAGGGCACAAACGGAGCATATGGCCCTTGAGGCCACAATATAAGTAGAGTCCCATGTTATTCTGGCGTGTGTGTTCCTGGGCAGATAACCTAGTGGAGCCTAACTGGATAGGTTTTTCCTCAGATTTGACACTGGAGGTGGAATAGTCAGGTGGCAAGGGAGGTATGTAGTTTGCCTTAGCCGTAGTTTGTTCTTGCCTCCTCTTGCTGGTGGTGGTCAATTCTAATGGCTATACACAGCCAGTGAGACTGGGTAGGAGAAGTTGACCAGAGCGTCCTTAATTGCATCTGAAAGGCCTATTCTAAACTGGCTGTGGAGAGCTTCCAGCCAGATTCCAGGGCCCACCTGCGAAACTCTGGGCAATACATTTCAGCTGTGGTAGTTCCTTGCTTTAAGTTACACAGGGCTGATTCAGCAGTAGCAGCACAAGCTGGATAATCATATAGCAACCCGAGGGCTTTAAAAAAAGGCATCTACTGTTAGCAAGGCTGAATGGTTTGGTTCCAGATTAAATGCCCAAGCCTGGGGGTCACCCTGTAGTAGAAAGATGATTTGAACCCTCTGAGTTTCAGGGCCAGGCGAGGATGGCCTTAACTTGAAATATAATTTGCAGCGGTTTTTAAAGTTGCAAAACTCTTTACAGTCACCAGAAAACCGGTCAGGCAAAGGAATTTTTGGTTCAGATGGAGTTTTTGTAGCTGTGGAAGTAGGAGGAGATTGCACCTTGGTGAGCTCTGTGGTCATTTCCTGAACTTGATGGGATAAACGGCAAAGTTCCTATGCAAACAACTGAGCCTGCTCTGGGTCCATGATAGGTTTCCCTTTTTATGTATGGCTCGTGTTAATGTCAGGCTAGGAGCAGATAACAGGTAACAGTTCAGGTGTGCTGATTATGCAAAGAGTTCAAAGAACAAGAGCACATACCATGAGCAGGTCTAAGCAGAGCAGGTCAGCTGGGACTTGTAGTTCATCACTGCAGATGAAGGTAGATGTTTGCTGGACCTTGTAGTTCACTGCTACAGATGAAGGTAGATGTTTGCTGGACCTTTTAGTTCACCGCTGCAGATGAGGATACTAAAGTAGAATCAGGCAAGCTGGGTCATACACAGGTAGATCAGAGTCCAAACGGTACCGAATCAGAAGCGAGCAAGCAGGGTCAAACAAGCCGGGTCATACACGAAATACACAGAGCAGATATCAACTGGATCAAACACAAAGGTAAACTCTAACACGAGCACTGACTGAATGCTGATACAGGTGATTTAAAGGTGAGCTGGCCAATCACTGTTTCCCAGGCAAAGACTGTGTCAGGCGAGTTGTGCTGGGTCCTAAAGGAATCCTAGTACTGACATGAGCATGGGAGACTTCTTGACTCAATGAATGAAGGGCTTACAGACGTTATACCCAAACCTGACAAAGATAAGCTACTTTGCAGGTCCCATATCTCTCTTGAATAATGATGCCAAAATATTAGCCAAGATTCTTGCTCTCAGATTGCAGGTGGTTATTCTTTCTCTTATACCACCTGACCAGGAATCATGCCTGGCAGGAGCACTTTTGACAATATTTGCAGGTTATTCATATGTATTGGTCACAAAACAGTGGGTTGGTTCTGTCATTAGATGTTTTAAAAGCTTTTGACATGGAGGGCATGGTTTCGACATGCAGCGGTGAGGACGCTTCTCTCCCGAGCTCCTACGCCGACCCTGCAATTACAGCACTTGTTTACCTTATAAGCCAAGCTACTTCGTTGGAGAGGATGCGCAAGAGAACTGGCAAACCCGTTGAAGAAAGGCACATCCGTGGGCTCCATAAAACGGTTCCTAGCCGACCCAGAAGAACTGGTGGACATGGATGGTCTAGGCTGCTCTCCACGAGGCACAAGCTCTGGCGTGGGATCTGCCTCTTGTCACAGGCCAGAACCCAGACACCGCTTTCCAGCCTCATCTGCCGGCTCAGAAGGTGAGGGGAGTGTGTCCTGACACTACGAAGTTGCAGCCTTAGTGAGCGGGCTCCCCACTAAATCGGAGCTAGCGTCCATGCTATTGGGACTAGAACGAGCAATCAAAAAAGAGGTCTCCACAGTGCGTGCGGACCTCTTCCAAGTTCTGGACTGGGTGGAGGAGACAGAGAAACGCCTAGACAGATACGCAGCCATCAGGAATTTGCAGGCATCCACTCGCTCACTCACTATGGCACACAGGATGGCCCTCTACAAGACTGAGGACCAGGAAAACCGCAACA